>NC_134016.1:22220055-22551722 GCF_040712315.1 Castanea sativa
ACTTGATTAGAGTCAAGTTAGTCCATAAAAATAAGCACAAAGTCCTAAAAAGAACAAAAATAGTGTTACACAATCATGTTGAAAAGTGCTAAACATGTAACAACATATATCTAGCATGAATGATATGCAAAACATGACAAGTGTGCATGTGGTATGCATACGTAATGCATGTGTAAGGCATGACTAAGCACATTTGGGACAAAGTGTATGAAACACATTTCCAATGATCAAGACATGATAAACAAGTCCAATCATGGTAATCCCCAAAGTTTGGTACTCATTGGAGTCCAAAACAACACCGAAATGCCATTTGGGCATTTCATCAAACACTTGATATGCACTTATAAAACTAACATGTAGGCAATGCATGAGCATGAGTGAATCTTGCCTAAATACATGTTTAAATTGCCACAAGGGGCCAACACAAACACAAACAAATCAAGTGGGATAAAGCCCAATCAAGAAATTGAACAAAAATTCACAAAATTTATAATTCCCAACCCTTTTTCAAAACTAAACCCAACTTAAGAAAACTTAGAATTTTCTGCATAATCTAAGTAAATAGAGAGAAAAGATTGTATAAACATACCTTAGATATGATGTGAAGAAGTTTTCTCTTGATTTTTGGTTGAGTTTTTTAGTGAAAATCAGTTTGGGGTTGAGAGAGGCACAAGGGAGGCAAAATGAGTGAAAAAGGGTATGTTTGAAAAACCATCTACATCAGCCCTTTAAAATTGAAAACACGCTTTTTTTCACGGGTTACCTTCTCATGAATTTACTCGCGAAAAATGCATCTGAAGCACAAAGTTTTTGGCGGGTAAGCATTACTCGCGAAACAGTCGCGAAAGTCTCTGTTTGAATTTTATGTTTTCATGTTTTTGCCTTAACCCATTTTCGCGGGAGGAGCTTAGTCACGAGCTTCTCGCAAAAATGCCTTTGAACAAGTTTTTTGTTGAAAAACAAGGAAAATGTACTTTGAACAAAAACTCAAAACAAGAAAGCATAAAAACACTTTCAAAAACATATAAAATACTTAAAAATCTTTTTGAACAAAGTCTTGTGTGTGAGTATCAAAAGTGGAATAGTCCTTAGTCTAGAGTGAAGCTTCAATGATCAATTCAATCAAGTCATACACAACTAGTACTAAGTCAAGTGGACTATCTCAATTATAGAAATAAACATATATGATCTCCCACAAGAAAATGATTACATATCTTTGAAGTTTTTCATTTGGCTTCTTTACAAATCATAACATTTGATCATTTTTGAACAATACATCTCATTTTGAGATCAATGCCTGAAATTTTTGATATTTCAATTTTGTGAGTAAGCCTTTGGCTTTTTGAGGCACCATACATTTCAATACAAGTTGCTTTCCCTTTTTCCTAGTCAAATACTAGTATGTGTGACGGCTTTTGCAGCTCATTTTCTATTTTCGAGATTTGACATTTGATGAGCTATAAACAAAAACATAAAAACATGGGAAAAGATATAGGCACAAGTCTATACATGTATCAAGACCAACAAGACTATTGACTAATCGTTCATGACAAGCTTGAAGATCAATTTACAACAATCACGCATAGATTTCAAGATTTTTCCCATAAAGATAAATGTTCATACATAACAAGCTAAGCCATTAGTACTAATCATTCACTACGCAATTAGTACGAAGGTACTAGGCCAAACTCACATGTGATATACACAAAATAATCGATCAAACCTTTTTGGAGATTTTTCAATTTTTATGGGTTTTTGAATTTTTTCAACACACTCAAAAACAAAACAGGAAAAGTAAGATCAACAAAAACAAGTACAAAACGCAACTTGCAAATGAAACATGCTATGAACCGGAAGCAATGACACAAGGAGATTTGGCATGACATGATGCATGAACCTATGACCCTAAACATTGGAAATATTAATGCATGGGCATAGAGAGTAATCATGCATGAGTACCCTTCTTCACCCACACTTTACGAGTGTTTTGGGTGAAAACCTTGGATGGAGGGGTACGACCAACATAGCTTTCCAACCTCAGAGTGAAGCTAACAAGGCATAGAGAGATGTTCTTCAACATTTCCATGACGTCTCCAATGAGATGTCTTTCATTTTCTCCCTTAGGTTGTGCTCCCTTTGGTCTTTTCTTTGAACTTTCTTGGCCACGCATTGAGTCAGCCTTCTTGGGTGCATGAAGCTTGAAACAATTTGGTCTTGTATGCCCTTGAACACCACAGTGATGACACATATGCTTCACTTGAGGCCCTCTTTGATTTTTGGGTAATGACTTCCCTTTATCCTTTGGTTTAGCACCAATGGTTTTCTTTTCGATGGCAGGGGTCTCTGTCTCAGGCGTCACTTCTTTAAGTTTCTTAACACTCTTAGCTGATACAAACCTCACTTCTTTCTTGGGTTCGTTGCTGGAGATTCCTTCTCCGATATAACCCAAATTGGTCTTGTCATGTGAAGATTTCTATGAGGACAGCACACTGTCAAGTTTCTTGGTGAAGATACGCTCAACCTTGACATTATCTTGGATTATTTTAAGTTCAAGAAACTTGATCTTAGAGTAAGCTTCAACCAACTCTCCCTTGAGTCCTTGTACTTCACATTTTGCCTCTTTAAGAAGCACAAGAGTATACCCATGCTCTTCTTCAATCTTCTTTATCTTTCTCACAGCATGGTTCGCAACCTTGGCATATTTTCCACAATCTTCTAGCAAAGAATCATATGCTTCTTGAAGGTTGTTCTCACATTCATTTTGGCATACATCTTCATCTTCCGATTCTTCAACTTCCTCACCCTCGGAATGCTCACCAAGTTCATTTACTAAATTGCTCAAATCATCCTTAGAATCAACAGAGGTAATTGCCATAAAGGCCCTATAGTTCCCATCACTGTCACACTCTTCTTTCATGTCTGAATTTGAGCTTCCGGAGTCACTAAGAGTAGTGGAAAACGCCTTACCCTTCCGTCTCAAATAGTCGGGACATTCTTTCTTGATGTGTCCATAGTCGTTGCATTCGTAGCACACAACTCCTTGAGGGGGTTGAGAGTCCTTCCCATCTTTCTTCTTGAACTCCTTCCTACCACCTTTGGATGATGAAAACTTTTCCTTGTTGAAAGTCTTCCCACTATTCTTCATCTTCAGAAATTTTCGGAAGTTCTTCGTAAGGAAAACTACTTCTTTCTCCACATCATCTTCTTCGAAGGAGTCATCCATTCTCTCATTGATGGTTTTGAGAGCTAGTGATTTACTTGGCATGTGCGAAGGCAATCCCGGATTATATGTTTAGAGAGATCCAATGAGCTCTTGCATCTTGATCTCATCCAAGTCTTTCCTTCTTTCTATAGCTGTGACTTTTACGCGATAGCTCTCCGGTAAAGACCTCAAAATTTTTCTCACCACCTTAACATCCTCAATCTTTTCACTGAGATTGAGCTTGGAAATCACGATTTCATTGAGATTCCCATAGAATGAATCAAATGACTCATCGTCACTCATCTTGTGCTCTTCAAATCAAGTGGTCAACATTTGTAGCTTTGTGTCCTTGACTTTCTTGGTACCCTCATAGGTAGTCTCAAGAATTGTCCAAGCTTCCTTGGCAGTCTTTACATGCGATATCTTATGAAATTTATCAGTAGACACACCACAAAAGATAGCTTTAATTGCTTTACTATTGGCATTTGCCAAAGTAAGAGCTACCTTGTCCCATTTGGACTTAGCTATAGTGGGTCTAACATACCCATTCTCAACAGAATCCCATATGGACTCATCTATGGTGCAAAGGAATGCCCTTATATAGATTTTCCAAAAAGCATAGTTGCTTCCATCAAAGAATGGTGGAGTATTGAGAGATTGTGACTGATACATTACAAAAGGGGTCTTGGATTGCACTTAGGTAATGAAACCACAGCAAGTGCATTAGCTCTGATACCAATTGAAAGCTCAGATTTGTGTTAAAAACACAAGAGCTGTTTAGACCCCAAATTAAAAAATTACAGCTTAGTTGATTTACTCTAACTTAAACTAAGTGCGAAATAGAGTAAATGTGAGCAAACAAACAATAGAGCTACTCTAAGCCATATTCATCAAATCACAACAGTAAAATGAAAGCTAAAAGGGTAGGGAAGAGAAATGCAAACACAAGATAACACGCCGATGTATTATCGAAGAGGAAACCAAAGAACTCGGCGAAAAACCTCTCCGCCACCCTCCAAGCGGTAAATCGATCCACTAGACAATAAGTTGGGATACACGAATAGCAAGAGACCCTCCAAGCTCCTACTCTAACAAGGCTTTTCATAACCGTGTCTTGTCTAGCTTTCTGGATTCCGCAATGCACCCGATTGTATCCACCAAAGCTTGGCTTATTCCAATGCTTCCCAGAAGCATCAAAACCTCACTTAACACTTAGTATGGGTGTGGTATGTGTTTGGGCTATCAACCTCTCAAGGATTTGGATATGAAGAGGTAGGAGTTGAGGAAAACCACAATGGATGATGTAGAGGATTGTGGATATGACAATCTCTAACTCTCAAGGGTTTGTGGCTAGGGTTTTCTCTCTGAAAAGCACTCCTTTCAATATGTGGGTAATGTGGGTATATATAGTGTGTATGAGGATGTAGTGGAGCAAATATGACAAAATAGCAAAACAGAATGTTTTGCGGGTATCTTGCAGGAAGGCTTTACCCGCAAGACACTCGCGAAAACCAGCTGTCACCAGCTGTCATGACTTTTCGCATTCCAGTCATATGCTGAACACATGCTTCACTTCGCGAGAAGGCTACCCATGAGCTACCCACAAAAACTTCTTTAGTCTTTAATGTTGCCTTAAGTCTTCACACACACTCTCTCTCTCACAACCCTTACAAATAAATCCCACATAAAATATAGGGTACAAAAGATTGAACAAAATTACAATAAAGTTTAGCACAGAATTAAAGCCAACACAAAATAGTTGTAAATCACAACTTTACACAAAGGATTTTCCATGTATCTCCTATGTCTTCTTCACTTTTCGTGCTATACTTTCTATTTATCTCGACATTAAAGTGTTAGAGTTTTCATTGTTAGTGTTCTTAGGCTTTTTCACTTAAATGTATTGTTAGATCCATCATCCATTCTCTTACATAGTTTTGATAATTGAATTTGTACGTACAATTTTTTAGTTTTTTATGTTTTGAGAGGAGAGAGACATAAAAGGGTGGTAAAAATACAAATTCATCCTTGTTTTTAATAGAGGTGGGTAACAGGAGATAAACTGAGCTTACGTCAAGTGGGTAAAATGCAAAATTTTAAACCACAAGAAAGCAAAATGTTTTTTGGGAAAACCACAGGTGGGCAAAATGTAATTTCCCTTTTTTTTCATGTGAAAATACAAGTTGGCCCGACCCGTCCACAACTCAATTGATTTAACCAGTTTTTAATCAGTTTAAAATGGCCCAATCTTGAACCTGGCCAATTTTGGCCCATCACCTGATTGACTAGACTTGAACTCAATCGTTTGCCATGTTTAGAGGCGAGGTAGGGATGGAACAAGACAATTTGCCGTGTTATGCAGTACGGAGTAGGAATAGAGTGAAGATAAAAAAAAATCATATGGAGCGTAGGAGAATATTCCACCCTTTGACCCAGCCTTGCCCCATTGTCATGACTTATTTGCTTCAAAACAACCCCCACGCAAAAAAGTTATTTAATTCTTGAGTACGACTGTTATACCGGGGAAGTCTAATATTTCTAATCCGCAGACAATAAATGACATAGTGTGAGCATTAAAAATAATCTTTTTTTGTTTTTAAAAAAAGGATAAATGGGCGGTCAGCATTAAAAATAACCGTTACACATATTTTAATATCAAAAATAAAATAAAATTATCCACCATCGGCATCTAGCAACACATCGAAAATTTTATTTTAAATATTATTATTTCCCCTTTTTCTTTGTGTGTGTTATTATTATAATATTAATGTTTACGCAATGTGATTTTGGCAAAAAGAAATATTAATGTTTACACTTATGGGATCCATATAGCCACATTTCATTGACTGGGAAATTGAAATTTTGACTTTTATAATAGAAAGCGAACTAACTTTCCAAGCTTGTAAATTTCCAAGAAAGTGTGCATGTTCTAGAAATCCTTGTTTTTCCTACTTTGAAATTTCAATCATACTAGTCCTTATTGCTTAGTTTAGTTTATATTCTATAATAGCCTCTTCCCTCTTCTATTAATTTTGCATTAAAACTTGAAAGACAGGTGAGGTAAAGGCAGAGATTTTGAGCTTGAGAATGAATTTTCTGAAAATGGATAAGAAGGAACAATATGCGGCTCAGTTTATTGAGAGTCCATTGATGAACTCTTATGACAAAACTCCAGAGAGGCAGATTTCGACTCTATCTGAACCTGTCAGCTTAATTCATAGCCTATCTTCCTCAGATGGCTCTCCCTCCTTCAAAACAAGTAAGCAATCACCTCTCTCTCTCTCTCTCTCTCTCTCTCTCTCTCTCCCTCTACAATTACAAGTTAAAACCAAATACAACAAATTAAGTGATGGGCTACTCTTGGAAAAGTGCAGATAAAGGGGATTCAGAGTCAGAGACGGACCAGAAGACAAAACTTCGTAGGAAAAGTAGCAGTTTTGCATACAGGATTCGCGACCATGGTAAGGATGTTTCATCTCAATTTTATGATGATGATAATGATGAAACTCTTTGTTTTGTTTGACATATGGAATATTAATTGTAGTGAAACTGGGTGGTCCCAAGTTGTCTCAAACTGTAAAGGGAAAGCTGAGTTTGGGGGCAAGAGTTTTTCAACAAGGTGGGAGAGAGAATATGTTGAGACAGATATTTGGAATGAGGGAAGGAGAAGAGATGTTGAAAGCCTCACAATGCTATTTATCAACAACAGCTGGTCCCATTGCAGGACTCCTCTTTATTTCTACTGAAAAGATTGCCTTCTGCAGTGAAAGATCCATCACTATTCCTTCCCCTACCGGCCATTTGATCCGAACACCATACAAGGTTTATTTATTTTTATTTTTATTATTTATACAGAATGTCTCCGTTTATTAATTTGTCATTGCTTATAGTAAAGATTTAAAGACTCCAAAGGGGAGAGGCTCCGACGAGAGAGAGAGAAGATTAGAGATAGTAAACTCTCCTTAGTAGGAGTCTTCCCTCTCGGCCTGGACGAGAATTCCCTCCCCTCACTCTTTTAGGGTTTTTTCCTTGGCCAGCCATAGACACACTCTATGTGCAGTAGTCAACAAACCCCCTGCTATGGAAGAAATAGTCTTGAATGACCTCCAAAACCTCAAATTAACCAAAGAAGAAGGAGAAGAGATATGAATCACAAGCACCAATCCAGTCACCCTCTTTGAAGAATGCTCATTAAGCCTCTTCGGGAAGCTGCTTTCAAATCGTCAACAGAATGTCTGCGCCTTTAAGAACACCCTCAAAGCAACCTGGAAGCTAGGGTCTGATCTAAGAATAGTCGAGGTAGGCAGTGATATTTTGCAGTTCAAGTTCAGTTCCAGATTTCAAATGGAATGGGTTGAAAAGAGCGGTCCATGGAACTTTGAAAACAACCTCCTTCTCTTATGTCGCTGGAAAAAAGGTCTCTCTTCTACAAACATAGTTTTCACGCATGCCCCTTTCTGGATCCAAGTCTGGGGTCTGCCATTAGAGTTCATGAATGAAGAGGTAGGTAAAGACATTGGAGGCACAATTAGTAATTTCTTAGAAGTTGACAAACGCTCTTGGCAATTTGATCAGGCAAAGTTTGTGTATACTAGGAAGCACGAGTGCGGCTCCAGGGCCGCCGCACTCACGGCGACACGGCCACTCTCCTCTGACGCGTCGATTTGCCCTTTTTTTCTTTTTCTTTTTTTCGATTCGCATCGACTCGTGCCGACACGCACCAATTCAAGCCGATACGCGTCGATTCGCGCCGATTCCGGCTGATTCGACTCCGATCCAGCCTATTCACGCCGATTCCGGCCAAAACTGGCCGATATTTGCTTCCTTTTCCCTCTCTGAACCTACCTATTTCGTCTTCTTGCTGGGTCTAAACTCAAAGCCACACTATTTCTTGAAGAGAGTTCTACAACACAAGTAGAGGCACTCTTTGGAGCTGACAGTCATCAGGTTGAAGAGAGTCTAGACTGTTTAGAGAACTAAAGTCCTGAAAGCTAAAAAGAAGAAGGGAACTTCAAAGAAAATTTTGAATACACGGCTGGGATGGGATTTGGGAATTGGGATGTGGAAATATTGGGATTTGGTAGAAATAGGACTTAAAAGAGAAAAAGGAGGATAAGGGAATACGTAAGAAAGAGATGATTGAGAAATAAATAAGATAATTGGTAGGTGGGGCCGGTTTTAGAGTGGAATGAGAGAATAAAAAATATATATATATATATATATTTTTCTAATATATGAACCTAATCTTTTATTATTATCTCCAATTATTCTTAAATTAGCATATATTTACAATTATATAAAAAAAGTATGCTTAGTAATATATAAAAAATATTAATAAAAATATTTTTAATAATTTTTTAATCGCCGCACCCCGCCGCACCCGCATCCTACTTTTTCAAAAACTGCCGAGCCCCGCACCCGCACTCGCACTTGCACCCGAATCCGGAAACGCAACCGTGTTTCATAGTGCGTATAAGAGTTGATGTTCACATAAACAAGCCTCTACGAAGAGGAGGCTATGTCTCCAGCTCAAAGGGTGGCAAACACTGGGTAGCTTTCAAATACGATTTATGTGCGGAAGAATTGGTCACGATATTAAACACTGCTCAGAATCCACCAACGAGTAAGGAGCAGAAAAAAAATATAGGGAATGGATGAGGGCTGGCTAGAACTCAAAGGGTGGGCAAAGCAAAACTCGGACCACCAACAACGAGGACTAGGCCGCGGCGGAGATGGGAACTGGCGGCATTGGATATCGTGTACCCTCTGACAACTCTAGTATACTTGAGTCAGCTGGTCTTAGGGGAAACAATATCTCTGGGGGAAATCTAACGTTGGGGAATGTTCCAGAGGCAAGCATAGCGACAAACTAGACTGCTTTTCTCCTGCATGAGGCGGAAAATCAAGACGAATGGGATAGGGCTAAAAATTTGAAACGTAATCAGAAAGGAAAAGGAAACTCTCGTGATTCACAAGGAAAGTTTATCTTTAGCAGTACTTAGGACTCCGAAAAAGATAAAAGGAATTCAGATTCTAGAATGTAGTCTTCTAACTCTGAAGGCCAAGAAGTGACAAGCCCATTAAGGCCAAAATTAGAGCGCAGGTGCAAATTTGATGCCAACACCCTGGGGCATAGCCCACCCAACAATACCCAGCCAAAAAATAAGGTTGATATAAAAAGAATAGCCAGACAAAAAGCCCAGGATGATGCCCAGGCCAAAGACACTAAGATGCTAGCTTCTAAGACTGAAGTGGGCTCTAAAAGACCAAGTATCTTTGAATCTTTAGAGTTCGAAGAAAATAGAGTTCAAAAACGCATCTTCCATACTCCCTTCCCTCCCTCTCCCTCTCCTTCTCTTGATGGTATATTGGCGGTGGCTGCCATGCAGCACTGCCGAAAGCAATGATCACCCTCGAATGGAACTGCCGGGGGCTTAGGAACCCCCAGACAGTTAGGGTACTGCGTGAATTTATGCAACGTTAGAATCCGCACTCATCTTCCTCGTGGAGACAAAACTCAATAAAAAAGAAGCGGAAAAGAGAAGAAGATCAATGTCTTACCTAAATTGTTTATTTGTTCCAAGCAAAGGACAAAGTGGCGACCTAGCAATGATTTGGAAAAAGGATACCAAGCTTGACATCATAACCTACAGCCCACATCACATTGATGCCATTGTCACTGAATCAGGCTTTGGCTTCAGATAGAGAATCATCGGTTTTTATGGGCACCCGGACACTCATAAAAGAAATGACTCATAGAAGCTCCTAACCTCCTATCTCCACCACCGGTTTCAACTCCCTTGGCTCTGCCTTGGGGATTTTAATGAGATCATCTCAATGGGGGAGAAACGGGGTAGGGTTCAATGGTCCCAACATCAAATGGACGGCTTTAGAAATGCAATAAACTACTGCATCTTTAGAGACTTAGGCTATAATGGTTCCGAATTTACTTGGTGTAATATAAGAGAGGGGTCCGACAGAATTTATATGTGCTTAGATTGTGCTCTTGCCACTGATGAATGGAGAAGCCATTTTGAAAATTCAAGAGTCCACCACCTCATCGACTCTACCTCGGACCACTATGCCCTGCTTATCTCTGATACAGTGAATGCACAACTCCCCCAGAAGCGTCAGTTTCACTTCGAGGCAATGTGGGAACATAAGGAGGAATGCAAAGATATTATCCAAAATGCTTGGAGTGCCTATTGTGACACAAACACTCTTGGGGGCCTTGCTCGTAGCCTTAAGCATTGTGCAGCTGACCCCTCGAATTGGAGCCATTCAGTATTCAGACATATTCCAAAACATATTCAAACTAAAAGGAAAGACCTCCATTCTCTTTTCCATCAAGACACTGATGGTAGACATGGGGCTGAAATAAATCGCCTAAGGAAGGACCTCAATGATCTTCTAGACAGTGAGGAGGTTTTTTGGAATCAAAGATCAAGAGTCCAATGGCTTAAGGAAGGGGATCGTAATACAAAATTCTTCCACCATTAGGCATTCGAAAGGAGGTAAAAGAGCACTATCCTGGGAATTCGAGATGAAAATGGGACCTAGTATGACACAAATGAAACTATTACAGAAGTAGCTATTCAATATTTCAAGGATATTTATACCTCATCTCAACCTACAGTTTTGATGATGTGATAAGCGCAATCCCTTCTCGAGTAACCAATGACATGAATGTGGGGCTGACCAAAGAGTTTACCAAGGATGAAGTCCTCTCTACCCTCAAGCAAATGCACCCAACCAAGGCTCCCAGACCCAACGATATGTCAACAATTTTCTTCCAAAAATACTGGGATATTGTCGGCACTAGTGTCACTAATATGGCTCTCAATGTTCTTAACTTTCATATGCCTATTGTTGAGATTAATAGAACTAACATTGCTCTTGTCTCAAAGAAAAACTCCCCCACCAAAATGATTGAGCTAGGCCGATCAACCTAAGTAATGTCACATATAAAATCATTTCAAAAGTCCTCTCCAACAGGCTCAAGGTTGTTTTTCCTCACATTATCATAGAGAACCAAAGCGCTTTCCTCTCCGAACGTCTCATTACCGACAACATCTTGGTTGCATTTGAAGTTATGCATTATCTCAACAACAAGAGAGAGGGAAAGGAAAGCCTCATGGCCATAAAATTAAATATGAGCAAAGCCTCCGACCATGTCGAGTGACGTTTTATTAAAGCTGTAATGGAAAAGCTTGGGTTTCAAAAGCGGTGGATTAGTCTCATCATGCATTGCATTACCACGGTCTCGTACTCTATCCTCATAAATGGTACGGCCTATGGATGCATAACTCCTTCACGAGGTCTACGACAAGGGGACCCCTCTCCCCCTACCTTTTCATTCTTTGTGCCAAAGGTCTATCCTCCCTTATTAATCAAGCTACATGAACTAGGGAGCTAAATGGCATCTCCATCAGCCGAGGTGCCCCCAAGTGAGCCACCTCTTCTTTGTCGATGATAGCTTGCTATTTTGCAGAGCAAGCAGCCAGGAATGTCACAAGCGAACTGAGATCCTCACTAGATATGAAGCCGCATCAGCTTAAAAGATAAACATGGACAAATCATTTGTATTCTTTAGCCTCAACGCAGCCCAAGAAACAAAGAATGAGGTTCTTGATATCCTAGGTCCAATGCAAGACTCTAGGCACTCCAAGTATCTTGGCCTCCCTTCCATTATTGGTAAGTCCAAGAATGAGGTTTTTGCGGAGTTAAAAGAGAAAGTGGGAAGGAAGCACTCGGGTTGGAAGGAGAAAATTCTCTTAATGGGTGGAAAAGAAGTCCTTATAAAGGCAGTTGCTCAAGCCGTACCCACATACGGAATGAGCTATGTCCTTCTTCCAAAGGATTGTGTGATGATCTTGAAGGCATGATGCGTTATTTCTGGTAGGGGCAGTGTCATCAAGAGAAAAAAAATTTGTTTGGGTTGCTTGGAAGAAAATGTGCAAGTCCAAGCTACACGGGGGAATGGGGTTCCAATTTGGCCATGCTTGCTAAACAATTTGGCCATGTCATCATACAACGGCGTAATTTCTAGTTGGAGCAGTGTCATCAATGTGGCCATGCTTGCTAAACAAGCTTGGAGACTACTCACCAGACCGGACTCTTTGACCTCAAGAATATAGAAGGTGAGATACTTCCCATACTTTGATGTCCTCAATGCCCAATTTGGGTGCAGTCCATCATATGCCTGGCGTAGCATCCATCGCAACCTAGAAGTGATTCGTAAAGGTACAAGATGGCGGGTTGGTAATGGCAAAACGATCCACATATAGGAGGACAAATGGCTCCTAACACCTACAACATACAAAGCAATCAGCCCACCCCATGACTTTAATGACTTCCCCATGGTCTCTACCCTCATCAACCAAGACACAAAACGTTAGAAAGCTGACCTTGTTAAAAGAACATTCCTTCCTTTTGAAGCTGAAACCATAGTCGGCATCCCTCTCAGCTACTCCCTCCCGAAAGACATGCTTATATGGACTGGGAGCAAGAGGGGTGAGTTTTCGGTTCGGAGTGCATATTATGTTGCCCTCACAATTGTTCGGTCAAACCATGAAGGCAAAAGCTCAAATGGTGACCCACGAACTCCACTTTGGAAAAAGGTGTGGCATTTCAACCTGCCTGCAAAGATTCGTATTTTTGCATGGTGGGCATGCATGAATGCACTACCTACAATACAAAACCTAAGGACTAGAGGGGTCAATACTGAAGGCAGATGTCCCATGTGTGATCAATGCATTGAAAATACCTCGCATGCCCTTCTTGATTGCGACACGCCTAAGTCTGTCTAGGGGTTCTGGTTGGGTAGGCCTGCCATCCTAGAAAACAGTTAAATGGACTTTGTTGATGTGGCTCTTCAAGTCATCAGTAATGGCACTTCCAAGGATCTTGCAACTTTTTTTGTCACTGCCTGGTATATTTGGTTCAACCGAAACCAGGTAGTATTTGAATCCACCTCCCTCCCCCCTAAGTCAAATTTAGGATTCTGCTTTATGGCATGCAAAAGATTCAAAGGTGCTCTGGCACCCACATTTCAGCAGCAAGGCTGCCAAGACTCATACTGGTCCCTCCCCCCATCTAGTTTCCATAAAGTAAATGTGGATGGAGCCACAAGCCCTGATGGTTCAACCTTAAGCATCGGGGTGATTATTTGGGTCTCAGTTGGACAAATCACCGCGGCACTGAGTAAACCTTTACTAGCCTATTATGCTCCTGATGTAGTTGAAGCCATTTCCCTGGAAAACGACATCATTCTAGCTCATGAGATGAATCTCCTTCGTGTAGTCATTGAGTCTAACTCCCTCTCCACTATGCAGTCAGTTATTGCAAAGAAAACAAGTCGACCTCTTGGCCATATTTTCAGTGGAATCCATAGCTCTCTCCTCCAATTCAGTACTTGGAGCCTCCATCATCTGAAACGGGATCTCAACAGAGCACCCCGTGAGCTCGGCCAGCTTGCAAAATTCACGGGCGTAGCTCAATCTGGAAGGGAACTCGCCCCCCACTGCCCCACTCTCTGCTTTCCCCAAACCGGACCCCCCTTAAGGCTCTGTACCGCTTGAGTTTTAGCTCACCTCTGTTATAATTCCATTTCTATGTTGATGAATGAATGACAGGTTAATTTTCAAAAAAAAAAAGACCCCAAAGGGTTAAACATTATTATTATTAACTGTTTACACATAAAACAATACTTACTATACAAGGATTAAATGTTACGCTTAAAGGAGTTCTGTTCTACAGGAAAATCAAGGCGGCTTTTGTGCGTATTTTCCTAAGTTTTATAAAAGGAAAAAGAGTGACTGAAAAGAAAGCTAAATATCTTAGGTGGAACATTTATTTTAATGTCTACTGATCCACAAAGCTACGACTAATATATATGGCAGGTTCTGATACCAGTAAAGAAGATTCAAAGAGCCAACCAAAGTGAGAATGTGAACAAGCCTTCCCAGAAGTACATAGAAATAATTACTGAGGATCATTTTGAATTTTGGTTTATAGGATTCATACGGTATGAGAAAGCTTTCCTTAACCTCCAAAAGGCCATTTCTATGGCCAACCAAATGTAATGTAAGAAGCAAGCTTCTGTTTAAGTTAGAGGAGAGAAAATTTCATCAGGCATTATCGTGCTTATGAAGTTGGGGAGTTTGAAAAGTTATTTCAATGTTGCTTGTACAATTTTGTTAGTTTGTAGCTGGGAAGCTACTTGTAGCCCTTTGTTGTGTTAGGAATTTAAAATTAGTATAAAATAGCCATTTCAAAGTTATTTGTACAATTTCGTAGCCTACAGGTGTGTGTGCCTGGCAGTTTGAAAGGAAAGGAGAGTTGAGAGTAAAGACTCGAGGGATAATGGCTACCTCTCTTCTTATTTAGATGTTTTTAAAATTAAGTAGAAGAAAGATGAATTAATATCCCTCCTATTTGTTTGGCTGTTTTAAAAATCAAGAAGAGTTGAATGATTGTATAATAAATTCATTATTTGGATTCACTTTTGCTAAATTTAAGTAAACTAATATAAATTGACAAAATTAACCATTTGAATTTTTTCTTAAAGAAAAAAATATAGGAGAATTCTCCCAATTTGGGGGATTAAAAATGAGTGGTTTGGAAGGTCTTACCCCACTAAATCCTCTCAAACCCTCCCTATCCTCCTGTTGGGGTTTATGCCCTAAAATCCAATTTATTGGCATGTCATAAATAATTAAATTGTTTAATTATATGAGACTATTTATAAATGAACTAATGGGACATTATCATAGTCCATGAGATGCATTGTATGTGATTTAGTCACAGAAGATGTAAATCACAAGTTCCTTGTAAACTCAAAATGTAGTTTGTAGTCGGTGATAAAAATGGGCGTTTCATCTGCAAAGACTATAACATATCAACTAAGATGATTTGTCTTGATCATGGAAGTGGAGACTTCTAGTTGATTTGTTAATATGTTTTAAGAGTTAAGACATATTGAACTAGACCGCTGTCTGTGAGATTTATTATTCTCCTAACGATTGTCAACTGAATAATAAATCTCACGACTTCTATTAATATCAACTCTAAATCCTGAGAGAATAATGGACCTGATCATGAGATGTAGGTTGATTTGATATATCAGGAGTGAGATCTATTAGTCACGGTCAAAACCTCAGTATGTTGAGCAACCGCATTTAGTGTTGATGGAACATATATTTTCAAGATGGAATTCATAATCTCTTAACGGAGATATAAAATATTCCCTTGAGATAAGTTTAATAGGTTTAGTTATTCAGAATGTTGGGCCCAACCACTTTAGTAAGGAGTTACTAAAATATATATTTATAAAATTGGATTTCATAAATATATGATGAATAACATAAAGGATTAAACTGGGTACTCAAGGATTAAGATGTAATCTTCAAAATGGTAGTCTATATTCATGACTTTGTATTACTACGAATATTTTAATGAAGGGGTTACATGTATAATAAAGGCTTGGGATATAATTTATTAATAAGGCCTAGAGTGCAATTATATTTATATAGTGGTATTAAATATAATTAATGATAACTTTGGACTTGTCAATAGTTGACGGAAAAGCCCAAGGCCCATTGGAGCTAGTGTCTTATTGGTCCTTTTTGGTTCCACTCCAAGCCACACACTAAAGCCCAATTGGAAATGCCCAATAGGCCAGCTCAATTAGATAATCAGTTAGTTATAAAGGGAGAAACATACAAAATTTTTATTAGTGATTTAAGAAACGATGTGTATGTGAGAGAGAGACACACATTCATTCTCCCTTTGAAAACTGATTGAGAGACCACACATCTTGGGCGTAAAGTGGAATTGGAGTGAAGATTAAAAGTATTCCCGAGTACTTCAATCTTTGTTTTTTGAATTTCACCACACCAAGGTACGTTATCTTGTTCTTAAATTCTGAAATTTACATAGTGCATGTTATCAATCATGAATGAAATAGATCTTTGTTTGTTGTTTCCGCTATGTGTTTTGTATGAGATACAAAACCAGTTTTTCCAACACCTCCCTGTTAAAAAAAAAATTCAAATAAGGTTTGTTAAATCCTTCCCATCCTAATTCCTTTTCAATTCTCTCATTTCCCTCCATATTAAATCCAAAAATATGGTAAGTTTTTCCCATTTCAAAAATATAATGACTCTATGGCTCCAGTTTTTACAATACAATATATCCAATTTTTTCTGTGGATTTTATTCTCTCACATCCACTTTTTTACATCAATTTTCAAATCAACCTTCACGTTTTAAATGTAGACAATTTTTTTGCTTTTTAAAATGTGAACATTTCTGTATTAATTATAAATATGCGTGTAAAATATAGATATAAACGAATATAAAAGAATATTTAAACCTCTTTATGTTGATATCACTTCGGCTCTGTGACTGTGAGTGACCCACATTGGATGGGTATTCTTCTAGAATGATGTTAGTTTAAGGCTGAACCTTTTGACTTTTAAAACTGCTAAAAATGGCTTTTAAAACCATCCTCCCAGAACTTGGGCTACAACAATCATATTTTAAAGGTGACTCAGAATTTGTGATTAAAGCTTTACAGATGGGTACTATGTTTTCCTTATCTTTTGATCAATTAGTTAGAGATACTATAACTCATGTTAGCTCCCTACGGAGTCTCTCTCTCACATTGCTAGGCAAGAAACTGCTATTCCACATGCCTTAACCTAGAAAGCCAAATTAGCTTTTCCTTTGTTAGCTTGAATGGAGTTTTTTACATCAAACGTTGTTGATTATGTTTCAAAGGATTTTTCGATTTATTGAATAAAAAAAATGGCTTCACGTGGGAGATCTCTTATCTATGCTTACTATGTTGGAACAACATGATTTGTATCTTATACAAAACATAGGCAGCAGAAAATTAACGGATCTACTTCATTCGTAATTGATAACATGGACTATGTAAATTTCAGAATTTAAGAACAAAAGAGCGTACCTTGAAGCGGTGAAATTCAAAACAAATCTCGAAAGCACTTGGGAACACTTTTAATTTTCACTCCAATTCTACTAACATCCAAGTAGTGTGGTCTCTCAATCAGTTCAAGGGAAAATAAGAGAATGACTTTCTCTCACTTATACACACTATTTCATAATAGTGTCTCTCATATATATAAAATTCTATATGTTTTTCCCTTTGTATCTAACTGATTCTCTAATTGAGCTAGCCTTTTAGGCCTTCCCAATTGGGCTTAAGTGTGTGGGTTGGAGTGGGACCAAAAGGGACCAATAAGACACTAGCTACAATAGGCCTTGGGCTTTTCTGTCAACTCTTGACAAGTCCAAAGTTATCATTAACTATATTTAATACCACTATATAAATATAATTGCACTCTAGGCCTTATTTGTAGATTATATCTCAAGACTTTATTGTACATGTAACCCGTTCATAAAATATTTGTAGTAATACAAAGTCGTGAATGTAGACTACCACTTTGTAAATCACTACATCTTAATCCTTGAGTACCTGATTTAATCCTCTATGTTATTCATCATATATTTATGAAATCCAATTTTATAAATATATACTTCAATAACTCCTTACTAAAGTGGTTAGGCCTAACACTCTGAAAAACCAAACCCGTTAAACTTATCTCAAGGGAATATTTTGTATCTCTGTTAAGAGACAATAAATTTCATCTTGAAAATATATGTTCCATCAACACTAAATGTGGCTGCCCAACATACTGAGGTTTTGATCGTGACTTTAGATCTCACTCTTGATATATCAAAGCAACCTATATTTCATGATCAGGTCTATTATCCTCTCAAAGCCTGCAGTTATTCCAAAGGTGCATTTCTATAGGTTCAATCTCAGCTTATACTCCTTGATCCTTTCGAAAAACTTCCTCAAGTTAATGATGTGACCCTTTCTCTCTCTTTGGATTTCACAATCATATCATTGACATTATCGAGAGGACCCTTTAAAAGGATCTTGTAACCCTATAATACGATCTGGAGATTGAATAAAGGTTGCCTTAGATGGGAAATACTATGCATCATAAAAGGTGTGAAAAAAGTGGAATACTTTGGTTCAGAAATCTCTTACTATCAATCTTAAAAGGAGTCCAGCTTTCTTTTGCAATCCAATTCAATACCCCAAAACCACATAAACTAGAAGTTCCACTATCCGTTCTAGCATGAGCACGATAGAGCTTCTCTTGCCATGAAAGACGCGCACACGATTTCTTGTCACTAAATATTTGGAATGTGGGAATCATAACACAAATATCTCCTTGATTATGACTCTTTATATCACTCTCAAAAGGAAAAGCTGATACCTTTTAGGATATACCTTTCGGTTTTGTACCGACGACAACAGACTGGGATTGTGGAAAAGGAATCAATCAGATGCTATTACTAGCGGCTCCTTTTTTGCACTGATGAGGCACGTGGGCCACGTCTTTGGAATGGAGGTTTTCCCCCTCCACTCCATACATATTGCCCAGCTCAATTTCCTACCTCATTGTGCCGAATATCATGTAACAAGGCTGTGGCCATTCTTTGGTAGGTTGCACCCACATTCTTGAGCCCAAATGGCATTTCGGTGTAACAATAAATTCTCTATTTTGTGGTGAAGGTAGTCTCGGTCATATCCCTAAGAGCCATCTTGATTTGGTTGTATCTCAAGAAACCATCCATGAAAGACATCAACACACTACCGGCTGTGTTATCACTAAGACATCTATGTGAGGAAGAAGGAAGTCATCTTTAGGGCACGCTTTGTTCAAATCCCTAAAATCCACACACATTCTTACCTTCCTATCTTTCTTGTGCATAGGCACAACAATGGCTATCCACTCGGTTTGATGTACAAGTTTAATGAACCCCGCCTTCAATTGCTTATTGATCTCTTCTTTGATCTTTAAAATCCATTCGGTTCTCATACGCCTCAACTTTTGCTTGACAGGCACCATGTGGGCATAAGTGTCAATGTGATGTTAAGCCATCTCGAGATCAATATTGGGCTTATCTTCATAGGACCATGCAAACACCTCTTGAAACTCGATGAGCAACTCTTTAAGGTCTTTTCTTTCTTTTTCATTTAGGATTGAGCCAATTTTAATTAAACGTGGAGTCTCATCATTGCCTAAATTAAGAGTTTCAAAAGTTGGTTCCATAGGTTCAATCTTCTTTTTCCAATTGGTTATTAATTTCATTTTCAAATTCTTTTAAATCATTTAAGTGCAGAATTTCAATATTATGGGACATATCAAACTAAGCCAACTCAGAATTAATCTTATTAAAAATGTTGAAAAGTACATTGGGACTTGCATTACACACTTTCTTTCCCACATTTTCAAAAAACCCAACCTAAGTCCAATTATTAAGTTGTCCCACGACAGGCATGATGAAGGCAAAAGGATCACTTGGCTCCTCGTTAGTGATGGCGAGCACGTCCCCCTCCATCTTCAACATCCATGTAATTCACCTAGTCGACTTCTTCTTGAAATTCCTTAATCACCATCGTAGGCTTCTCCTTGAAAGTGAGCTTTTCGTTGAAGAATATCTACCAACCCAAATACACCTTTCCATCCTTACCTACCCAAAGTTCAAGAAAGCCACAAAAAGGGAAGTTTCCCCCTTCCTTCACAAAGTTTCCATTAAGGGTACCAAGGTTCTTCTTGATTCCGTCGCAGCCTTCAAAGAATCCCAAACCTTCCTTGGTTAGTTTAGTCTTGAAATTGGGGAATTCAGCCACCCCTTTTCCTTCTTTTTCAAGACCCATACTAGGCATATACCCCATGTTCTTCATCATTGAAATTACCTCAAGGCTACAATATAGAACCAAATCTGAGGTATATCTTTCATCCTGTCGGACCGTGTGCCTTACCAATCCATCCAACGACCAATTGGTGAAGGATGAGGGGGCACAAATCTTTTATAGCATTCGATCGCAAACCAAGCCCATTGGTATTGGAGCGAATTGTGAAATCCCTCACATATCCTTTAGTCCATAATTAGCCATGTTCATAAATTCAAAGCCACTCATTTGGAGATTACCTCCTTCTTCCTCTAGTCCACAAGTTAGTGCTAGGATCTCACCATCACTACGCACTACAGCAATTCCTCCCTTCCATGGGGTCTTCATCTTTTGGTGTAGAAAAGAGGGGATAGCCCAATAGCATGAAGCCATTCTCTTCCTCAGCAAAGGTTGTAATTAGGAGTGATGTCCATGACATGGAATTCCACAATTGTCTCTATTGGGCCAATCTTGCAAGGAGCTTTGAAAGTAACCATAACTTTCCTTAAGGTATTACCATATGCCTTGACAGTCAAAGGAGAAGGTATGATGGTCTCCACATCTAAGGCAATGGTAAGCGCAGTCCTAAAAGGGCATACATTCAATGTGAATCCATTATCAATCAACACCATAGGAACCTTGGCGCCCAAGCACCCAATGGTTATTTGTAGAAGTCTAGTGTGAATGGCTCCTTGGGAGGAAGTTCCTTATCGGAAAAGGCGAGAAAAGGATGAGATAGGGCCTTAACTTCCATGAGAGATAGCACAACGTGTGGTGTAGTTTCTATGGGTACCTCATTTCCATTCAAAGCATCCAAAAGAGCACCATGATGATTGTGAGAAGCCATAAGAAAGCCCCATATAGATACATAAGCTTGAGTCTTCTTCAATTAAGTCAAAACTCAATCTTCTTCCTCTTTCTCTTCTTTCCCTTTAAGTTCTGTGGGCTTGGACCCTTCTCCTATGTCCCTACCAAGATGATCCTTCTCCAAAAAGGATGGTTTGTAGTGTTTCTCACTCCTAGTAATATTGGCCACATTTTCATCTCTGACTATTTTCTTTAGCTCGATCATTCCTTTGGGAAGTATCCCCCACACAGCCACCGCATTCTTCAAAACCTCATTTTCTTCATCCCATATTCCTTGAACTTCTAAGGCATTAACTTTCACGGTCTCTATCAACTTTGAACAATCCCATTCAATCTTATCAATTTGCACCCAATTCTAATATAAAGGAGGAGCTTTATGATAATCAGGCAAAGGGTTCTTTCTAATGCTAGGCTTGGTGATGATATTGGGGTTTGGGAGGGTTCCATTGTCTATGAGGTCTTGTATCTCATGTTTGAGGAAGAAGCAATTGTTGGTTTTATGGCCGAATTTCTGGTGGAAGTGACAATACTCATTGAGGTTCCAAGTAAGAGGTACAGGATTAGGCATGGGTGTGGGATCTAGAGGCTTAATGAATCCTTTGCAAGACAAATTCTTATATGCTTAGGCAATGGTCATTCTTAGGTCAGAAAATTCTCAGCGGGCTTTCTTTGTGATGCATGGGTAGGTTAAGGTTTTTTGAGATATGATGGCACTTACATTCATGAGATTGGGAGCTTTAGAGGTAGTCACACCTCCTCCATATGTCTTTTTTATTGGAGTTTTGCTCTCACCCTTCTCCAATTTTTCATTATTGATGCATCCTCTATCCTAGTTCCACAATCACACAACTCTCCAATAGAACTCATTGGCGATGACAAGAGCCTACTATTATATGCCGGAAGCAAATTCTTGATAATCATGTTGATTTGATCTTTCTCATTTGGCCTAATAACCATTCTAAATGCCTTTCCCTTACAACTTGTCATGTATTTGGAGAACGTTTCCCCTACTCCTTGCTTAGTGGCCTCCAAATCTCTTAAAGTCACATTAATCATAGTATTGAAGATGAATTGATCCACAAATAACGGCACTAGCTCATTCCACACCTTAGTCTTGCTAAGATCCGAACTATAGTACCATCTTGATGCACCTCTCATGAGTGAGAAAGAAAATGCATGCAAAGTTTGCTTCTCATCTAGCCCCTTCATTTCAACAATGCTTAGATACCTCTTAACGTGTTGCTTTGGATCTCCAGTTCCGTCAAATTTTTCCACATCAAAAATTTTGAACTTTAGAGGTAGTTCAATAGGAGTCTTGGAGCTTATGCCCCCTATGTTATAGAGACAATCATCCATCCCTTGGGTTTTGCGAAAGGCTAGTTGCATCTTCTCCATCATTTCTTTCATGGCCACTGTCTCTGTGCAAGCTTCTCAAATTGTTTGTTCCTCTCATGATCAGCCTTATCCTTTTCATCCCAATCTTCCATTTCTTCTTCATCAAGAACCTCTACTTGTGGGTTCAACTTCTTCAACTTGGCTTCCTCGAGCTTAGTGAGGCGACTCCCCATCTTTTTGAGAATGTCACTTTATCTTCCATTACCTTGAATATCTTTTGTGCAATTTCATCACTAATTGGAACGGCCATTGTTGCTTGAGAAGTTTCCCCTACTTGGAACTCTTCTTCTTGACATGTGTTTTCAATTTTGACCAAACACTTTCCGTTCTTTTTTCGAATCCAAATTGGAGTGGGGGGCGTGTTTTCTTGATTTTGGTGATGCAATAGTGCCTAAAAAGAAGTCTCATTTTCATCAAGGCCACGTCACATTTAAAAGGTTCCTTTTATTTTTAGATGTTCTTAGAAAATCTTTAAGTCCATTCTGATGATGGGCCAAGTACAGAATCACTCCATTTCCTCTCATGAACCTTGCCCCTTATTTTGTTGGGCTTTAGTCCATTTACAACAATGCTCTCATCTAACTCTCATGGGCTTTCATTAGAATGTACTTAGAGATTTTCAACATTTTGTCTCAAACATGGGCTAATAATATATTCATCACCTTTGGGCTCTTCTCTTTTCATTTCATTATCATCATCATTTTTTTTTTTGAAGTAGCCCTTTAGCTAAAATATTTTGTAGCCTTCCCCTCAAGGTCCATGAAGTTCTCATCATTTTGGACCTAGGCATGCAACAAAAAGGCCCAAGATTAGGGAAATCCATATTGACTTTGTAGGATCTTGGATGCTTAGTCCATAGTATACTTGTTATCTTAGGCCCAAATTCCTCTTTCTTTTCAAAAGGGCTTTTTGGTTTGGGCGTATGATAGCAGTTAGGCTATGGTCTTATGAACCTTTAGATATACCCTTTAGATTTAGGGACAAGCCTCTTGTATGTGAGAACTTCTTTTCTTTCATCCCCATTGTCTTAGGGTATGCCATAACTTAGGGTCATCCTTCCAATTTTACATCTTTTATTTGTCCCTTAATATTAGATGAGCACAAGATATATTGTTGAACAAATAAGAGATATATAAAAGATATCCACTTTTGATTGGGGGTAGGATCTCTCTAAGTGTGAGTAAGCTTTCCTAAGACTAAAGGGTTAAATGAGTAGGTCACTCACAACTAGGTGGGCCATGGTTCCAACCGAGGGCCTAAGTGGACCTTTGTTGATTGGTGGTAAACCGTTAACGTACTCAAAGCCCATCATAGGCAATGGTACACATTGTGAGTTGGTGGGGTGAACTTTGAAAGACTTGGGCCCGAATGAAGCCATCCATCTTCCCACTCATCACCAACCGAGCTAAAAGGACAAACGAACCAAGTGATGTGTGTTTAGGATTTATTAAGGTTTAGACAAACAAGTATTGAATAAGCCTTTATTAAGGCTTAGAAATAGGATGCATAGGAATTAAATTCACAATCCCCAGCGGAGTCACCATTATGGACACAACGGAAATGGGAGTCGCTACCTAGTTTTTGTAATAGTCTAGGAACCATATGTATAGCGTCCTCTCGAGAAAGGACCATTGATCTTACTACCAGAGATATGGGTTCAGAGTTAAGGTATGGTCTTGGAAATGTGTTAGGTACCCAAAACCGCCTAACCCTAAGATTGGCTTCCTCTCATTGTGTCTTATGTCTTAACCCTATTAAAGGCACACTCAATATTGTTATCTAACTCACACACACACTAACATGCATCTAAACACACAACATGGCATCTATCATCCCAAACCATACATTTATCATGCTTGTCAACCAAAGCCTAACATTCATCTAGCATGACATCTCTTAACATACATCTAGCATGCATGTCAACCAACCTAGTATTCATCTAGCATGGCATGGCATAAACCCTAGCATGTTACTATCATCATATCCATTCAAGGCAGAAACACAGGCATGGCAAGCATACATAGATCATCACATGTATTCCAAGCTTTTAGACATGAAATCAAACTTCAAACAAACACATTACATCATTAAAATGCATATTCATACCAATGCATGACTTACCTCACTTAAAAACTCAGCACCTATGCCATTATGCATGAGCATGTGAATGCATACTCATGGCATCAAGCAAAGAAAACACAAGATAAACCTTTATTCTAACATGTGAAAAGCAAACAAACATGTGAAACAGAGACTTAGAACTATGAAGACATGAAAAACGGATCTAAAGTAGAGGTATACATGTGAAAGCAGAAGCAAAAACAGACAAAACAAAGTTAGGGTTCCTTGGACGAGTTCATGCGCACGCATGAATAACCTTACTGTTAGGACATATGTGGAACTTGTTAAAACATTTGTTATGTAAATTGGCTAATCCTTTGACAAAATGCACTTTACTTGTAATTGGGTAGATTTAGGATGGGTTTAGTACTTCAAGGAACAAGAGTTCAAGTTTAGTATTGAAACCATGCAAATCTGTTCAAGAAACAAGTGAAGAAGTGTTGTTCATTAAAGCTCGACAGATAGATATCTATTGAGGTTTAATGACTAATCTCAACAGCTTCTCGATAGAAACAGTATCTATCGAGAATTACGAAATTCAAATTCCAAATCTATTTTCATACATATCCAAGTGTATTTGTGTAGGACTTATTTTCTCACAACCCAAGACATATATAAGGATTATTTTAAAGGCCGTCACAAAAGGAATCATAGCATCCCTTCATGCATTGTGTGATCGAAGACAAAATTTGACCTAGTTCATCATATTCTCTATAGAAGCTACTGCGTCTTTGCACTAATGGTTTTGTAACCAAGGAGTTTCTTAATCTTTATCGTTTGGATGAACTACAAAACTTTGCAGCCAACATCTTCCTTAAGTTGGTGTGTTAGTCACGTACTTAGATTCTTGTAAAGGAGTAAGTCACATACTGGGATCCGTGCATCGATTTGTTAGTCACGTATTGGGAACCGTGCATTGAAAAGAGAGATTGTCACTACATTACAAGTCCAATTAGGTATTGGGGTAAGGATTCAATTGCAAGTTGACATAAAATACTAGGATTCCTTTACTTGTAACCGCTTGTTTTGATAATAGTGGATTATCGGGAGTGGTGACCTTAAATTCACCCGGTGGGGTTTTGCCTTGGTAGTTTTCCCCATTCGTAAACAAATCACTTGTGCCAAACTTATTTTTCACTGCATTTACTTTTAGTTGGTGATTTGTTTGTGCTACCATGCTTATTGCATGTAATTAAATCTAATTAATTAACTTGGCTAATTAATTGATTGCTTTACCAAGAGGGTCAATACATTCTTGGTTGATGAAGCAAATTAAACCATTGGAGCTTTGCAGTTCGAGAACAACTTCCTTGCTGAAAGGACCAAGAAGCTTGAAGAGGAGCTATTCCAGGTTAGAGCTCAATTGGAGAGGACTTCTAGTGCAAATCTCGAGGAGATGTTGAGTTCCCAAAAAAGTGCTTCTGATAGAACTAGTTTGGGGTATAATTTCTCTTCTTATAATATTGCCTCTTCTAGTACTACTGTGTTTGTCTCACCTGCTAATAATGTTAATTCTGAGAACAATGAATGTAAAACACATATAGCTAGTGAGAATGTAGACAAAGGAAAATCCATTTTAGGTGCACCCTCTAAGCTTGAAAAGAAAGAGACTAGAAACCCTAGGACTAAGAAAGTTAACAACAAAAGTCTCAACTGAAGAAGCTGCATTTCTATCATCACTATGGAGCTTCAAGGCATACTCGTCCAAATTGCTACAAATGATTAGCCACTCAAAAAGCAACAATATGATCTCAACTGGAAACCAAAATCAGTTTTCATTCTCTTTTGCCCCTTTTAGAGATCTTCTAAAGGCCTTCATGTTCCTTTCGAAGTTGAACGGTTTTAATTCTTTCCCTTCACCATCGGTTCAAGGGTTTGCACAAAGGAAAGGTTCTTCCTCCAAGGCTTTAAGTGATTCAATCACTTTTTCTCTCTCCCCCCTTCTTATGGTTATGCATTACTTGTGTGTTTTGCTTTCCTGTGTTTGAGTCAGTCTAGTTTTATGCTATATTTTGTTTAACATGTTTTTGTTTGCACGTTTTCAGTTTTTGCATTAATTTAGTTTTCATAATAAAAAAAATAAAAAAAATGAATTTGAAAAAAATCAGAAATACAAAAACAGTGTGTGTTTTGTGTGCATTGGTACTTGTGTACCTTGGATGACTATTAGGTTCTAAGGATTTAGGATCTAAATGTATTAGAACTTCAATGTGTAATGTTGGCAAAACCATGATCAAAACTTATAGTCTAGATTTAGGCTACTCAAATTATATTTAACGTAAAGTTGATATCGAGTAATTCCAGGAATTACTATTCACTTTTTGCAAGGCTCGATCAATCGAAAATTAGACTCAATCAATTGAAGCTCGTGCAGATTGTTTTTCTGCAAAATTTTCCAACTCAACCCAAGCCCATATGACGTGTAGGGTTTTATGTTTTGCCTTAAGTATAAAAGGAAAAACTCTAGCCACGTTTTTATGTTGTTGTTTATGCTCTGTGTGTGAATCTCTTGTGAGATCTAGAGGTGTTTGCCTTCATACACACTTAGGGTTATCAAAATCAAAATTGAGTCGAGAGCTTGGTGATCGTTTCAGTTGCTGCATAAAGAGTTTAAAGAAATACAAGTGGGATACTTGTGGATGCTATGGATCTGAGAAACAAGTAGTTTGTGGTCTCGAAGCTGTCACGTGGTCGTGGTAGTAAGTTTTCTACTCGAGGTAGCAATAGGATGTTAGTGGTTTGAGTCGCTATTGTAAAACTTCAATTCTTTCATAGTGGATCTGTTTTATCTTAAGAATAGCTAGGTTAAATCCTTCCTAGGTTTTTTACCGATTTGGTTTTTCTAGGTTATCATATCGTATGTTATTTACTTTTCTGCTTTGCTTTACATGATATGATTTACTTGTGTTAACCTAGATTTGAATAATTTTCCTAACACTACAACAAAATGTATTTTTAGTGAGGAAATATTTTTTGTTGCTAAAGTTACAGCTTTAGTGACGAAATATGCATTTCGTCACTAATAATGAAAAAAATTATAACATTTAGCAACGAAAAATAAATTCAATCACTATTGTGATCTGAAAAATGGGCGTCAGTGGAGGGAAACTTTGGCGTGAGTTTTTTTTTTCTTTCATTCCCTTCGGCTCATGTTTGTTGAGAATGGGTATTTTTATTTTTGTTGAGAATGGTATAAATCAAACGAAAAGGCATGGCTCAAATGCTCTCATGTTTGTTTTGTTGTGGTGTGGCCCTCGTTTGTGTTTATTATTTAATTTTGGATTGGAGGTTAATAATGTGTTGGTGTTTGCTCAAGCATGAAGTTTATGCCTTATTTGGTTGCCAAGAAATGTGAGAGAAAGTTAATAAATACCCAGTTTTTGTTATAATGTTTTAGTTAGTTCAATACTTGCATCAACATAGTTTGGTAATTTTATTAAAATTCAGTTTTTTACGTTTTCTCAGCTACTAAGTGAGCATTTAAAGATTGATTTTGATGAAAGTTCTTACCTTTTGGCTTTTGTCAATTAAAAGGAAGTTCCCAACTTATCAGAATTTTTGGGGGAAAAAAGGTGCAAATTTGATGAGTGTGACTCTCTAATAGTGTAGAATGTAATTAAGCAACAATTTTTTTCTCTTTAGTTCCTTCCTTTACAGAGGGGTTAGTGCAATTTCTTTGGTGGATGATACCAGCGGGCCCTTTCATAAGGATTCCATAAGAGCTATTTGTTATAGTGCCAATTGGTAATCTCTTTGTATCTACAGGGGATGTTAAAGATAACTTTCCCTTCATCACTTTTCTGATTGGTGTAAGCACTACGTGTATTACATGTGTAAGCTATGAGTTTGTGTAGTAATTTATGAGAGGATCATTTTCAAGACTAAAGTACTTATAAATTTAACTTTTCTTTTGCAGGCTAAATACACATTGTTTGCAATTACTTTGGATTTTTTCTAAAAATTGTAAGCTTAGCTTGAGCAAAGTAAGTAAATTTTAGTTGAAAACCTTATAAAACTCTATACTTGTGATGTTAGAAATTTGATTTGTGGTGGTATGTTGTGTTGGAGCAAGCGGGTGGCTTGCATGGTGTTATAAGGTGGGTTAAACTAATATTGGGAGTATTTTTCATTTCTTACAAATGTGAATGAGTATTGTTGATTAAATGTGATGAATAGTATTTTATTTGATTTAAATACTTGTAAAACTCTATACTTGTGAAGTTGGAAATTGGTTTTGTGGTGGGTTGTTGTATTGGAGCAAGCGGGTGGCTTGCATGGTGTTATAAGGTGGTTTAAATACATATTGGGAGTGTTTTTCAATTCTTGCATATGTTAATGAGTATTGTTGATTAGATGTAATAAATAGTATTTTATTTCATTTCAATACTTGTAAAACTCTATTCTTGTGATGTTGGAAATTGGTTTTGTGGTGGTATGTTGTGTTGGAGCAAGCGGTAGCTTGCATGGTGTTATAAGGTGGCTTAAACTAATATTGGGAGTGTTTTTCATTTCTTGCAAATGTTAATGACTATTGTTGATTAGATGTGATGAATAGTATTTTATTTGATTTAGATACTTGTAAAACTCTATACTTGTGATGTTAGTGATTGGTTTTGTGGTAGTATGTTGTGTTGGAGCAAGCGGGTGGCTTGCATGGTGTTATAAGGTAGTTTAAACTAATATTGGGAGTGTTTAAGTATTAATATAGACTTGTGCATTCATGAATGGGATAGAACTTTATCTAAGTAGCTAATAGACTTAGATGTTAGAATACATTATGTATGAGTTGTCCTTATTTTACTAAAGTATCATTCATCTTGTAATTGTAGTCAAACATGGATAAAAATTGCATGACAATGGGTAAGACACCCAATGGCAGATTAAGCCATCCATATATTGAAGGGGTCAATGCATTTATTAATTTTGCAGAGCGGTTGTGGACTTAAGTGGTAATATTCTGTGCCCGTGTATTCACTGTGTGAATTGCTATCGATAATCTCCTCATACTGTACGTATCCATTTGCTTCATCGTGGGATTATGCAATCTTACATTAATTGGTATAATCATGGAGAACCTCGTGTATTGAACGAGAACATTCATGATAATGAAATGTCGGATGGTGATCATATAGATGGTATTGATGCCTTGGTAGGTGACCGAATTAAAGGGGAACCAAGAAATGCAACTGAAGATGAGGAGGTATGTCAATTTGACAAACTTGGGAAGATGCAAAGTGTGAGTTGTATCCAGGTTGCACTGATTATAGTATCTTGAAGTTTGTTATTGAGATGTTGAATGTAAAGGTAATAACCAACTTGAATAATAAGGGACTTGATATGATGCTAAAATTGCTGACAAAGGTTTTATCGAAAGTTAACTTGGTTCCAAGGTCAACTTATGAAGCAAAGAAGATATTATGTAACTTGGGCATGTCATACGAGCATATAGATACATGCAAAAATAATTGTGCACTATTTTGGAAGGAAAATGAAAACCTTGATAAATGTCTGGTGTGTGAGGCGCCTAGGTACAAGGATACACATGCCCAAGGTAAGAAGATTCCTCATAAGGTATTGCGTTACTTTTCGTTGACACCGAGACTAAGGAGATTGTACATGTCAAGCCAAAGAGCTAAGAACATGAGATGGTATATAGACAAACGTGTGGATGATGGGATAATGAGGCATCCGACTGATAGTGAGGAGTGGAAGGAGTTTGATTTGCAACATCCTAATTTTGCCCTCGAACCTCACAATGTAAGGTTGGGGTTGGCTACAGATGGATTTAACCCTTTTGGGAATATGAACAAAAACTATAGTATGTGGTTTGTCATACTTATCCCCTATAACCTACCATCTTGGCTGGTTATGAAGGAGCCATATTTTATGTTGTCCTTGCTTATTCCTGGTCCCCATCAACTAGGAAATGAGATTGATATTTACTTGAAACCATTGGTTGACGAGTTGAATGAGTTGTGTGAAGAAGGTGTAGAAACTTATAATGCTTATAGTAAAGAGCATTTTCAGATGTGTACAACTTTGTTATGGACAATACATGACTATCCTAGATTTGGTAACGTGTTTGGGTGGAGGACAAAGGGTTATCATTCTTGTTACACTTACAACAATGAACCATATTCAAAAGCGTTGGAAAGTAAAATTGGATTCATTAACCGTTGAACTTATTTGTCTATGGAACATCGTTGGAGACATAGTCAATTGCATAATGGTTTATCAGAGAAACGGAAGAGATCTTTAGAGTTACAAGTGAGAAAGATACAAGAGCAGTTAGATAGAATGTCAAATATAATTTTAGGAAAGCATCCAAGTAACAAGAAGAGATAAGTCATTGGGGAGCCAAATTGGTCAAAGGTAAGTATTTTGTACAAGCTTCCATACTAGAAGAATAAGAAACTTAAGCACAACATTGATGTCATGCATGTGGAGAAGAACATTAGTGAGAGTACTTACGGTACTTTGTTAGGAATTGAGGGGAGAAACAAGGATACTGACAAGGCATGGATAGACTTTAGGTACACGTTGCATTTGAAACAACGTCCTGATGGATCATATGACAAGCCATGGGCTTTCTTTTCATTAATTCCAAATAAAAGGGATGGTTTCTATGACTTTTTGAAATCAATCAAATATCCAGATAGCTATGCAGCCAACATATCAAGGTCAGTGAATGCAAAAAACGGTAGATTATCTGGTTTGAAAAGCCACGACTATTATGTGCTACTACAACGAATTCTTCCAATTGGGTTGTGAGGGTTTGCACATAAAGACATTAGTATTGTATTGTTTGAGTTGAGCAGCTTCTTCCAAGACTTATGCTCAAGGACCCTAAAATGGAGTGAATTGGAGAAACCAGAAGAACATATAGTTCTTATACTATGCAAGCTTGAGAGGTTCTTTCCTCCAGTATTCTTTGATGTTATGGTCCACCTTGCTGTTTACTTGCCTTGAGAAGCAATTCTAGGAGGCCCGGTACAATATCGGTGGATGTGCCCAATTGAAAGGTAATTAGATCCTTTAATGCATCCATCAATTGTATCTTTCCCATGTGATATAAAATCACATAATGTGCGTATTTTTTCCTCGTAGGTACCTTGGAAAATTGAAAAAATACGTTTCCAACCGAGCTCGACCAGAAGGTTCGATTGCAGAGGCTTACATTCTCAAAGAATGTATTAACAACTGGTCTTTGTATATTGATGGGATCGAAACTGTGCATAATCGAAGAGAAAGAAATAAAGATTTTTGTGAATCTAGCGAAGGATTGATAGTTTTCTCACAGACTGCCTGACCTACAGGTGGTAGGCGGAATGATGGCAACTTGTCTCGTGCATTGCTTGATACTGCTCATTGGTACTTGTTGTACAATAGTCTTAAGCTAGAGCCTTATTCAAAGTATGTGATTTCATATGCATATACCAAAGGGGACCTAGACAATCATCATGTAACCCAAAAGAGTGGTGTATGTACTAAAGGGGACCATGAGGGAAAAATGCACGACTTCTATGGTCATGTGTGCAAAATTTGGGAATTGGAGTATGTGTTTCGCCATAAAGTTGTTTTATTCCAGTGTGAATGGTACAATACTGGTACCAATGGTCAAAGGAGAACGATAAGAACCAATGCACACTACACAAGCATTGATGTTACAAGTCGGTGGTATGAAAATTACCCTTTTATACTTCCTAGTCAAGCAAGACAAGTTTTTTACCTTCAAAATACCAAATTGGGTGAACTTGGGAAAATTGTGCAATCCATCCAACATAGGGGAGTGTTTGATGTCCCAAAACTCGGGGGTAGAGAATCCAATGATAATACAGAAGATAGTGATGCATTCCAACAAGAAGCGATTGTTGATGCTGTCTCTATCAATGTTGAGGACAATATTATTGACTATTGTATGGGTGATGTTGAAATTGAGGTTGTTCTTGAAGATGGAACTTCAAGAGATGCTAATCAAAATGAAGAGCATGACATACCTGATGTTGATCTTGATATGGATTATGATATGTAGAATTCATAACAATTGTCTTAAATGTTGTGTGCTTGTCTTAAAGTTTTATGCTTGTCTAAATAGCAATTGTTTTGTACTTATCTTGAACTTGATATGGATATTGATGTGGTCATTTGTTGTGTTGAGTTAGTAGTAATTGTATTCAAATTTAGCACTTGTGAATTGTTTGATATGGATAATGGTGTAGACTATGATATGTAAAGTTAGTAGTAATTGTTATTGAGATATTTTGTACTTATCTTGAACTTGATATGGATATTGATGTGGTCATTTGTTGTGTTGAGTTAGTAGCAATTGTGTTCAAATTTTGCACTTGTGAATTGCTTGATATAGATAATGGTGTGGACTTTGATGTTAAGTTAGTAGCAATTGTACTTATCTTTCACGTCAATACATAGTTTTAAAAAAATGCCCAAAAAGGCTAAATACACTCATAACATACCGAGGTATGAGACGACAAGATTGGATAAAATGAGACAAAACTAAGAGAGAATTGATGCTTGGGGATTGAAGCACATATCAACTTCTCTAAAGGATACTGCTCAATCTAATTGTGCAAAAGGGAAAAGAAGTAGAGCTAGTGTTGTGGTAGATGATGATTATGTACTACCTATTGATGATGATGACAATGATGATGAGTCATCTAATTCTGTAATCCATAAGGTACAATAGATGTTCCATAGAGTACAATAGATGATAATAACTTTATTGTTCCATTACTTGTAATGACTTTGTTGTTCCATTATGTGTATATTTGTTAGTTACAGATGGCATCAAGACGACTTAAACGCTCGCGAGGTGAGGCATCTATCCTAGTGGTCCAATCTACGAAAACACCTCCTGAAGCAAATCCTCCCGTCCAAAGTTCTTCTAGTGCGGAGGCGCAAACTACCGGCGCATTAACTAGCACAACTGGTAACTACATAGAACATACTTAATTACAACTGCACCTTATTTTTATTTTTAAGATTATATATCACTTAATTAAGCTATAATATACATGGAATGTATAATTTTTTAACATTAATAGTGTTTAAATATGATCTGCTAGCAGAAATACCCATGGAACAACATGTGATATATCAGTACAGGCACTTGTTGAAAAAAGTGGTAAGTTGCCAGTACATATAGCTGCAGAGTATGATGCTCCTGTTGGGAAAAATGCGTGCAAGTTTGTCAATCAAATTGGCATACAAGTACGAAGTAATTTGTCCAGTTACAACATAAAAAATTGGAAAAATGTTAATGCTGCCACTAAAGATGTTGTGCTTCCAAATATCGCGGTAAATTTACATTTATAAAGTCTAACTCGTCTTTGTTGTCACTAAGTATTTAAATTCATATAATCATATTTTTATAATACATATACACTTCATTTTACAAGATCAGTTTGAGCTACAAGGGGATTCTAACTTGGTAACGAAAACATTAAATACAAAATGTGGAAGATTATTGAGTTCCAGCTCCCACAAGTTGCATCAGGCTTATAAAAAGCTTGTACAATCTCATAGTGCTAACTATGCAAGAAGCCACCCGCCAAAGAATGCCAAACTTGAGCGGTGGACTGAACTCATTGATGGGAGATGGACCAATGAGGATTGGCTGGTAAATTATTTATACGTATATTATTATTATCTAATGTTTACTATATTATGTTGTAAACTGATTAGATTAATACTTAGATGAAGTAAATGTATATTGTTTTATTCATGATCTAATAAATATCTTGAATGTTGTTTATTAGAAAAAACTAAGAAAGAACTCTGAAAATAGGACGAAAACTTTAGGCAAACATAGATGCGAGACAAAGGCGCTTACTGTTAGGGTTGATGAGGAGGTGCGTGTTTTTTCATTTTCTTAAACCTTAGTATATTACATGTTGTGATTAATTAAGTATATCTATCTAACACTTGAATGTTAATTAATTAGACAAATAATAATGACGATCAAGTTCCTGAATTGGCAAAAATCTTCAAAGATGTTCATTTCAATCCAAATACAAATATGTGGATACACCATGAGGATGAAGCGACATATGTATGTATATTATTCCATCCCTATCATGTTTGTGAAGCTATAATATATGTATCATTAATGTTGTGATTGTTTGTTTCTTTCTCTTTTTCAAATGATAGGAAAATATTCTCAAAGTGCAAGAGGATCATTGTTAAGATCCTAATGCAATTCCTCTTACACAAGAGGAGATCTCAAACTTGGTTTTTAAGAAGAAGTCTGGTATTGTAAAAGGACTTGGCATGAGACCTTCCTCTTCTCTAGTAACCACCGTCTTATCTAATTCCTCGGTGGAGTATATCCAACGGCTAGAAAATAAGATAATTGAGCTCAAAGAGACAAGAGCTAAGGACCAAGAGGAGCGAGCTAGGGACCAAGAGGAGCGAGCTAAGCAAAAAGAGATCCAAAAGAATATTCTTAACTTTTTAAGGAGTAAGGGTTATGGTGACACTCTTACCTATGGGAGTGGTTCAACTTCAAGTTAAAATATTTTTTGGTTAGTACTTTATTTTAGCAATTGACCCACATTACATGATGTGACTACTCTTAATGCATTGTTAGAAATGTTTCTTATAACATAGTTAATATTTTTACTTTACGATTTAATGTAGTATTGTTTTTATATTTGTGCAGATTTCTTATTAGTGGCTTTTAGGAGATTTACTTTTGGCATTACTTGAAGACATATAAGGACATCTTCCATTAGTTCTAATTATATTATACTACACTTTTTGTATTATAAAACATCTCGAGTTATTGTATATGTTGCAAACAATTATTGTATGGAAGGAGTTTAAATTGGATACTTGTTTTATTTTTTACTTGTGGAATGTATGGATCTTTTTTTATAAATGTGTTGTTGAAATAAATGTATTATTCAAATGTGATGTTTTAATAATGTAATAGCAGGTTCCAGGTTAATATCAAAGCTATGAAAAAAATAAAAATAGAAAATAAGTTTTAGCGGCAAATTTTTTCGTTACAAATATAGCAACAAAAAATTATTTTAGTGACGAAATATTTCGTCACTAAATGTAGCAAAATTTGGTAAGAAATGGTTTTAGTGACAAAAATTTTCGTCGCTTTATGTGCCTGAATTTTCTTAAAAATAGTTTTAGTGACAAACGTTTTCGTCACTATATGTATCCGAAAATAGTTTTAGTGATGAAATTATTCGTCACTAAATATGATTTAATAAACTAAAGTATTTTTAGTGACGAAATATTTTCGTCACTGAATGGTGTTTTTAGCGAGGAAAACATTTAATGACGAAACGTTTTTGTCGCTAAAAGTTTTTTTTTTTAAATCAAATTGGACTTTTAGTGACGAAATTTTTCGTCACCAGGACTTTTAGTGATGGGGTTTCAGTGACGAAATGAGTTTCGTCGCTAAAAGTCCAATTTCATTACTAAAGGTCCTTAGTGACGGAAAACTGCGCTTTTAGTGTCGAATTTTTTCATCACTGAAAATACATTTTGTTGTAGTGTAAGTTAATCACTTGGCTGAATAACTAGGTTAAACAACTTGTGTTTTAAGGGGTCTAAAAACGTACAAGTGGTATCAGGACGGATTAGCTCTAGTGTTTAGATCCTTTGATCTAAGAGTTGATTCTTGACCCCTGTTGTCATGGATATTTGGAAGTTCTTATTGCTAAAGTTTCAATTTATCTACTTTTAGTTTGTGTCTCTTGTTGCTTTTGTTAAGTCTTTTCTTGAGTATCTTGGTATAATTACATGTGATGATAATTATGTATGTTATACTGCTTTAATCGCCTTAAAGGCACGTGTTCCAAGCATATAACATGAAATAAAGCTTTATTTAAGACACTCTTTGAAGGAAAGATTAGGACAGTCAACTTTGGAGATGGAAGCAAATCTGTGATCAGAGGCATTGGAACTGTGGATATCCCAGGGTTGCCAGTTTTTGAAGACGTCTAGTATGTTGATGGGTTGAAGGCTAATTTACTCAGCATCAGTCAGATTTGTGATAATGGATTAAATTGTCTCTTCACCAATTATGAATGTGAGATACTTGATGGAGGAGGTGACTGCATGTGTATTGGTGTTAGGACAACTGACAACTGTTATGGTATAACACCAAGTATAAGCAACAAGTGTTTTAGTGCAAAAATCAATCAAGTAGACTTATGGCATCAATGGTTGGGACATGCAAGTCACAGGCAATTAGAGAAGATCTCCAACTGTGATGCAGTTATTAGTTTGCCCAAGTTTGAAAAGATAGAAAAGTACATATGTGGATCATGTCAGATAGGTAAACAAGTGAAGTCCAAACATTCGTTTGTGACTGAAGTTCAAACTTTAAGACCTCTAGAGTTATTGCACATTGATCTCATAGGTCCTGCCAGAGTTCAGAGTTTAAGTGGAAAGAAGTATATTCTAGTTGTTGTGGATGATTTCACTAGATATACTTGGGTTGTGCTTTTGAGAGATAAAGCTAAGGCTCTTGAAAAGATGATACATTTGTGCAAGAAATTGCAAGTTAAGAAAGGAACTATGATAGCCAAAATTAGAAGAGATCATGGAAGGGGATTTGAAAACACAAAGCTAGCTACCTTCTGTATTGATTAAGGCACACATCAAGAGTTCTCTTCACCCAAGACACCACAAAAAAAATGGAATAGTGGAATAGAAGAATAGGGTTGTTCAAGAGATGGCTTGTTTCATGCTACATAACAAAAAGATGCCCAAGTCCTTCTGGGGAGAAGCAGTTAACACTGCTTGTCATACGCTTAACCGAGTGTATTTCAAACCTGATTCCAAGAAAACTCCTTATGAACTCTGGAGAGGAAAGAAGCCTGTTGTCAAATACTTCCGGATATTTGGCAGTGACTGTTATATTTTGCTTGATAGGGAAAACTTAAAAAAGTTTGATGCAAAGAGTGACAAGGGATACTTTCTGGGATACTCCTCCACTAGTAGAGCTTATAGAGTATACAACCTGAGAACTAAAATAGTCATGGACTTTTCAAATGTGGTGATCAATGATGAACTGTGTTCGAAAACTCAGTTAGAAAACATTCCTCTAGTTCAAGAAAAGACTGTAGAAGTTGATGATCCTATTCCTGATGATCATATTGGGAAGCGTAGTGATGAAAAACTACTATTGTTAAATGATGCTATTTCAGCACCATCAAGTTCAGAACCATCTACATTGGTTCATGAAACTCAACAAAAACAAAGTGAGTCTAGTCCTTCATCAGAACAAAAAGGTACCTTTACATCTCTAGTCAAAGGTCCATCTTCAAGAGTAAAGTTAAATCACCCTGTCACAAACATATTGGGTAGTTTGAATGATAACATGAGATTGAGATCCAAAGCCTTGGATGATATTACTCACTCATGCTACCTATCCCAATTTGAACCGAAAAAGGTGGATGAAGCGCTTCAAGATGCTGATTGGGTTAATTCTATGCATGAAGAACTTCATCAATTTGTTCGGAATGATGTATGGGAATTAGTTCCCAGACCAAAAGGAGTAAATGTGATTAGAACTAAGTGGATTTTCAAGAACAAGTCGGATGAACATGGTACCATTATTCGAAACAAATCAAAACTTGTTGCTTAAGGATACACACAAGTGGAAGAGATTGATTTTGATGAGACTTTTGCACCGGTAGCAAGACTAGAATCCATTAGGATACTGTTGGCCATAGCAAGTCATTTAAATTTCAAGCTGTATCCAATGGATGTCAAGAATGCTTTCTTGAATGGGATATTACAAGAAGAGGTATATATTGAACAACCACAGAATTTTGTTGGTCCTCACAGACCGGATGATGTCTACAAGTTGAAGAGAGCCCTCTATGGTTTGAAACAAGCTCCCAGGGCATAGTATAATAGGTTAACCACTTATCTCATTGAGCCTGGATTCAAAAGAGGATTTGCTGATACTACTCTCTTCATACAAAAGAATAAGAATTATTTTGTAGTAGCTCAAATTTATGTTGATATTATTTTTGGTGCTATTAATGATTCTTTTGCAAATGAAATGAAGAAGATGTTTGAAATAAGTATGGTCAATGAACTAACTTATTTCTTAGGATTGCAGGTGAAGCAAACGGATTCTGGAATTTACATCAACCATGCAAAATATGCCAAAAATCTAGTCAAGAGATTTGGACTTGACAAGGTTGCACATGCTAGAACACCAATGGTTGTTAATGCAAAGCTAACCAATGACCCTTCAGGTGAGTCTGTTGATTTTACATTATATAGAAGCATGATTGGTTGCCTTTTGTATTTAGCTGCAAGTCGTCCAGAGATTGCTTTCAGTGTTGGTGTATGCTCTAGAACGGCCTTGCTCACCAAACATCTCCTTCAAATTTAGCATTATGTCTGAAGCTAGTTTTACATCCTGCATTTGATACTGTAGAGCATTTGAGATAGATGCTAAGATATAGCATTTGACCATCTCATTAGATTTCTGCCAACGATTATATCGCTGTTTTTCCTCAAGATGAGCATCTAATGAAGGAAAGTTAGGACATGGTTGAGTAAGTACATATTTGTGCTCTTCAGCAGTTAAAACAATGTCTAAATTTCTTTTCCAATCAACAGAGTTGGATCCAGTCAGTTTGTTTTGATTAAAAATAGCAACAAGTAAGCTAAATAATGCCATGATAAAATCTGAAAACAATAAACATAAATATAATAAGTGAAATGGACATTTTCTATTTAGCATATAAGCATATAATATGGAACCTTAATAAAACCATAACATAATATATGCAATGACAACCCAATCTCATATTCAATATCCCTCAGTATAGAGTGAACATTAAATACTATGATTGATTAAGAACTATTATCATTATTAGTGCTACCATGATAACTCTTATCAAACACTAATAATATAACGTTTTACATTTAGCCTCTAAGTAATAATAGTAAGAACTCAACATAGAGGATACTATAATACTTAGTCTAGTGTATACCGTTGTTTAGAATCATGTGTAACCACATGTCATCCCTTTAACTGGCTTATTTTGTAGTACCATAATACAAAACACCTTCCGCATAGAATGCAAAGCTCAAGGCTAAGACAAGATGTTCGATCAAACCACTATAAACCAAGAAATTCAATCTTGTAGGACCATGAAATAAATACTCTCCGCATGGAATGCTAAGCTCAAAGCAAAAATAAAGTATATATTTCAAACTACTATGAACCAACAATGGAGGCCGTGAGATGCAACCCTTGTATCTCTCTCCCACTAGATGTTTTAAAATAAAGGTTTTTAATTTAAAACATAAGTAAACAAATTACACATAGCCTTGCTCTTTATATATGTAAAAAACACTTAGAGAAAATTCTAAATCTTGAGTCCTCGATCGATCGAGGGATGTACCTCGATCGATCGAGGATATACCTCAATTGATCGAGGGATGTACCTCGATCGATCGAGGGATGTACCTCGATCGATCGAGAAAAATTCTGCTAGTTTGATTGATGATTGACAGGTTCTCAATCGATCGAGAAAAATTTCGTGAAGCTCGATCGATGCTTGACAGATCCTCGATCGGTCGAGAAAACTTCTGCCAGCTCGATCGATGCTCAACAGATTCTTGATCGATCGAGTTTCACGAATTTTGAATTTTTCAAAATTTTTCTAAGACAGTTTCTTAATGTTTTTATGAACAAAACAACCATCATATAAACATAATGAACAAAGATTGATATGAAAACTGAATTTCATTGATGCTATAGCGTTAAAGTTCAATTTAACATATTTAAACTCAAATTTAAACAACATCATAACATCAATATCAGTTTTTTATCAAACAATAATTTCAACAACCATGCAGAAAACTAATTTCTAACAATATGAAACTATTGTCACTAATTTCAAAACTCACAAAGCATGTTCTACAAATACGAAAATGAAGACCGCTCTGATACCAAATTGTTGGATAAAAACATGTTTGTATTGCATACAAAACATATGTAGCGGAAAAATAACAGATCTACTTCATTCATAAATGTTAACATGTACTATGTAAGTTTCAGAATTTAAGAACAAGAGAGTGTACCTTGGTGTGGTGAATTTCAAAAACAAAGATCAGAAACACTTGAGAACACTTTTAATCTTCACTCCAATTCCATTAACGCTCAAGAAGTGTGGTCTCTCAATCAGTTTTCCAATGGAAAATGTCAAAGTGTCTAACACACCTTACACACCATTTCACAATAGTATTATTATTTTTCATACACACACAAAATTCTGTATGTTTCTCCCTTTGTATCTAACTAATTATCTAATTGGGCTGGTCTTTTGGGCTTTTTCAATTGGGCTTAAGTATGTGGCTTGGAGTAGGACCAAAAGGGACCAATAAGACACTAGCCCCAATGGGCCTTAGGCTTTTCTGTCAACTCTTAACAAGTCCAAAGTTACCATTAACTATATTTAATACCACTATATAAATATAGTTGCACTCTAAACCTTATTTATAAATTATATCCCAAGACTTTATTGTACATGCAACCCCTTCATAAAATATTCGTAATAATATAAAGTCATGAATATAGACTGCCACTTTGAAAATTACTACATCTTAATCCTTGAGTACCTAGTTTAATCTTTTAAGTTATTCATCATATATTTATGAAATCCAATTTCTTAAATATATACTTTAGTATCTCCTTACTAAAGTGGTTAGGCCTAACACTCTGACTAACCAAACCCAATAAACTTATCTCAAGGGAATATTTTGTATCTCCGTTAAGAGACTATGAATTCCATCTTGAGATTATATGTTGCATTAACACTAAATGTGGTTGTCCAACATTCTGAGATTTTGACCGTTACTTTAAATCTCACTCCTAATATATCAAAGCAACTTACACCTCATGATCATGTCTATTATTCTCTCAGGATTAAGAGTTTATGCAAATAGAAGTTGTGAGATTTATTATTCATTTGACAGTTGTTAGGAAAATAATAAATCTCACAGCGGTTCAATTTAATATGTCTTAACTCTTAAAACATATCAACTAGAAGTCTCCACTTCCATGATCAAGACAAATCATCTTAGCTGATACGTTATAGTCTTCACAGATGAAATGCCCAATTTCATCACCGACTACGAACTATAAATTCTGAGTTTACAAAGAACTTGTGACTTATATCTTCTGTAACTAAATCACATACTAAGCATCTCATGGACTATATGATAATGTCCCAATATTTATGTTGCTATCATTTCAGATAATAATAAAACAACTTTATTAATCACAACATAATGTCATACATAGCATCATACAATAGGATTTAAGAGCACATATCCTAACATATGCTTTGAATACAGCAACACATCTTTTAAAGTTAGTTCCATCAAAATCTGTTCCCAAAACATCCATGGAATTGTAGAGTGGGAGTAAGCCTAGTTTGAGATTTCTCCACATTTGAGATTGTCCAGCACATGTGATAAAAGGAAAGCCTAATAAATTGGAATCAAAATCAGAAGTATGTTTGCTTATGGGTTATTCAAAAGAAACTAGGGGTTATTTATTCTATAGTCGTAATGATAACGAAGTATTTGTTAGTACAAATGCTAATTTTTGGAAAATGACTATATGAATAATTTTACTCTTAAAAGTAAAGTTGTTTTGACTGAAATAAATAAACTTGTAATTGAACAATCAATGAATGAAACTAGGAAGGATGTGGCTGTATCAGATACATGACAAGATATTACTCATAAAATGACTAGTACACAAGACCCTCTTCGTAGTGGGAGTATTGTTAGGCCACTTGTAAGATTTATAGGTCTGAGAGAAACTTATGAAGCTATTTTAGAAGAGGTTGAATATGATCTTTACACTTATAAAGAGGCAATGATAGATATAGATGCACATCATTAGGTCAAAGTTATGAAATCTAAATTGGATTCTGTGTATTCCAATCAAGTATGAGATCTTGTAAAGGTGCTTAACAGCATTAAACTTGTTGGTTGCAAATGGGCTTATAAGAGGAAGAGAGGAATGTATAAAAATGTTGAAACATTTAAAGCAAGACTAGTGGTGAAAGGGTATACACAAAAAGAAGGTATTGACTATGAGGAAACTTTTTCGCCAGTAGCCATGCTTAAATCTATCAGAATTCTCTTATCCATTATTACTCATTATGATTATGAGATTTGGCAAATAGATGTCAAGACTACATTTCTTAATGACAATCTTGAAGAGGAAATCTATATGATGCAACCAGAAGGTTTCATAGCAAAGAACCAAGAGCATATGGTATGCAAATTGAAAAGGTCTATTTATGGACTTTAACAAGCATTTAGATCATGGAACATCAGATTTGATCAAGCAATCAAATCATTTAGTTTTGAACAAAATCTTAATGAACCATATGTATACAAAAGACATCGAGATAAAGTAGTAATGTTCCTAATACTTTATGTTGATAATATTCTACTCATTGGAAATGATGTAGGGGTTATGTCATCAGTAAAGGTTTGGTTGTCAAGTCAATTTAATATGAAGGACTTGGGCGAAGCTAACTTTATTCTAGGAATCAAGCTTTGGCGAGATCGAAATAATAGAATGTTAGGCTTGTCACAAGCTGGATATATAGATAAGGTTCTAGAACGATTTAGTATACAAAACTCCAAGAAATGATTACTTCCTTTCAGACATGGAATTCCTCTGTCTGATGACCAAAGGCCTAAGACTCTTGAGGAAGAAGATATGATGAGACAAGTTCCCTATGCTTCCGCAGTGGAAAGTCTTATGTATGTCATGCTATGTACTGGGCCAGATACCTGTTATTCAATTGGCATGGTCAGCCGATATCAATCAAATCCAAGACTTAAACATTAGCAAGTTGTAAAGCATATTCTTAAGTATCTAAGGAGAATGAGAGATTATATGCTTGTTTACCATAGTAAGGATTTGATTCACATTGGTTATACAAATTCAAATTTTTAGTCAGGTCTTGATTTCAGAAAGTCCACTTCAGGCTTTGTGTTCACCTTGGGAGGTGGAGCCATAAGTTGGAGAAGTGTTAAGCAATCTTATATTGCTGACTTCACATTGGAAGCTAAATATGTTGCTGCTTGTGAAGAGACAAAAGAAGTTGTTTGGTTCAAGAAATTCCTTTTTGATCTTGGTATTCTGAGAATAGAGCAAGTTCCAATCACATTGTTCTATGACAATAGTGGAGTGGTTGCACAATCCAAGGATCCAAAGAATCACAAGAAAGGAAAGCACATAGAAAGAAAGTACCACATCATTCGAAACATTGTTGCTCGGGGAGATGTAGTAGTAGCAAAGATTGATAGTACAAGTAATCTAGCAGATCCATTTACCAAAACCTTGCCTCAAAGGACTTTTGAGTCACATTTAGAGGAAATGAGAGTTGGATTAGTGCACAATAGTCTTTAGAGCAAGTGGGAGATTGTTAGGATATATGCCCTATAAATCCTATTGTATGATGCTATGTATGACATTATGTTATTATTAATAAATTTGTTTTATTATTATCTAAAATAATGGTAAAATGAATATTTGGACATTATCATATAGTCCATGAGATGCATAGTATGTGATTTAGTCACAGAAGATATAAATAACAAGTTCTTTGTAAACTCAGAATTTTAGTTTGTAGTCGGTGATAAAATTGGTCATTTCATCTGCGAAGACAATAACATATCAACTAAGATGATTTGTCTTGATCATGAAAGTGGAGACTTCTAGTTGATTTGTTGATATGTTTTAAGAGTTAAGACATATTGAACTAGACCGCTGTGAAATTTATTATTCTCTTAACGAGTATCAAATGAATAATAAATCTCACGACTTCTATTTACATGAACTCTTAATCCTGAGAGAATAATGAACCTGGTCATCAAGTGTAGGTTGCTTTGATATATCAGGAGTGAGATCTAGAGTCACGATCAAAACCTCAATATGTTGGGCAGCCACATTTAAATGTTGATGGAACATGTATTCTCAAGATAGAATTCATAATTTCTAAACGGAGATATAAAATATTTCCTTGAGATAAGTTTAATGAGTTTGGTTATTCAAAATGTTAGGCATAACTACTTTAGTAAGAAGTTACAAAAGTATATATTTATGAAATTAGATTTCATAAATATATGATGAATAACTTAGAAGATTAAATCGGGTACCCAAGGATTAAGATATAGTAATCTTCAAAGTGACAGTCAACATTCATGATTTTGTATTACTACGAATATTTTTATGAAGGAGTTAGATGTATAATAAAGTCTTGGGATATAATTTATTAATAAGGCCTAGAGTTCAATTATATTTATATAGTGGTATTAAATATAATTAATGGTAACTTTGGACTTGTTAAAAGTTGACAGAAAAGCCTAGGCTCATTGGAGCTAGAGTCTTAATTATTCCATTTTGGTCCCACTCCAAGCCACATACTAAAGCCCAATTGGAATAACCCAAAAGGCTAGCCCAATTAAATAATCAATTAGAAATAAGGAGAGAAATATACAAAATTTCATAATTGAATAAGGAATGAAATGGTTTGTATGTGAGAGTAAGACATTCTATTATTCTCCCTTAAACACATACGTGTAAACTGATTGAGAGACCACACTTTTTGGGTGGGAGTGGAATTGAAGTGAAGATTAAAAATGTTCCCTAGTACTTATAATCTTTGGTTTTGAATTTCACCGCACCAAGGTACGCTTTCTGGTTCTTGAATTCTGAAATTTACATAGTACATGTTAATAATTGTGAATGAAGTAGATCTGTTAATTTTCCCCTGCGTATGTTTTGTATGCGATACAAACTATGTTTTTCCAACAAGATATATGTTAGGGTTTAGAATGATATAATGCCATGTTGTTTGCTAGATGTATGCTAGTGTGCGTGTGAGTCTAGAATGCATATGTTGAATGTGCCTTTAGTGAGATTAAGATGTAAGACATAATAAGTGGAAGCTAACCCATAGGTCAAGTGGGGTTGGATGTTTAACACCTTCACATCCCTATACCTAAACTCCGAACACGTGCTCTGGTAGTAGGTCAATCATTCCACGAAGTGCGCTATATTTATGGTTCCTAGACCTAATCTAGGTGGCGACTCTATTTTTCTTCTCTGCCCCGGTCTATTCAAGCGAGGTGTACTCTCCTCTGTTGCACCCACACATAGTAGTGGGGAAAAAGTCTCTACACATTAAAGGGAGGTCACTCTTTATAAGTACATTCCTACATGCTTCCCAAGGCGATGTGGGATTCCATGGATTAAAAGACCCTCTTTTGGGTCTCTACAAAAAACCTAGCTAGAAAGACTTTATTTTTGTACCTCTATGTTCTAAAAACCCTAGTTCATCTTTTCTAAATACTACCACAACACCTTTGCACTTTTTTCTAAGTTTAAAAAACATTTTTCTAGCACTGAAAGTAAGAGAAGTTTGAAAACAAAAAAAACAAAAAAAAAAAAAAAAAAGGTTTTGAAAAGGTCTTGAAAACAAAACAAAAAAAAAAAAAAAATTTTTTGTTCTTGAGCTATGATTATCTAATTCTACTATGTTCTTCATTTATCCTTGTAATCTTGATCTAATCTTAGTATTGTAGGCACTCAGAGGTCGGTAAACTAAGCTTCAAATCTATAATTTTTAAGCAAGGTGAGTCTTCTTCCTTGACTTTTCCTTTGTTTGAATAATATAATCTTGTTTGTTTGATTTGGTATATATATTTGACATGATGATAATATGTTTTTGTTAGATGTGTTCTAATATGGTCATGATCTAATGTTGCTTCGTTTTTAATATTTCATTTGTGTTTTCTATAGTTTATGTAGTTGAATATCAAGTTGATTTATTGATGTAAGACTTTTCACATGTGTTTCCTTTGATTACAGTTATTTATTTGATGTATGTTAATATGACCATGGTGCAATTTTTCATTTAATTTTAGTGTTTCATTTGTATTTCTCTTTGATTTAAATTCAAGTATGCAATTGATTGAATTTGAAAATGTGATTTTTATTGTTCCTGTGCAAAGGATTTGTATGCATCCTTGTGGATGTGCACGTAGAGTTTGGACCCTGGTTACACATGGTTGAATATGCGTACGCACCATAAACTCAGATTTGGCAAAATCTTGTTTTTACTAATTTGGTTGTTTTTCACATGTTATTTGATTTTGTTTGACCATATTTTAGGTTGATTATTTGTTTTCCATGTTTTGTTCAGTTAATTTTGGCATGTTAGGTTTTATTGTGATATTTTTCCTTGTGTGTTTAACTAATTGTTATATTTTCCTTTTTAATAATATGTGTTTGATTGTGTTTTAATGTGTCCCATTTTCAATTGTGATGTGATATTTAACATGTTGTGTATACTCTTTTTATTTAGTGCATGATGTATGTTTAGGTTAAGGATTTGGGCTCACTTAATAAACTAATTATTTAAACATGGCATATTAACACATAATGGAGGTTGTCCCACAAGCCGGTTGGCCTTGAGTGCCTAATACCTTTCAAAGCCGTACCCTAGCTCCGAATCTAATATCGGGTATGTAGATCTGTGAAAGAGCCCCAATTTAGTTCCTAGACCTAAACTAGGTGACAACTTCCAAATCTCTGCCTTCGGTCCCTTTGGCTGAGGCATACTTCTCATGGGGGCATGAACCATGCATGCAGTGCGAGACAATGCACTTTCAACGTGATAGCTTGCTCATATGCTTAGTTGTTCAAAGAGAAACAGAGGTCTCAACAGCTATTGCCAATATCATTGTAGGTACCAAACACCACCTACAACTCTTACACTAGTTTGAAATCAGGCACATGCGAAGATAAGGGAATAAGGCAACACATAGACTAGCGCAATATGCCCAAAGTATAGATAATTTTGTAACATGTTGGAGGAAACTCCACTCACAATTAGTTTTGAGGTTTCTTCAGATGTAAACTAGTTTTCTCAAGTATGAAATAAACAGATTCACAAATTTCCTTTAGAAGAAAATGATTTAATGGAGGGTTTAAATGCAAATTTTAAGAAGTCAATGGATGCCTTGTGTAATAAAATAAAATCTAGGGTGCAATTATATTTTTATGATGGAATAACATATTAATTAATGATAGCTCTGGGTTGATTATAAGAAGTTGGGTCTCATAAAATGAACGAATTGTATAGGTAATGTTAAGGGTTATTTTTTCATGTTTTAACACCTTTGACATGTGTCTTGATACTATTGGATAACATCTAGTCTGGGCATTTTTCTAAGAAGGAAGTTGGGCATGATGCTTTGGCAGAGTGGGCTTTGGGGTCTCATCCTGCTGTTACCAATTTGGGCACGAACATTAAGCCCAGTCCAAGAAGTGATGTTGCAAAATGGACTTATTGTCCTCTTCTATTGATATATAAGGGGTTAGTCTCCACTTTTTGTAGAAGGAACATATTTTGTTGTATAATGAGACTTTCTCCACAAAATGGATTATTCTTCACCTTTTGTAGATTGATCATTACTCCGCTTTACGATTATAAGTCTGCATAAAAAATAATAAAACAAAAAGAAAGTATTCATCAATCAAATGTAGTTTACAGCATGTTAGGATACATATTCTCAAATATATCTATATATTTACACTTATATATTTGTATACATACTTATACATATTCGTACATATATGTATAAAATATATTCTACAAAAAAAATCGGCCCAAAAAGATTTCAACTCCAATTCACACAATCTTATTGCCTAGAGTTGACACCTTTCTTGTTGGAGAGAGCGTCTTCCTAGTGGTGCATGTCAATACTACTATTTTATGGTAATCTCTTTCTTTCTAGATGTTTTTTGCAGAAGGGTGCAAGAACACTATTGGGCACAAATTCTCAACATTTTTTCAACTAATTTTTCTTTTATTTATTTCTCATTATATTCTTTCATTCTTTTTTTCTCTCTCTCTCTCTTCCACTTGTGTTACATCCTCCCTTGGGAAGACAATATCTACTCCTTTAATACTTGAAATTGAGTGTCTTTTAACCCTTTTGTTTATTTTATTTATTTCTCGAGCCCCTTTTTTGTCTATCTCTACTGACTATATTTCCTCTCTTTTCTGGGGTACAACCATGGAAGAGTTCTTTGGTTTTTTTTTTTTGGTGGGTTTACGACTACAGCTTAGTTTCTATTTAGCGTAAATGGTGGAAGACCATTAATGCTATTTGGATTGGTGTGAATCGACCCTATGACATGCACCTTGTGATAATCCACAACTTTTTTCTCTTTTGGTATGAGTGCTTTTCCCATAAAAAGCAACATCTAAAGAGTTGCGACAGATTACCATAACTAGGATCTTCCTTCCCTTTGCCAGCCAACACCTCCCTGAATCTTAGGAATGATAGGTTAAATATCCTCTGTATGTCTGGAATACAGATTGGGTAATCCATTTGCCTACTCTGCTTTACCCATTGGATCACATTTTGCAGCTTGAAACTTGGGAATTTTCCCATTTTGCAATGTTCTACCTGTTGGATATTCTGAAGTGTTTAATATTTGAGAATTTTTCTCATTTTTTCATAGCATGTTTTACTCTATGCTTTCTCATTAAAGTACCTGACTTTACCTTACTTTATTTATTGGTTTCTCTTCTGTAGTTAGGACTTGGGAAGTCTCCATTATTGGGTCTCTCACTTTTCCACTATGCTTTGTTTTTCTCTGCTTTACCCATTAACTTTTTTCCTCTTCTTTGTTCTGCGATGTGCTCTCTTCTCATTGAAATGCCAACGAAGGTTCCAAGTTTGTCCAGCTTCTTCTAACTCCTTCATGCAAATGGATTGAGCCATTTTGAGCTTATTTCATGACATTCCCTTAATGTAAGGGTCTTGGTCACTTATGCGCCCACTTATCCTCATATCTAAGCATTCTGTAGTAAAACCTTTTCTTAGGTTGCTCTTAGCTAATTTAGCTGGTCATGGATTTGGGTGTTAATTCTCAGATTTTCTCTCTCAATTCTCTAAGACTCGACTTGTTGGGTTTTGGGCCTTACTTATTGGCCCAAAGTGTGAAAATTTGGACATTAACCGGTAATAAGAATAAAATATTTATTTAAATAGGAAATTATAAGACAAAGTTTGAGTTAAAACATGTTTGGAAATACACGTATATGGTTACTTCAATCCTCACATAAGTTAGAGTAAGATAGCTCAAAAAGCATGTTTGGGAGCCAAAGTGTTTTTCAAAATCAATCCATTCAAAGCTGCGTAGTTTGGGGAACAAAATTTTTAAATAACTATAAAATGTAAACAATATTATTAGTTGGGCAACGTTTCAAACTTATTTGGTTTCTAACAAATCGAGTTCATTGCACTCGATTTTGGGCTTATAAATCGAGTACAATGTACTCGATTTCTCCGTCGCGGCACCGGCTGATGTGGACAGAATGTCCACGTAGATTTAAAAATCGAGTCTATTAAACTCGTTTTAAGAACTCGAGTCTAAGAGACTCGATTTGTGTTCAGTGTCCCATAACTCTCCAACACTCAGTCTCGCTCTCACTCTCACCAAAACACTCTCAAACACCTCACACACTCAGTCTCTCGCTCTCACTCTCAAAGCCACAGATCACACTCATCTCTCACTCTCAAAATCACAAAAATTCAAACACTCTCTCTTTCACTCATAGTCTCTCACTCTCAAACACCCAAACGCTCAACTCATCGGCGGCTCTCCCTCTCTCTGTCATTCTCCTCTCAACTCATCGGCGGCTCGGGCTCATCGGTGGCTGGTTCTGTCGTCGGTGGCTCTTCTCAACTCATCGGTGGCTCGGGCTCATCGGTGGCTAGTTCTGTCATCGGTGGCTCCTCTCAACTCATCGGCGGCTCGGGCTCATCGGTGGCTCGTTCTGTCGTCGGTGGCTCCTCTCCTCGTCGGACTGTGACCATCTCTCTGACCGACCGTCTCTCTCTCACTCTCAGGTAATTGATTCTTAAATTCCTTGCTTTATTTGTTTTTTTTTTTTTTTTGTGTTTTAAGGGTTCGACAAGTTCAACTGAGCAATGTTATTGTATGACAAGTTCAAAGAATTGTATGACAAGTTCAACTGAGCTATGTTAATGAGAAAAAGGGGAATGTTGCCCAGAGGTTATTGTAGTTAGTTGAGGTTAACATAAATTAGGAGGGACAGGTCTCTAATCCTAGAGGGAACAGTTTCGGTTAAGTAGTTATGGGAATGTACAAATAATCTGTGTTTCCCTTGGACTCGTTCATCAAACTTTTGAAGGATTTAGTTTGAAGTACGTAAGAGGTTTAATTCATGACTACTAATCAATTGAACTAAAGACTGCAACTGATTTAATTAATCGAACTAAGAGGGCAACAAAGGTGATGGCGAGGGTGAGGGCGCCACCGATGCTTTGCAAATGGGGCAACAATTCTTCAACCCCAGCCACTGTTCTATGCAGTCCACATGAAACTTGTGCTCACACTGCAATCTACCCAATTCATCTCCAACAACATACTCCTCTTGCACAAAAACATAAAAGACACTTCAGTTCAAAAGAAAAGATAACATTTCAAACCCATGGCAATAGCTGATAGATAGCTTGTATCATTGGTTAATGCAATCCAGAAACTAACCGGATCAATTTCATTCGTTTATTTACTTGGTGTCCAGTTTAATACAACTAAAAAACCATGACAACCCAAAATTACCTTCTGCAAGATATTGGCTTGTCAGTTGATCAAGTACCAAACTGTCTAGTCAATGGGGCTTACAGCCCAGTGCCACTCTTCCCCCTCTTTATAATAGGCCAGGAAAAAAAAGGGAGTAACAAACTGTCTATTCAAGAAAAAAAAAAAAAAAAAAAAAAAAAAAGAGAGTAACAAATTGCCAAGGGATTGTAATTGTTTTTCCATAATTCAATAAGTATAACAATGGGGGAGAGGGGATTTCAACCTTGGACATCTTTATTGGCCCAAGTGATTTGAAGACCATCTAAGAGAAGGGAAGTTCTGTTTGCTCCATTGGCATCCCTTGTTTCATAGACTTGGGATTTGAAACTTTTTTGTTGAGGGCAATTGTAAAAAATCTCAAATTTGGCATAATTTTAAGGATTGAATTTTTATATGTAAGAGATAGTTGAAATTCTTATTATTGTTTTTAATTAATACCTTTTTATATAATTCCATGTTTCCTTGGTGGATTAAGTTCACCTTCTTATATAGTTCCTTATTTTCATGTTGAAGTTGGTTTCCCTGCAACAAGAAGGATGAAATTTAGTTGTGTGAATAGTAAAAAAAATGAAAATGAAAATAAGCAGCCAATTTTTTTTTTCGGTTAAATTCTTTATTTAATCCATTAAAATTTAGTCCTACAAAAGTAAAAAAATTATGGTAAGTACCCTGTGTGTGCTTTTTACTCAAGTATTGGAATTCTTTACCATGTGTGTGCTTTTTACTCAAGTATTGGAATTCTAGTGAATGAGCTTTGCATATAGGAAGAGGCCTCCAAAACCTTTTCATTTGAACACCCTGAAGACTTATTTCTGTTTGGTTCTCCAAATTCTGCAAATCTTTGATACTTAAACCACAAATTTCTTCACCCATCATTTCCCTGTTATGTTAATAGACATTTTTTAAGCCTTCAAGTTTTCATCTTGAACATATCAAATTCATTTGTATGGTGCACTTACGATATTCAAGTCTCAAGAGACCATATCTTCCAACTATAACATTACTGGAACTGTTGAGAGATGCTATTCTGTGAGCTCTAATGATCCTATGAAACTCGTCTTGTTATTGATGGCTTTTACTCACAAATGCAAATATCTTTGTGAGCATCTAAAAATTTGTCCATTCTTCATTCTTTGCAATGCAAGTTCTCTTGCTAGTATGTATGAAAAGTCATTGCATTCTTTCTTGACTTTGTTTCATGATTATGTACAAAATAAATAAATAAATAATCTAGAAGAAATAATAAAGTAAGATCTCAAAGGTATGTCTTTGGTAGGTTTTTCCTTACTAATGGTTCTATTTATTAAATTGTTGCAAGTCATTTTTCTATTAATTAAGTTATTGATTCTTGTGGGAAATTGTTTAGGTGATCCGTTTTAGTTTATCAATTTATCCGAAAACATGGTATTTAGTGGTCTAAGAACCCATTTTGTAATTCTTTAGACTTCTTTGTGTTCAAGCATGTATATGAAGTAGTCTCTTATCTATCCATTGTCCATTTAACTGATGTGTGATTTATCCATTTAATAGACTACTGCACACCAAGATAAAATTTTGCAGCTCTTTGCTACAACATATCCAGTTAGAATAGACAATGGACAATAGCACATCAAGATGAAAATTTTCAAAATTACTCACAAAATCTAGACAAGAACAATTAACACGATGAAAATGAAGGTCAAAAAAAAAAATCTCCAACATGAGGAATCACATTAAAAGCAAAAGAAACAGAAGAAAAAGATAAAAACATAATATAAGCATCTTCATTTCTTTAACCTATTCGGCTTTCTGGGAGCATAAACAATGAAGCAAAAACATTTAGGTGCAATAATACCAAATATACCTGCCTGTTTGTAGGGCAGAAGTTAAGCCAAACTGGTCTATTTCTCTACTTATGGCTGCTAGGGCCCTTCTTCTTGAGAAGGCTTCCTAACTTTCCAACCATAGGCTTCTTCTTCTTATGTTGCTACTGCTTTGATGGTGGGCTTCCACTATCATCAATGTTTTCTGTAGAAGATATACCATTTATCTGATCAAAGTTCTCACCTCCTTCCATCTTTGAGTCCACTTCATCTTTGTTGCATTCCTGTTCTGCTTCTCTCTCCAAAAAAAAAAAAAAAAATCTTTCTTTCAATCTTGCAGCTCTCCCACATCTTAAATTCAACTTCTACACAGTCTTCTTCCTTTTCTTTGCTCTCATCCTCCTTCAGCAAAATATACAACAAAAACCACTTTATTATTTATTCAATTATTATTGTTTTTTTGATAGGCCTATTTTATATCATTATTTTATTAGTATACAACCAAGAGTTTCTACAAAGCTAAAAGAAGTTTTATTATTTATTCTATATTAAAAACCTACCATAATTTATAAATTAAAACGACAATTCTAAATCAATATAATAATACAAATTTGAATTAATATAACAAAATTAAATATATTTTATACTATTTTGAGTTACTTTTAAGAGGTTTCCGTTTCTTCTTTTCCTTGATTTAAGACTGATTGTGTACAACTAAGCAGTGAAACATGCGCAATTGTATATAACAATTATTTAAATTAATTAAACATTTATAAAATTATAACGAATATATAGCTATCCTAGCAATTATTTCAGAGAGAGAGAAAGAGAAAACAAAAAAAGGATTTTATTTTTGGTTCCCTACTCATAAAAAAATCCCCTGGTGCTTATTTTATTTTTTCTCTTTTTCAAGTTTGAAAAAATAGTGGAATTTTCATCTTGATGTGCTGTTGTCCATTGTCTATTCTAACTGGATATGTTGTAGCAAAGAGCTGCAAAATTTTATCTTGGTGTGCAGTAGTCTATTAAATGGATAAATCACACATCAGTTATCACTGTTAGTTGTTGGCTAGTTGCCGAGTTTAAACATCATTAAAGCATGAAGAATTACTGTTTAGAAATGGAACCACGCAATTAGTGTCTTTTGCTGCAATTGAATTTCATCTGATTTGGAAAGTCTTATTAATCTAGCGAACTTTACCATTTCAAGTTAGTTAATTGAAGTATACCGACTGATTTAGGAAGTGAATTTCCATGTTGCCAAGTTCTGATGTGCCATGCATAGGTTTAATAATAGGGAAATAGCCTTCTCCAGCTCCAACTGATTGACATTATCACATGGTAGGGAACACCCACTTAGCTTGCAAGTGCAGTATCTTAAGATCATGACTGACATGAAATTACTTGGTAGCCTAGTTGCATGTCACTCAAAAAGCTAGGAAAGTTATTTATTTAACTGTTTGCTTATTTGGGTAAGACAGAAATTTTCTGTTTTGCACATATGGAAGTATTTTTTTTAGAAATCTGAAGAGAATTTTTCTTTTAGTTGTTGAGCGTGAAACAAGCACAAGTACTTCCTTTGTTCCCAACATATATGAGATAATACACAAACTTTGTCTTTTGTCAGCGTTTCCATGTGTTGGAAATGCTAATTGCCTAAGTATTGGAGTATCAGATGGCTTATTTCATAAGTTGAATCAAAGAGTTCTGCAACATTGCAAATGTTACATGGACGTTTATTTTTGGATGGAGTTTTGCATGTACTGTTTGTTGTTGTTATTGTGGTCAGCTGTATAAAAAGTATACTGAAAGTGAGTGTTATGTGATAGCATATATATGTAACTAAGTGACCCCAATGCTCTTCTCAAAAAAAAAAAAAAAAAAAAAGAAAAGTGATCCCAATGCATACTTGTAGCCATAGGCAGGTGAAGCTTAGGTGGGAGACATGTTTTATTGGTGCTGAGCATGGCCAATTGAACAACATTTTTATTTTAGAATGAAACACACACATACACATACACAAGGGAGATGGAATGAGGATCTAACACAAAGACAGGTTCTGCTTCTTCTGTCTAGTACGCATACTAAAAAACATATGCACGTTTGTTTTCTGCAATTCTTGCATCACAATTAAGTTTGACAGGTGTTCTTCAAACATTTAGCCATCATATAGGATTTTCCATAAGCCCCAATTTGAATATCACACAACTGTATGCCTACTTGACATGTGTTTTTTCTTTTAATTTCTTAGTGAAGTTTTCCGGTTCAAAAAAAAAAGCCAAGTAGTTGAAAAACGTTTCCTAGTGCAAAAAATTTAAAACAAGAAGATTTGGAGTTAAAGAATCTTGTGGTTCATTGACATTCTCTAAATTACATTTCAGTTAAACATGTTGTTTCTCAATACTTGCCAATAAACCAAGCTAGATTCTGGTTGGTGGGGTTAAGAATCTTAACACTAACTGTTTGCCTATTTGACATGTATTTTTCGTTTGTTAGTGAAGTTTTCTTTAATAAAAAACTACAGCTGCACTGATATTAAAGGGTCTCTTCGTGGCCATATATGAGAAAATGTTGGAAAAGGCTAAAAAGCACATTTGCATTTGTTTAATTTGAAACATTCATATGTTAAGCACCTCATTTATAAATTCATTTAAAGAAAAAGTTAATCCTTCTATTTATGGTGATTTCTCTGCCATTTGAGGGCTATCATGAGTTTCTTAACAATGATGTCAAATTTCTACATGCAGAGTTTGATGCATTAACAGGAAGCAAGGTCTCTTCTATTGACATTGGTGCACCTGTTGTCCGCATGTCTTATAGTCCTACAAGTGGGCATGCTGTGATTGCCATCCTTGAGGTTTGTCTCCAAATAGCCTCCTGTTTAGGATGTTTGAATTGTGTTGAATACTCAAACACTTCAGGTGTCTGATGGTTAAATTTTTTTTAATGATTATTGTTTTATCGGAAGCACTAGAACTGTGTTGGGCTAGCTGTTTTCTTGGCATATATGCATTTTCCACTAATTTATGTTCCTTTTTTTAGTTATAGTAGTTATGGTGGTTAATCTACTTTGATTTTGATGTTATGCATCTGGAGATATGTGAAGATGTGCTTTTGGAAGCCTCTTGGTCTAAAGTCATTTTCTTGGAATTGAAAATTATATCTTCCTACTCTTTTGGGCAATGCATGGAAACATATGACAAAGCTTGTGTTTATGCATGTTATATACTTGCAATGTGTTCTGTTCAGTCCCCAAATATTGACATCTTTGAAAAAACAAAGCAGGAAAGACAGAAGAAAAGAATTCCATCTCCCCCCCCCCCCAGCGGATAAGCAATGTAAATTTTATTCAACTAAGAAAAAAAAAGTCATCCAATTAAGTACACAAATTACATCCTGTATACAATTAGGGACCAATATAATCAAGTACACAAATTACAAGCATCCATCAAAGCATAAACTGAGAAAAGAGAATGATTTCCTACAACTAAAATCTATTCCGATAACGTTTTATAGAGGAAAAGAATTCCAGCTTTACTTGCCAACTTTACTGCAATCAGAAACTTTGGGTTGGTTCTATCTTCTATTCAAAAAAATAAAAATAAAAGAACAAACTATGGGCTAAATTAATCATGCCATTTTGGAAGAGTAGGCATAATTTAATGGGACACGTTTCAGATCTTTAGAAACAGCAGAATACTACCAACAAATTTGGTCATGCCAAAAAAATATCCTGGTAATATCTGCTAGAAATTCCTTGTATGTATTTGTTTGTGGGAAATGAGACTTGGGGACAGATTTACTTTAAAGAAATCATGCTAACTTCAAAGATATAAAGCTTTAGGCAATTGATGCATTTTCTTCTAATTTAATATGTAGTATGGCTGCCGTTGCTGAGGTGGATGATGAGTTCGGTCCTGGTCCCAGGGTTCCTTCGGTGTTAAGGTTTCTAACAGAACATCGATCATCTGCTGTTTGGGAAGGCCAAGTAAAATTAAAATCGACGACCTGCTGAATTTCTATATTCTTTTTTTATCCTTTCACATTATGTTGATTTTTTTTTTTCATTTCTAAAATCCTAAGTTTGTCAATGGTATCACTAGCTTTGAATGCATAGTAATGCTTTTGCAAAATGGTCTCTAAATAATTATCTACCTCTTATCATTTTCATTTTAGGTTATACTCCTGATTTTGTTGATGTAATTCTTCTTGAGCATAACCTTAATCTTGATATATAGCTTTTGTATTTTTGGTTTTTGTATAAAAAAAATAAGAAGACTACAAACCCTTCGTTAAATAAGTTGTCATAAACTCATGGAAATTCCAATTGAAGAACTTATAGTCTATTTTCCCAACAATAGCTACAATCATTTATACAAAGGTTATGGCATATTACATCTCATCACCATGGTTCTATCATGTGTAGGATCCGGGGGTATTGAAATGTCGTGGTCGTAATGAAGAGTTTCGAAAACGAAGCCCGATGGTGGATGATCGCATCCTCGACATTGTCAAGAGAATTGGATTAGAGGGGCTGTATAGGACCCCATTTAGAGAGCTTGACCATAATTTGATAACGGCCTTTGTTAAGCGATGGCGGCCTGAAACCCATACCTTCCACCTTCCACATGGTGAGATGACGATCACATTACAAGACGTGGAGGTTCTGTTGGGGATTCCAATCAATGGTGAGGCAATTGTTGGAACTTGTGCCTTGAGGTGGGCTGTTGAATGTCAAGAAATGCTTGGAATTGTTACTAATTCCGTGGTGCTTAAAGGACAGAGGATCGAAATCAAGAAGCTACTTGAAAAAATTGACCAAGGGTTGCCCGATGGTGCAGAAGAGGTTGTTGTGCATCAGTATGCACGGTGTTATATTCTAGCACTCCTAGGGGACACAATTTTCGCTGACAAGTCTGGCGATAGGGTGCATACAATGTGGTTGCAGATGTTGAGGGACCTTCACAATCCACCTCGGTACAGTTGGGGGAGCGCTTGCCTTGCATGGTTATACAGAGAGTTATGCAGGGCAACCGACAAAAACGCTAGTCAGATTGGTGGGGCCTTAATACTCGTTCAATATTGGGCATGGTCCAGATTCCCTTTTTTGTGCCCAAGGATGGACCTCCCACCAGATGGTGCATATGGCCCACCATTACCATCTTCGCCATTGTCTATTAAGTAAGTCTCTTCCTTGACCGATTCTCTCTATTTTTTTTGGATCCATCATTTTAAACGATATGACACATTGAACTTAGCATTATTCAACATACATATCCTTTTTCTTTTTTATTACATTGCATATTTGGTAGATATTGATTTCCTCTTTCTTCATTGTAGGTTGGTTTGGGTTGTGAGCACGAAGAATAGCCCCGCCGAAATCTGTTTGGTTCGGTACCGTCAGCTTCTAGATTCTATGTATCCCAACCAGGTATCCAAATTGTGTTTCTTGTAATGTTATCTTAGTGTATACTGTTATAACTGTAAAATATGTCAATTCAAAATAATGGAACATTGCATAATGTGCTGTGCTTTTTTTTTACTACAACAGGTGGTGTGGCAACCATATTAAGCCGAATTAGGCCACCTGCCTGCGTTCTGTGTAGCAGGACGGGACATGTGGACGGCGAGGGTGTCACTTGTATGTTTCTGGCTAGTAGAGAAACATACACCGGATCGTGTTCTTCTTCAGTTTGGGATGGCGCAAGAAATTCCCAAAGATGTTGATACTGATGATGCCCTTCATAAGATAAACTTGAGGGGGAAGATTGAAGTGGATTGGAGGGTCAGACATTTTAGCCACATCCAAGTATGGAATACGAGAGCACAGAAATTATTACATGGAGCACGACTAGAGGGTGCTATGTCGAGTGTTCATCCATACTTCGGCTGGTATGGTAAAGTCACATGGAGGTTTCTCGACCACACTAGCGCCTCTCTTCTTATTATGGTAATCGCTTTGACCTTTCTTTCCAAATTTTGTTACGTATTACCATTTTTGCGTTAGGTGTACTAATTGTATTACAAAAATTGCAGGTCGCCATGCACAAGCAGATGTTGATGTGTTATGTAGTAGACAGTCCTGAGCACAAGCTAATTACAGCTATGCTGAAGGAAGTGGATCGCCTTCACCGTCTAGCTGCCCATCTTCCCTTGGAAGATGCGGATACAGCAAATCCAGAACTGCCAGAACATAATGCACGACCAAGCACGAGCTCAACTCCTGCCAGCCATAGCCATGGCTAGTGTGTTGCACCCCATCAAGGCCAAAATCAACCCCCTCCACCCTCACATGCTTATCCTGCCCTAGAGTTCCCTCCACCCCCATATGCATCACCTGCCCCAGAGTTCCCTCCACCCCTACATGCATCTCCTTCCCCAGAGATCCCTCCTCGTACTACTCTCGCATTTCCTGACCTACAGATCCCTGTACCCACTGCACATGCATCTTCTTACCCCGAGATCCCTTCACCCACCCTATGTACATTTTCTGACCGCGCTCATCTATCCCTTACTCCACCATCCTTTGATCTCGGCATTGATTTCAATGACACCCCTCAGGTCATGCACACTCAATCTCCCTTGTACTGCATTGGTCATATACACCATGTACCACCCCATAGTGACTCTATGTCATTCATGCCCACTCCTGGACTGCATACAGCTCCTATGACTATGAGCATCACTCACATTTCGTCCGCTACACCATCCTCCCCCGCAGTTGTAGTATCTTCAGTTGTTGGGAGTCAAGCAAATCAACCAGCTGTGCATGTCGAGAATGAGCAAGTTGATGAGCTACAGTCACCCGCACAAGGTCGGCCTAAACGCACAAGAAAAGCACCTCCTTGTGGGACAGGTGGTCATAAAGCAGGACACAAGGCTGGCCCCACGGTATGCATTGGTCATTTACTAGCTTTGAATACTTTCGTGACTGCTGTTATAGTTGGTATTAAAATTCATTTGATCCATTTTTTCTTTGTAACTTCGTCTTTGCAGCAACGCAAGGAGCCTGACCAAGGAGATGCGGTACCCCCTCCCCCACATACCAGACATAATACAATACAGCGTAAGCGTCAAGTGCCATAGGGTTAGCACCCCATCTGCCTACAAATGGTGTTCAACTCAGCATGTATATTTTGCCCAACTCAGCACCCCTTGCAAGATTTGTAAGGCTTATCAATATGCTTGAGGGTTTATGTTATCTCTTTTTATATGTTTATGCTACACTAGTCCTGAATATTTTTTTTTGAAATTATCTTATGGTTGAGACCATGGAAAGCATCTCTACGTTTATATTATAAATAGTTTTTCACTTCATTTGTCTGCAATAGAATGAAATAAATAAATGTAGTAGGAAGAGGTGTTTGCTTGCATTGTTAGTATGATGGTTTGCTCTATATCCTGATGCTGTTATTGGTGTTTGTTCAATTTATTATTCTTTGTTGCAATTGTTTAATAATAAGTCTCTATAGACTTGCCTTTTCCAGTTCATGGAATTATGTGAAGTATGAGTGGTCTGTTCTATTATTTTGTTGTACATGATTGTCTATATATCAAGAATTACCTACTTTTTTCCCAGCTTCTTACACCTGGTAGATTTTGGTGTGTGTGTGTGTTTGTGTATTCTCTACTTGTATGAATCTAATCGCATAACTGTGTTGCAAGGCCATTTTATAGATTCATGTTGACTGTGACATCAGTATATGTGGTTAAATCTAATTAGCTGATGCGTTTTCACAAACAGCTCTTTGCAGTGCTTGTACCAATCATTGGCTTGGGTGCTTTACTCTGGTGGGCTGGACGGGATATAGTTCAAGGCACTGTGAAGCTTCTTCAATTTTCTGCTACTTCCATTCTTGAAAATATTTGGTTTCTTCAACTGGCTATTTATGAGTTGTACAAAGCAGTTATATTATCTTCATAAAATTGTAACTCAAAATTGTTACTTAATTTTTTTCTTTAATAGTTCGTGAACCTGTAACTCATAACATTGGTTCAAGTACTGAAGATTATTTTTTACATCTGTTGGTCGGGCTGTGTTCAAATTGATCATTAAGGCCTTAGCATGTTGTATAAATTTGCATATGAGTGGATGGTTATATACTATGGGATTAATTAATTATGTGGCAACTGGCAAGTCATCACCCCTATTGAATAAACTAAGTTTACCCTGCCTAATTCATTAGGGGCTTCTATACATTAGAGATCCTAAACACATAGAGGATTGACTGTTTATTCATCAGCTTCGTTTGATTTGTTTTTTTGGAAATGAATAGCATATGTATTAGTTAGATGATCAGGATTTCTAATTTCTATATAATAGTTGCACCATTGAACGGATGATCTAGCTGGATAAACAGGATGCAGTGCTGGTTTGTTTCTCTATGGATGATGACTAGCATGAACCAAATGTTTGATGCTCAAACCTTTCTTTCCATATCAGAAATTGTATTAAAAATAAATAAGTTTTCTGACTTGACAGTGATGTTATCCTTTGCAGATCCGCCCCAAACGATGATTTACAGTTTTTCCCCTTCTGCACTCAACCTTTCTCTGGTAAAGTTAAATATGAATTTCCTGAATTCCTTTTATCAATTTGTTCCAGTACTAGGGTGTAGGCATTTAACTTGCAGTGATACTTCTAATCATAATATGGCTGAATTTCACTAAGTTGGTCGTTAGTTGTGTATAGTCATTGAGCTTTTAACTTTTAGCAAGGCTTTAGAGTTGTCAGGTGGAACATTTGTATCTTATAAAATTTTGGTGGAAGTACTGTTGATAGGTTTATGATTATTAATGATAAACTACTGTTTGATATTGAAAATTGTCCTTTCATTCCTAGCCGCAGCTTTGACAAACTTAGTCAGGTGACTTTGTTGTTATCTTTTATTATTATTATTATTTATTTATTTTTATTTTTTTAATTTACATATTTTTTAAATCCAAACCATGTAACTTTCATTTTCTGTTTTTATGTTATCCATATGTCATCATTATATGTAATATAGACTAATATTGTCATGCTCATACATACTGATGTGATCAGAAGGGAGTTAGTTGACACTATTTAGTTGTGCTCCATTTGGTTTGTTGATCAACTTCCAGTGCACTTGAAAGTGATTCAAACTAATTCCACTTCTCTGGCTCTCACTACCAATAATTAGGCTTCACCTTTTGGACTTATATTTGTTCCCTTGATTGATAAAGCCAAGTCTAAGCTATAATCAGTCATACCTTTGCAGTTTGTCGAGTGACCTATATTAACACCCCCCCCCCCTCCCTGTCCCACCCCATTCCTTTTTCTCCTCTTACCTCTCTGCCTATGGATAGAAAGGATTTTGCATTGATCATTGTGCTATATACAATTTCAAGGTGGCCCAAAACTGGAACAAACTAGGGAAGCTCTAAAGATGCATCAAACACAGAGCCCTAAAATATGCTTCTTTTAGGCCAAAAAAAGTCCATTATTGATATATAAAGATGATCAACAACAGTTAAGATATCTAAAAAATCTATTTAGACCCTTATGTGATTAATACAGTGGAATTATGGATTTATTGTTCAATTGCAGATTAAGTAATCCACAAGGTAATACAGTTTCACCGCAGATATCAATACCAAATCTATAAGCAATAAATATGAAAGCAAATAAAAGCATGACACAAGATTTGGTAACGCAGTGGAAAACCAAATAAGAACCTCTTTGATGGAAAAACAACTTTGGGAACCCAATCCCGTAGAAAATTCACTAAGAAAAAATGGTTACAATAGTCTACTTAGAAAACCTTTCTATTGCTAGAGTCTCTATTGCCACCTCCGCAAATGCCTTGCTTGCTTTTCTAGCCTAGAACCTTTGGAATCTTCCTCAACAAATCTCCTCCACAAACTCCTCGTCTGCACAAACTAGAACCCCTGCCTCTCCAAAGAACCTCGTTGAAATTTTTTCTGCAGTGAACCTTATTGGGAAAAGAACCAAGTGGTTTCAATCTCTCAAGCACTCTTTGGCTCACTAGATGAGTGAGTAAACGACTAAGGTTTTTGTATTTTGACTTAGTTGAAAAGAGGCACAAAGTAGTCTCTCAATAACACAGAGTATGGCTGCCTCTACTCACTGCAAGAAGCGTGCAAATGTAGCTTTATATAGGTGCAAATTTAAGGTTTAAAGAGATGGCACAAAACTAGGTCAAAAGTCAAAACAGAACTAGGGAAAGGAACTTGGGCATTTTTGCTTGAATTACACTAAAATCCTAGCAATGTCTTATCAATGGCTCTATTTAGCAGTATTATGGATTTTCTAGCCAACATCCTAGTTGGTGCAATTCATTTGTCTCTCATAGATTCAAATAAATTTGTTCTGGTAACTTATAGTATATGTATGTATGTCTTCATTTTTCTCATTTTGACAGTTGGCTTTATTTTCAGTGGTGGACAATAAGTTTGTAAGGGACTCTGTGCAGTTCTCAAACGAATCTACAACATTTGGGCAGGCTTTCAATGATTTTTCCCGCTCCAAGAAAGGTATTCTCTACAAAGCTTGCTGCTTTTTTTTCTTTGAGAATTTATGCAATCAAATATGTAAGTTTTATATGTTATATATATTTTTATAAAACTACTGCATTTTATGGTTATTAGCACCCATATATTTATATTCCTGAACTTGTGTCTTTTCCAGGAAAAGATTCTTCTAAAGCAGTTGTTGATGTTGAAGCAGAAATAAAAGATGCAGACTGAGGCCTCATAGCCATTATAGACTGGTATGCAGTAAAGATCCTTGTGATGGTCTTTTCAAATTATTGATTTAATGTGATGATAATATAGGCTTGGTAGAAATATTCTTGGTTACCTTGTTTGAAAAAAAAAGGTTCTATTTTCATCTTGGAAAAATTATAATGTCACCTATTTGTCCTTAAGTCCACTTTGTTTTTATTTGTGTCAGCATGTCTAATAGAATTGATATTTTAGAAATGAAAATAGGAATTAAACTATATTTTAGGAACAAAACAAGAAAAGAAAAAAGTTGAGGTTCTATTGAGGTTCTATTACATATCATCCAAGTTTTATCTTTGTCCTTGAAACTTAATAGGAGTGGACAGAATGACAAAATGTAACATTTTTAATTTTAAGGATGAACATAGAGCCTAGCCCTGGGATATATTTTAGGAATGAAAAGATATATTTATTTTAAAGCCAGTGGACATTTCTCCTTGCCCTTTAAGCTAATTAGTGACATCGCAAACTGTAATATAAGTTTTGACAGTGATGTTTCTTGTGTTATATTTTTGTAAATCATTTACTGTAACAAGTTTGTTGAGATAGAAAGTCATAGAATTGTAAGAAGGCTGTGTTGTTGTTTGCTTAATAGACGGACTCTCAGACGAGCTTGAAGTAAATTGTCTCACTTCCACCCAATGCTAACTCACACCTGCTTGAAGAAACTCTCTTAACTAGCATGACAACGTGCAAGGCATGTGCTAATATCTTTCATTAGAAATGTATTTGCTCTGTATGAGTAGTCATGCATGTTGTTTTGGTAAAAATTCTATTGTAGGCATCTTCGGTGGCAAAAATAATTGTTACAAGTCATTTGTTGAAAAATGGGCCATCCTTTGTCATAGATGATCAGGGATTCAGGGTAGACTAATCCAAGGTGTGATCCAAATTTGGGTGGGCTAAGAGTTGGTTTTACTTTTCTTTCTTTATCATAGGATGATCAGGGTGGACTCCCACACCTAGTAGAGTGGTTTATCATAATTCTCTTTTGAACTTTCACTAATCCAGGGTGTGATCCAACTTAACTGTAAAATAAGGGGCATAAATTGTTTTGCACCTCAGAAGTCACCCTCTGTGACCAATGAAGAACCCATTGGAACATGTTAAATTGGAAACTGCAATTTTGATTAAAATCAATTCATTTTGGTCTTGTGAATGTGTCCATTATATTAGATTTTGTGGAACTATGCTGTTAATATGGTGAATTTTTCCTTCATAAACCTTTCTATTTTCCACATCCACTTTCCTCCGCATAGGCCCAAATTGTACGAGCTGAGCCCATCTCCCAAAATCTTAAAACATAACAAATCTTCTTGAACTGCCACAGAAAATCTAGTGCGATGGTTCTCCAACCTTCTGCAAACAGGCATGGTAAATCAGAGTCAACACAAAATAAAAAACGTTGATTTTTTAGAGGCATAAAATTGTCCAGGAAAAAATGAACAGCTAAACACGCGTCTGACAGGCACATTTGTTGTATTGCAGAGATTTCTTTTCTATATTACCCTGGTTTTGCACTTATTTTCCTTTGGGCAATTTCTGTGCAAGCAAGTAATCAATTGGTTGGTTTTTTGGTTTCTACATATCAGACTGGCTATAAAATTGTATCATGATCAGTATGTGTTCATTCGTACTTTTTTTATTTTTTATGCTTCTGGTAATCAAAAGTATTGTTGTGATACATTATGATATAATTGGTTGTTTTTGTGTTCTATATATGGCTTCAGGACAATATACTACCAAAGTTGATGACATCCACTGGCTCCTATGAGGATCTTCTCAGGAAGGAGATGTCAAAATATGATCGCATTAGTGAAGATATTGCCCACAATATTGAGGCACAAGAACAACTGTTGCTGCAAATCCAGGTTTAATTCTTTGTTTTATTGCATATTTTTTTTACTTTCAATATCAGCTTTGTTTTTTCTTTTACTGAATGTGATGTTTTGCCAAATGAAATTGGTTTTGACTGGAGAATATGTAATGAACCAAATTTGATATCTTTATTCATATAATTGTTAGTCTCTAATATCTTCTCAGTTAAAAAAAGGAGAGATTTTAAGAGGCATTTCATGATCCTCAAATTATTGTTTGACATTTCTTTCAGGCTCAGAATGATGATTTTTCAGCCATCTTTAATCTTGAAGATTATAAAGGTTGGTTGAAGTGGTTTTTGGATTATAATATTTATTTTTCTTTTATCTGTTTGTCATATAGATTTTTTAAGCATTCATTCAATTTTCTGGCATTGATGTTGATATGGGATGAAAACACTCAAACCACCCAAACCGTCCATGGACGGTCATCACCTCGGCAGCCGTCCAGAAGTTATCCTCAGGACGAGGGTAACGAACGAGGGCGTCCAGAGGGTGATAGCGAACCTACATCCCTCGTCCGTGGGATGCGCACAGCCTACCCTGAGAGGACTCGTCCACGTGAAGATCCATGGACTAGGATTTTACACTTTGAATCAGCAGTTGGCGCTCGACGAAGGAAATTCAGGACGAGGGCACCATACTTGGGAGAATCTCCGAATATAATGTGACAATCCCTTATCCCACACATAACGGTCATGTATCCGTTGTGAAATAGAAGTGTAACTCCTGGACGGTTATGGCAGTTACGTTTAAGCCTTGAATCTAGGAGAGGTTCCTACTTCGATAACCGTCTATGAAGGCACTATATAAAGACTGATTCAGACAAGGTAAAGGTATGTTCAGTTTTTACTCAAAAAAGTTGGAACTCAGATTGCTTAGAGGGAAAACTAACTTTACCATCGGAGGATTTTTGGCCGGCAGCCCCGGTCGCCTTTGATACGCTTTTCTTTCTTCTTCAGGCCGTAGAAAGAACCAGTAGTCCTTTCAAGTCCGAAGCATCCAGCCTACTAATTTTCTTGGCATCATCAGTTGGCGCCGTCTGTGGGAAACGGTAAACTTGTTATTCTATCCCAGACAAAAGGTTGAATGGTTCGAACAAGATCAAGGGCTACCAGCCCAGGCCACCAGGAGAGTAGGGATGCTTCCAAAGAATCCCCTTCGTGATCGCAGAGATCGGCACGTAATGCAACCGCCTTCCATGCGGCACATACAATCCATGGCTGCCGCTATGGCGGGGCGACGCGTCGGAACCGGGAATTGAATAAGGAGATCAACTTCGTGAGGCGGCGTCAAGGACACATGGAAGGAAGGGCCCCCGAATCGGGAAGGAGGAGGGAGAATGTAGAGTCCGAAGATCAAATAAGTGGTACCGCTTCAAGAAGGGTGCCGCACTTGGAAAAAGAAATGGACCGGATGAGAAAAGCCATGGATGAAATGAGGGAAAACATGAGGCGAGCAAACCCGGTAGATGATATGGTCCACCGAACGGACTCCTTTCACGGCCTCCATCAACGGTCACCCTCTACCCCCGAAGTTCAAAATGCCTTCTCTAGACTCGTACGATGGAAATCGCGACCCATGCGATCACATTGCAACTTTCAAGACGACCATGCATCCGCAGGGGTCCCGAACGAGATCATGTGCGAGCTTTTCCCACTACACTCAGCGGACCGGCGCGAGTGTGATTCGGCAAGATTCCCCGAAACTCGGTAGGATCATTTGAAGAACCGAGTAGTTGTTTGTCAACAACTTCATTGGAGGACGGCGTCACAAGCGTTCCTCCTCTAGCCCGCCGACCATAGAGCAAGGGGACAATGAGAGTTTGCGATCTTTTATCACCCGTTTTAACAGAGAAGCCTTAACGGTGGACGAGATGGATGACAAGCTATTGCTGGCCGCTTTCCATAATGGGGTCAATTCTGACTTGTTTATTCATAAGCTCTACGAGCAGGAACCACAGACTATGGCCGAGCTTGTCCATTCGGCCCAGAATTTTATGAATGCCGAAGATGCCATCATAGCCAAGAAAAGAAAAAGGGCAGAGCGCTCGGAGGTGGGCCACCATCGCTACCAGGACCAGGGACCTCGTCCGAAGAAAGTTCGGGTAGACGAGAGAAAAGATAAGGATGGTAAGAAGGCCAGTTCCTCTACAAGGAATCAGCAATACACGCCCCTGTCTATGCCGCTAGAGCAGGTTCTTATGCAGATCAAGGATGATCCGTCCTTGAAGTGGCCAGACAAAATGAAGGGAGATCCCAACAAGTGTAATAGGAGCAAGTACTGCCGTTTTCATAGGGACCACGGGCATGATACAGACGAGTGCTTTGACTTGAAGCAACAGATAGAAAATCTCATTAGACAGGGGAAATTGAGGAACTTCCTTGGACGAGACCAGAGAGATGAGAAAATGAAGGCCAAGGTGGAAGAATCATCACGCCCCCCACTAGGAGAAATAAGGGTAATTATAGGAGGAAGCTCGACGGTGCAGTCGTCCAAATCAAGGAAGACATACGAGGTGGTACGGCAGAACATCCAACGATGCGGACGACCTCCTGGACGAGGAGGTAGACCAACGAGCGGCATTACTTTCACGGACGAGGAGGCGGGACGAATTCACCATCCACACGATGACGCGATAGTCATCACCCTACTCATCTCTCGACTACATGACCGGGGAGGGTATTGATAGACAATGGCGGCTGCGGACATTCTCTACTACCCCGCGTTCCAACAAATGAAGCTAGGACGAGATCGGCTTCGACCAGTGAACTCGTCGTTGGTGGGATTCGGAGGAATGAAGGTGCAACCTGTGGGCACCATCATGTTGCCAGTAGTCGTCGGGACGTATTCGCAGCAGATAACCAAAGAGGTGAATTTCCTTGTTGTTGATTGTGCATCGTCATATAATGCAATAATTGGAAGGCCAACTTTGAATAGCTGGAAAGCGGTAACCTCTACCTACCACCTGTCCATTAAATTCCCGACCAAGCACGGAGTAGGCCAGGTACAAGGAGACCAGCTGGCTGCCAGAGAATGCTACCTAGCCATGCTGGCCATGGACGAGCATATGCAAACGATGAGTATAGATGGAAAAAGGGTTGTGGCTGAGCCCACTGAAGCATTAGAGGACGTCCCTTTGGACGATGACCAGCCCGAGAAGTCTACCAGAGTTGGGGCGAGCATGGAAGAGGGGGCAAAGCACGCTTTGGTCCGGTTTCTGAGGAAAAACCTCGACGTCTTCTCATGGCGTCATGAGGACATGCCTGGCATTGATCCAAACGTCATTACCCACAGCCTGAATGTGTGTCCCTATTCGAAAACAGTGCGTCAGAAGAGAAGAGTTTTTGCTCCCGAGCGAGATAATGCCGTTAAGGAAGAGGTGCAGAAGTTGGTCGCCGCGAAGTTTATCCGAGAAGTTCATTACCCAGACTGGTTGGCGAACGTAGTCATGGTCAGAAAAGCCAATGGCAAGTGGCGGATGTGCGTGGACTTCACGCGATCTCAACAAAGCTTGCCCCAAGGATAGCTACCCATTGCCACGCATTGACCGAGTTAGTGGACTCGACGGCGAGGTCACAGGGGATACTTAGCTTCATGGACGCTTTCTCGAGGTACAACCGCATTCGGATGAATGAAGCGGATCGAAGAAGAACCTCATTCGTCACAAGCCAACGGGTTGTATTGCTACAAGGTTATGCCCTTCGGTTTGAAGAACGCAAGGGCGACCTACCAAAGGCTGGTTAACCATATGTTCCGTCCTCAAATCGGGCGAAATGTGGAGGTTTATGTGGACGACATGCTGGTGAAGAGCCAGGACGAGGATAAACATCTTGAAGACCTTCAAGAGACTTTTGACACATTGCGACGGTACCACATGAAGTTAAATCCGAGCAAGTGTGCTTTCGGAGTTTCGTCGGGTAAGTTCTTGGGGTTTATGGTGTCGCACGGGGAATTCGAGGCGAATCGGATAAAATCCGGCGATACCGAACATGGAGCCACCGAGAAATATCAAGGAAGTCCGAGTCTTTTACTTGGACGAGTCGCCGCCCTCAACGGGGTTTGTATCGAAAGCTGCGGACAAATGTTTACCTTTCTTTAAGGTCCTTAGGAAGGCTTTTGAATGGACGGACGAGTGTCAAAAGGCCTTCCAAGACCCGAAGGCGTATCTAATGACGGCCCCATTGTTGAGTCCGTCTATACCACAGGGAAGAGTTGTACTTGTACTTGGCAAAGATGTCCCCACACGCGATGAAAGCTCGAGCGTTGATCGAGAGAAGAGGGAAGAGTCCGAGAGGCCGGTTTATTACACAAGCCACGCGATGAGAGGGTAGAAGGATGATACCCGATGATGGAGAAACTAGCCTTCGCGTTAGTCACGGCTTCCGGAAGGCCGAGACATTATTTTCGTGCACACGTCATCAACGTCCCGAGACCATCCCATAAAAAAGGCGATGAGCGAGTTGGAAGGCTGGCCGGGACGGGTAGTACGGTGGGCCGTTGAGCTCGGCGAGTTCGATGTCGGGTACCTCCCAAGGAGCACAATAAAAGCGCAAGCGTTGGTAGATTTCATTGCGAGAATTTACCCCCGATCGGGACGACTCCGAACAAGGACGAAGGAAATGAAATGTGGGTGGTAAATGTAGACGGATTGTCCACAATGTATGCGGGGAGGGATTGGAATTGTACTTGAAGTCCCCGAGGTGACAAGCTGGAGTATGCGACCCGTCCGCGATCCAACTACCAACAACGAGGGTGAGTATGAGGCTCTACTCAAGGGGTTGGAATTGGCCAAGTCCTTAGGGGTGGAGTCGTTAACAATCAAAGGGGACTCTCATGGTCATCAACCAAGTACATGCGATGTGTGATGTCAAGGAGGATCGAATGAAGAAGTACCTTAACAAAGTGAAGCGCCTTGCCCGAAAATTTTCAGCCATAAGTTTTATTCAACTTCCCAGGGAGGAGAATGCAGAAGCAGACGCCTTGGCAAAAGCCGCCTCGGCAGGGGTCATAGACGAGTTCGACGACATCCAGTACATGCCGAGTATAGACATCCCCGACATACGGCATAGGAATGGAGGAGAGAATTGGATGAGTCCGATAATAATTTACCTCAAGGATGGGAGGCTTCTAGAGGACAAGGATGAGGCGAGAAAGTTGAGGGTCAGGTCGGCCAAGTATGTCCTCATTAATGAAGTGTTGTACAAGCGAGGCTTTTCCCAACCCTACTTAAGATGCTTGGCTCCTGACGAGTCAAACTATGTTCTAAGGGAAGTTCATGAAGGATCGTGTGGAAATCATTCGTGGGCAAGGTCCCTTGTCCATAAGGTCATCCGTGCCGGCTACTATTGGCCAACAATGCGGGCACGCTAAAGCCTATGTCAAGGTATGTGACCAATGCCGGCGTTATAGCAACGTGCCTAGACGGCCGTCGAGTACCGGACGATGACGGCCCTTGCACGACGGCTGGATATCCCGGGTCCTTTCCCCGTAGGAATCCGGCGAGATGAAATTTACGGTGGTTGGAATAGATTACTTTACCAAGTGGGTAGAAGCCGAGCCTCTTGTAGCAATCACTCGACGAACGTGAAAAATTTCATATGGAAGAACATCCTATGCAGGTTCGTAGTACCTGTGGTATTAGGTATCCGACAACGGGCGTCAATTTGACAATGCACCCTTCGAGGGATTCTTGCAATCATTTTGGAATTAAGAATCACTACTCTTCACCCTCCCATCCACAAGCAAATGGGCAAGCGAGAAGTAGCAAACCGATCCTCGCTGAAAATCATCAAGACTCGGCTTGAGGGGGCAAAAGTGGATATGGCCGGACGAGCTACCGGGTGTTCTTCGGGCCTATAGGACGACCGCACGAACTCCAACAGGAGAGACCCCGTTCAAACTAGCCTATGGGAGTGAAGCTGTCATACCAGCGGAGGTCCACATGGCGAGTCACCGAGTGATGGAGTACCAGGAGAAAGACAACGGGGAACAACTTTGCCTCGACCTCGATCTTATCGATGAGGTAAGAATGGATGCGGAACAACGGACGGCAAGGTACAAAAATCTCATGGCTAGACAGCATGACGCCATGGTGAAACCCAGACGGTTCGGTGTGGGGGACCTTGTCCTTAAAAGGGTCTCCTTGGCGACCAGGAACCCGGCTCATGGAAAAGCCCAGGGACCCAATTGGGAAGGACCCTACGGGGGTGATCAGCGCAAAAGGCAAGGGTCCTACTACTGGAAGCCCTAGACGGGCGAGAAGTTGAGCATCCTTGGACAGTGGAACATCTGCGAAGGTACTATCAGTGATGAGCGGGGACAAGGGAAGTCAGTGGCAAAATTACAGTTGTGATTTGCGTGTTTGCTTATGTTTACTTGTGCTTTTACTACTATTATGGTGTGTTACGAATAAAAGTGCACTAGTTCTTAAACTTTTGCACTACTTACAGACTAACTTATGAAAGACGATGCTATGTACTTGATATCTTAATAAGGCACTAGCTTGTAAGTGTGTGCCAAGTTTGTGAACAATGTTCATGTAATAATATGGTTTGGATTTCTTACGTACTTGAATTCCAGTTTCCTTGATAATATCCACGGACGAGGCAAAAGCCTTAGACAAATAAAATCTCGGGACGAAGGCAAACTCGTCTAAGATTTCCTTTAAATGAGGATAAAGCAAAGAAAAAATGCAAGGCATGCTCGTCCAAGATTCTTCTCGTCCAAAGCTTTCCTTCAAAAAAAAAAAAAAAGGGATAAAGCAAGAGAAAGAAGCCAAGGACTGCTCGTCCAAATCTTTCCTTCAAAAAAGGTAAGAGAAAGAAGCCAAGGACTGCTCGTCCAAAGCTTTCCCTCAAAAAAGGCAAGAGAAAGAAGCCAAGGACTGCTCGTCCAAAGCTTTCCTTTAAAAAAGGCAGGAGAAAGAAGCCAAGGACTGCTCGTCCAAAGCTTTCCTTCAAAAAAGAATAAAGCAAAAGGAAGGCCAAGGCCCATTCGTCAAGACAAGAAAGCATAAACATTATAAAATGCTTTCGAGAAGGCGAATAATAATTGCCTAAAGGACAGGCTAAAGTAATGCAGTCATCATCAGTCCTAAGTGGGTCGTCCATAAAAAGATTGTAGGCGGTCATTCAACACTTAGAGCATAATTTAAAGGACAATGACATAAATGACAAACAAACAAAGAAGATATTCTTTAACTTGAAAAGGGTAGACGGCCACCGTCCAAAAACCCTTATAAAATAAACAGTAAAAGACATTATTCATAAGCTCGTCTAGAACACTCTAGACGAGGAAATTGTACTTAAATGACATTTCAAATTCTCAAATACATTTCAAATAAAAAAGAGAAAAGAAGAAAGCTAAACAATAACAACTTCTTCAAGAGGAAGGGGCATCAACGTTGGGGTCGTCCTGAGCTGGTTTGGTGGAAGCGTCGTCCTCGATGTTGACATCGTCTGAGCCTGTGTGGACGAGGGAACTTGTAGACGGCAAGGTTGAGTTTAATGGTGCTAAAGTCAACTTCGGGGAAAGTTGTCCATAGCATCCATTCTAAAGTCCTCAAACCTGCCGCGTAGTTTGTATCCATCGGTCAATGAACTCTTTGGACGCTTTGAATTCTTCCCTTTGCCTCGTCTTTAGCCTTCTTCAAAAGTAGATTCAGCTCGTCGTTCTCCTTTTGAAGAAGTTCAAGACGCTCGTCTTTCTTGGCGGCGTCGGACTTCGGCTCCCCCACCAAAGCTTTGAACTCCTCGGCCTCGTCCTTGGCCTTGTTCGCCACCTGCGCCCACATCCTACGAATCGTTTTTGACCTCTTCTATTCGTTTCTCCGGGGAGGACCCTCGTCCCGTCCATCTCGTGGCCCGCCCGGACGCGGCCTATGAACTTGGACATTGCCTACATAGAAGAATAGGAAGTTCGGATGATAGAAGTAATATTGGGGAAAACATGGACAAATCAAGACGAGGCAAAGATGGTTACCTTGAAGAGATCGTGGACGCCGAGTGCTCAAACTCTTTCAAGGACATGTCGTAGCATGCAGCTGCGTCCTCGCCCGCCCTTCACGGCCTCTTGGAATCGTTCCCAAGCCAGGATCCTCGTTCTCCAATAAATTAGTAGAAGTCCTTTGAGGAGAAGTGTGGGACGAGTCGGGGAGCGAGGGGACTTGGACGGAGTGGCACGCGAGGGGAGTGGACGAATCTACGTCAATGACCGGGACGGGTGGGCCGAGGAGGAAGTTCGGTCTAACGATTTCAGTCCCTGGACGCCCGGACTTAGCTTTCTTGCCCCGACGACTTGGCAAGCTAGCCAAGTCCACATGCTTCAGAGTGCTTTTCCTCTTTTCTCCAGAAGCAGGACGAGGCTCAGGTCTAGCTACCTCGTCGATAACTTCCTTCCCCTTGTTTCCCTTCATGGTTGCCATTCCTAAAAAATAATAATAATAATAATAATAATAATAATAATAAATAAATATACAAGTAATCATAAACAAAAATGAAAATTGCATATCTTAAAAGGAGCACTCACGTCTACGGGTGGTTAACTCGTGTGCTAAAGCTTTGACGGACGGTTCAGGGCCGAGTCCCCACTTGTGTAGACGCTTGAGGGTCACTAACGAGTGGAAGTCTCGTTCAGGATGTAGACGGGCCCTGTGGACGCGGTCACGATGGAACTTGCTCAAAGAGGGTCGTCCAACGGCTGGAAAGGGAAGAAAGAAATTAAGGTCCAACCATCGTCCAAACAGAAAGTATAATATATAAAAAAAAATAAAAAATAAAAAAAGGAAGGAAGAACGTGACATACCTTTTGGACGAAGGTTCCCTATGTCTCCAGTATAAGGAGCAAATGAGTCTCTACCAATCTCAACGGGATGCCCCGCCCAGAAACCAGAGACGAAGAAAAACTCCGTCTTCCGGTTCGTCGACGAGGGCAAAGACTTGATCGCCCACGGTCATTGCCCCCGGGCCGTGAACCGATGATGGAAGCCTCGAGATTGATTTATCTCGGAGGGTTTATAGCAGTACAAGAACTCGTCCACGGTAATAGGACGGTCCCCGTCAAACACCTCCATCCATAAGACTTGCATGGAGACAACTAGTCTCCATGCGTTGGGGTTAAGCTGACACACTCCCAAGCCCAGCCTAGTGAGTAATTCCCTAGCAAAGGCATTTAAAGGAAGTCTAAGCCCCCTAACAAATAGGCTTCATAAACACCTATTCCAAAACGAGGCCGGCAACACCACTCACCTCGGACAGCCTAGCCTAGGGTTTAGATCATCGGGAATCGAAACCAAGTCCTAAGGGAATCTAACCTTCTCTCGTCCGTCCCGGAAGGAACCTCTAGAGCACAACTATATACGGTTTCCGTTCGTCTAAAGGGGAGAACGGCGGGGAGCTCGTCGAGGTGTCGGCCCCCGCAGGCCGTCCTCGTCCTAATACTCTCTTGAAGAGTTTCTACAGGGATTCCAGGAACACCAGATGTATATTCCTCAGTTGTGTGACCACTACTACTACTGACGTTACTAGAGGTGTCATAACTAGAGTCGTCGCGATACTCGTCTATGGCCCTGACCACACTGTCGCTAGACGAGCAGGAGGCCATTGAAAACGTCCTAACACTTAACAAGGAAAGCTAAAGTAAGTATAGAAAGATTACCTGGCTCTAGACGAGGGACACTAAGGACGCTGAGGATATTCTTAGACGAAGCGACGAACGAGAGTGTCAAAGCGGAAAATTTGAAAAAGTGAGAGGGGCATGAGAGAGAAACCACTATTTATAAGCAGAAAAGTCTCGGTAACCGCAACGACAGACCTAATTATAAGGTGACACGTGGCGCATGCCTCGGAAGGGTAAACCAGTTGACTAACCTCCTATGGATGTGTGACACGTGGTGCGTTTTAAAATCTATTGGTACATCGTATAACTCCTAGACGAGGGGCAACTGATATGGGATGAAAACACTCAAACCACCCAAACCGTCCATGGACGGTCATCACCTCGGCAGCCGTCCAGAAGTTATCCTCAGGACGAGGGTAACGAACGAGGGCGTCCAGAGGGTGATAGCGAACCTACATCCCTCGTCCGTGGGATGCGCACAGCCTACCCTGAGAGGACTCGTCCACGTGAAGATCCATGGACTAGGATTTTACACTTTGAATCAGCAGTTGGCGCTCGACGAAGGAAATTCAGGACAAGGGCACCATACTTGGGAGAATCTCCGAATATAATGTGACAATCCCTTATCCCACGCATAACGGTCATGTATCCGTTGTGAAATAGAAGTGTAACTCCTGGACGGTTATGGCAGTTACGTTTAAGCCTCGAATCCAGGAGAGGTTCCTACTTCGATAACCGTCTATGAAGGCACTATATAAAGACTGATTCAGACAAGGTAAAGGTATGTTCAGTTTTTACTCAAAAAAGTTGGAACTCAGATTGTTTAGAGGGAAAACTAACTTTACCATCGGAGGATTTTTGGCCAGCAGCCCCGGTCGCCTTTGATACGCTTTTCTTTCTTCTTCAGGCTGTAGAAAGAACCAGTAGTCCTTTCAAGTCCGAAGCATCCAGCCTACTGATTTTCTTGGCATCATCAGATGTATCATTAATGTGTAACAAATCTACATTCTTGCTGTACTTTTTAGACTATATACATCATGTGTTTGCAAGATTTTCTATTTTCAATAGAATTGACAAAAAAAGAGTGGATAAATGAGCTGTCTTATTTCAACAGGATGCAATCACAAATCTAAAGCAGCAATGCAGCGATTTTGTCATGACCAGAAACATCCAGTGCCGGGAAATGACTGAAGATGTGCAAAGACAAATGGCGGGGCTCAATTTCCAGGATAATAACAACGCAGGTGCTTACAACACCCTTCAGTAGGACATCAGAATCAAAGATCCAATGTTTCTGGCAAGCAGATCCTCGGCCACAAGCACCTTACTATCAGCCACCAGAGCAGCCTACAATGCCTGGGTATGGTCCCCCACCTCCCGCTTATAGCTCGCCACAGGTGCCTTCTCCTTACCATGTTCCACCTACTTCTGTTCCATATCCACATCCTCAGGCCCAACAGCAGCAGTCACATGCAAGCCATGAGTATGGCCAACCTACTTATCCGGGGTGGCGAGATCCATACTACAATGCCCATGCACATGCAAGCCATCGTATTATATTCAGATTTCTCATCCTTGGATGCCATGGAAAATGTTGAGGATGATGATGGTTTCTCTATTCCCATTACCGACAGTATGTCGACTCTCAGGTATTATCACTTTCTGTGGTTTTGTTAGCTGTCTTGTTAGGTTCTATGTTTTTTACTAGATGCTTTAATGTAGCTATTATATTGATTTTATTTTTTACAAATTTATGGAGTTCTTATTTATCAATAAATGGAGATATTGAACATTTTTTACCTTTGCAATTAACTTGCATAGCATGGACAACAACAACAACAATAATTGGGAAGAGTTAGTTCAATCCTTACTTTATACAGATGAGAGTTTGGAAGAACAGGAGAAACTATCTTATCTCTGCTACTGTGCTATAGCTTCTCTTAAAGTTGGTGGTTCTGTCCTCATTCCCATCAATCGACTTGGAACTCTTCTGCAGCTTCTGGAGCAGATATCAGCTTCACTAGAATCTTCAACACTGAAGGTAGCTCTTACCTTTTTTCTTTTCTTCTTTTGGAAGGTGGGGGGGAGGTTGGTCAGACTTGTATAAACAGTTGCTGTAAATTAGGCTACAAGACTAGGTAACTTTTTCCTGATGGCTCTTAACTTTTGATAAGAGCCAATCCCGAACTGAAGCAATGTAGTCCAGGTATAAACTATAAAGGAGATGCCTTGGCAATCAAACCTCACTAGGTGACATATAGCTTAGGTGTGTTTAGGTGCAAAAACCTTGGTTTATTCTTTCAAAGTGTGTGTCCTTTCTGCACATCTATCAAATACCCAATTTGAATTCTTGTATTTTTATGTTACCACAATAGCAAATCTAGGAGGCCCTCTTTTTTCCTATCACTTTGTTCTTTATAAATGGTCTAGTTGATTGGTTGTCTCCTTTGCATTAACCTAATGTTGCTTATTCTACATTTCTACATAATCCTTTTGCATATGGTTGGATAATACTTTCTTTTGTCAAATCATTCATCAAAGTTCTCAATGGAGTGCCAGCTGTATGATAAAGGCTGTAATCTGAACCCTTTGCAACTTCTGAGTGAAATTCCCCCTCTTTTGTTTTTAAGTCCGACGTGAAATTCCTTTGGTGGTTCAGCAATGTCATAGGAATAAATTAGTTATATTGCTGTAACTAAAGAGGTATAATTGGCCAGTGAAATTATTGCTGCAATAAATAGAAGGTTGAAACTTCATTTAAACACTTTTCCATTTTCAGAAATGTTAAAATGTGCATTACTGATGTCAATGCCTTGGCTTATGAGTAGGACATGCTTCTTATTCATATCAAATTGATGATTCCTAACTTCTAATCAAATCATTAGCCATGATGTAGGTTCCTATATATGTTATTTCTTCTATAGCTGAAGAACTATTGGCATACACCAATGTCATTCCAGAATGGCTATGCAAAGAGCGGCAAGAAAAGGTAAAACAGATCTATAGGCTTATTGCTTGCAGCTGCATGAAGCTTTTCTCAATGCATGCTTGGCTCCTCTTTATTCTGCAGTTTACTGAGGATGTCACTTATCGAAAAAATTTATAACAACGATGCCATATTGAGGCCTACATTTGAGAGATGAGTTTTGAAAATTTAATCGGTGATGTTGGATTCAAAGTGATAACCTCATCAGAACATGGAATCCCAGTTGACTTGAACATAACTTAGTAGTTCAGATCACCTGAAAACTGTGACCTGTACCATCTCTATGAAATAGTTTACGTCCACCTATCTCTCAACTATTTTAGATGAACTTGTAATATGCCACTAGGATTCTGACCTTGTTCTTTCTGTACCCATGTCTATCAATATACCTGAGACAAGTACTGACAAGGTAATAAGCGATGTTTTGTTAAAGGTTTACGTCTTGTTTAGTTATTTACTCTAGACCATGTTCAGCAGAAAATAATCATTGGTATCACTGGTGGGACTTCGCATGGTCGTACCTTTTATCGAAAGTGCTAGAAAAAATGAATAAAATGGAAGTTTTGTAAAATACTTGTCCTTGTATTTTTTTTTAAAAACCATTGACTAATGTGAGATGAAAAGGGAATCAAACAAATGTGATTTCCGCATAGTTACTTATCTGATGTGTGACAGCTGTATCAGTAACAAGCATCATAAAATATCTTCTGCAACCCATATTTAGAGAGGAGTAGCCCCTTCCACTTGTTCTGTTTTTCCTTTTCCAAATAATTCAAAAAAAAAAAAAAAGAAGAAGTGCTTGGCTTTTCTAATTGATCCTTAAACTCTCTAAATTGCCAGTATTTCAATCTGGAATGTTTTCTCTCATCAGTCTCCATTAGAATCATGGAACGGTAACATCTGCGAACTTTAAAGTGGAAATGAAACCATTAAAGATTCTGTGTGAAAACTAGAAATAGATCACGGATTGCTTTTATATTAAATGATGGTATTCAATCATCTTATTCTTCATACATAAATGTGTAGTTGCATACATATATGCATATACAGTATAAAGTTATAAACATATATGTGCGTTGTTTTTGTTGTGCTGCCAAATCAGGTCCCTAATTCATCACCAACAGCTACTTTTGCAAGTTCTGATATATATGGATCAGCAGTTTTGGATGCATGCGAGCAAATAAAGGCACGTATGGCACCTATTGCTTCAGAACATAATTTTGACTCATTTACCAAGGTACCTTTGTTTTCATAGTTTTGTATAACTGTATTAATCCTTTGGATGATCAAATCATCAAATGTATGATCTATTTGTTTTACAGATTGAATGATGTTAAGGTTTCAAATTCAATGTTTCACTTCTGAAGGTACATCTGCGAACTGAATCATCAAGAATGTGTGCACTCACATGCACTACATGCACTACATGCTTGAGAGAAAGAAGGAAGAGACATTGAAATTCTATTCTTGCCAATCCCTTCTCCAAAGGCTACAAGGTATTCTTCATCATGACAACTCAAGGTTCTGTTGAATAGGCCAACTTTGGTTATTCATTACTTAATGGCTCAAGCTTGATTTTATTTTAGAGATATACGTTATGGAGATGTGAAATAATTTTTTGTTATTTCGCGATGAATAAGACGGAGGAGGAATCGGAAAACCTGCACAAACAGCTCTTAGATAGGGATGTGGACCTTGGGACCTTTGTGAAGAAATACAAGAAGCTTCGTACCACGTACCATAGGCGTGCGTTTATTCACCTTTCAGCCAAAACTTCTTCAATTGGTTGAATAGGTATATCAGATGTTGTATAATTTCATATTGAGGAACGTTGCCTCTTGTTTTATTGTATGATATTGGTATAATTTTGTTTTGTTGGCATAAGTTCGTTTTGTATATCATGTGAGTCTTTTTTTGGCTATTGTTATTATGTCAATCCTTATTAAATCAAAGCCATTGTTGTGGTTAACAATAACTTCATTGTTTGTATGTGCAAGTGCTATGTTCAATCTATCACTTCGCACATTATCACCGACGTCCCACTCTTTGTATCAAGTTTGAGTCCTGACAGATTTGATGTTCTCTGACACTTTGCGAATTGTTATAGTATAGAATCAGGTGATCTTTCATGGAGGCTTGACTGCAGCTTGTGATATATTGTATAGTGCAGAACTTCTGCATTATTTCCTATGCTATATGGAGAAAAAAAATTGGTAGAAGATAATTTAACTTGTATGACAGGTGTGGTTCTCCACACGGATTCATAATTGAAAAAAATGGAGTCTATAGGCTATAGTCTATACTACCTTACCTTTTTCAACAAACTAAGGGTCATCCCTGTCTTCTCATACATAATGTAATTAGGAAGAATTTTTGTTCCTAAAAATTGGTTGGGGTGAGTAGCTAGATGTCGAGGGCATGATCTCAGGTAAAAACGTGAGCCTTGAGCTGGTGGCTTTTTAGCACTACCCTTCGTCATCTATGATCTCTTGATTTTGATTAGGAAAGAAGACTCAACTAGAAGTTATAGTTGAAGGTTAAACGGTATATTCATTTAAGTGCAAAAAAAAAGGTGTCATGGTTCATGCTAAAGGCATTAAAGCACTAGCATGGCCACTTTAAAAAAAAATTAGCATTTGGCACATCAAAAACTCACTTTTTAACACAGCCTTTTGGACAAGTTATTCTATAATAAAATCATGAGGGTAATAGTGAGGACTGAATGGGGCAATTATTTTTTGTGAGGTTGACATGTGGATTCAGTTAGGGCCTAACAGGAAATCACCCAAAAAAAAAAAAAAAACCTACAAATCGAGTTCATAGAACTCGATTTCTATGGACTTATAAATCGAGTCCTATGGACTCGAGTTCTAGAGTGAGTACTCGACTTCCCCAAATTCGAGTTTCCAGGCAGAGAGGTCAGGCAGAGAGGTCACACATTTTTTTTTTCAGTAACTTTTGCTTACTTTTTTTTCTTATCTTTTTTTCTTCTTATCTTTTCTTACCTTTTTTTTCTTACTTTTTTTCCCGTTTTTTTGCTTTGGTTTTTTTTCTTATTTTTTTTTCCTTTTTTTTTTTCTTTTAGTCTCAACAAGAAGGACCAACACAGATGAGTATAACAGCTAATAGAAATAATTAACAACTAATTAAAAGATAAAATTAACCATTCATAATATCACAATATAGAAACAGGTACATTGGATACAGAATACTTCGATTACAAGTGCATTCAGTGATAAAAGAAAATAATAATTGTGCCGATACAACCCAGTAGTAAGTTTGAATACACAATAAAGAGAACCACAATTTACATCTACAATGGCATTCCAAAATCGAGTATCTGCATACCTGAGAAAATTATAAATATTGTCGTTAGATACCAACAGCCAAAACAACGGTACTAATCTACGTAACTTGGATAATTAATATAATCATGACATTTTATATAAAAGCATCACTTACCTAGGTTGGGTCAGTATTGCTTGTCGAAGCCCCACGAGAAAGCGAACATCTTCTACGGTTATGCCCATGTTGATGACACAGTCCACAGCTCTGCTTTTGTTGAATTCCCTCAAGTCAGAATCTGGCCTTCGGCTTCCCGGTTTTCGCCGGACCCCATCCATCTCATTCCGTATCCTAGACTTCACAGGTCGACCTTTGGCCCGCAACAGGTCTGGGTCAGGCACCCACTTTGGACCTTCCACATCCCTCCACAATGACTCTGACTTTGGCACCACAAATTGGTGTGAGTAGGTGCGAATGGCGTTGTCCAAACTATAACATGGGTCAATATATGCAGTTCCATCTTGCCCCAAGTACTGAAGAACTGTAATCGCATGTGAACAAGGGATCTTTCGATTTTGCCACTTTCCACAACCACATGTTCTGGCCAATATGTTTACTTCATGACTATGTTGTCCCCTCGAGCTATGGATGTTGTACGCGATCGTTACTTGATATACACCATGGACATTATTAAACGGCCTTACTTGGTGTGTTTTAGATTTTTTCAAATTTGCATCAAAGATTTCTAAGGCATATTTACTCCACACCTTGCCCTCCAAGAGATCATGAGTAATTTTTTTGTGTCGATCATGGAAATACGCGACAAGTTTGCTCCAAGTGAATTCAACCAGTGTAGCAATGGGCAGGCCACGGGCACGTTTGAGTACTCCATTGAAGCACTCCGAGACATTGGTTGTCATAGCCCCATAACGGTATCCACCATCACGTAGCTGGGTCCACTTCTCTATATCCTCTTTCATTAGATATGTGTATGGCATGATGGATGGGTCAAGTTCACTTACCTATTGTTCAGTGGCTGATTTCTTCCTAAGGGCCTCGATCTCAGCTTCCTTGATAGGTTGCATGTACAACTCAAATTTAGCTTCCTGAGTAGCATACCCCGCTTTCAAGGCCAATGACTTTAAAGTGGCGTCCTGAAAATGCGTGTTGAAGTTGCTAGCAACATGTCGAAGGCAACGTCTGTGGTATACTCGTACTCGTACATGATCATCTTTAGGCCAGTTTGCGATTGCCTTTCGAAAACCCTTACGTCGGTCAGAAATTATGCATATGTCCTTATTTGCTATCACATCCCCCAGTGCAAACCTGACGCAATCTAAAAACCACCTCCAACTAGGCCCTGACTCTTTGTCCACAACAGCAAAGGCGAGAGGCAAAACCTTGTTGTTGGCATCGGTGGCCATTGCAATCATCAACACCCCTCGATATTTACCATACAAATGGATCCCATCAATACTGATTACTGGCTTACAATGTCTGAATCCTTCAATGCAAGGAGCGAAAGCCAAAAATACATATCGCAATATTGTAACACCTTCCTCCCTCGGTTCAGTGAGATACCAGTACCGGGTGCCAGCTTCTTGATCCAAGTATGCCAACAACAACTTTTTCAGCCTTTCATAAGACTCTTCCCAATCATCGAATATCTTTGCAATAGCCCTTTGTTTCGCATCCTATATCTTATAGTAAGAAAGCTTATGTTCATAATACTTCCCTTTGATGTAATCTCTAAGGTGTTGAATTGTTGACGTGTGATTTTCTCGCAACATTGGAACAAATTCTGTTGCAAGAAAATTACAATCCATCATTCTACCATCAAGAGCCATGCCAAGGGTCATACAACTGTGAGGACCCCCATAAGATGTGACCATCCATGTTCCCTGTTTAGGCTTCATGACTGCTCCAACGTACCACTTGCATGACCCATCCATGCATTTCACATACAGTCTACTTTTGGTCGACCTACTAGTCAGAAAGTTTCTGTTATGCTTTGCGGCATAAATTTTTAATGCACGTTTCACCGCTTCTTTATTCGCAAAAATCAACCCCGTACAAAAATTCATGTCCGCATTCCAAGAAGAAGCAAATGCTTGCTCACCAACTTCAGGATCAACCATATTTTCCCAAGTATTTTCATAAAATGATAAGGCGAGAGGTTCATAAACGGGGGTTGCATTTGTAACATGATGAACTCTAACAGTAGGGTTTGCATCATCTTCATCACATTCATCCATATCATCAACATTAGGATTGAGAGTAATTTCATGGTCATCAGCACCCTTATCAAAGTCACCTCGCTCAATCCTCTCTTCGTACTCATCTCTATCGTCAAGATCTTCCTCAACACAGTGTTCGTCTTCATCTTCAACTACTGGAACTATAGAGGATTCACCTCGATATGTACAAAATTGATCTTCATATCTATTGCCAGGTTCGCTCTCAACTGTTCTTGGTGTCTCTTGAAAAGGGGGTGTATAGCCTCCCAACGTGGTGCATTGATCATCTAGGACTGCAAACTGTAGAGATGTAGTTGTTTGTACAATATCCTCTATGTCGACTTCTGCACGCGGCTCCAAAGTGACGTACAACTCAAAATTTGCTACTTGTTCCCATTGACGCATCTTGTGAAACATGAACTTCACATGTTTGTCTTCTGTTATCGCCATATATCTATAATTAATGCATTGATTGAGGACTTCATGTGGAGAACGGAAAGTAATATGTATGTCATGCAAAGCAGGGTTCAGTTGCAGCTCTTCCATAATTTTTATCCTCAAATCACTTAAGGTCTTTAACTTATGGCGTATCATCATATAACAGCACTGGATACCCAGACCTTGAAATGGAAATCCGTCATAAGGGTTGGCATTGCTAAGGGATCCACCGTAGTATATATTTATATAGATCATTATCAACCTATAGATCATCAAGTGCAATTGTGTTAGTGACAAATTTATAACTCTCAATCAACATCAATCACAAAACTTTGGGTATGACATGCCAACAATACTAACCTCAACCAAATTTGCATATACTCACATCCAAATCATTCTAGAGGCATGACTTTCAAAACCCATTCAAATAAGATATGATGAACAAAAATATTATAGCAACTAGTTACCCATTGAAATCTTTGTTACAAATCTGAAACAACTATATCTTGAAATAATTTATACTAAAAAGACTGTAATGGGTGTATTAGGTATCAAACTCATAATCCATTTCATACCAATGACAAAAACCTAAAAGTACTAAATATTCCTAACAATTGATCACAATATTTAGTACTAAATATTCCCAATATTAATTTTGAATAAAAACCTAGCATAATCACAATATTTGGTACTAAATATTTCCCCAATACTAAATATTCCCAATAATTAATCACAATATTAATTTTTTTTAAAAACCTACAAAATAATTTAATCACAATATTTACACTAACAAAAAATAAGCAAATATTCCCAATATGTTGTAATAACATAATTAATCACAATATTTGGTACTAAAAATTCCCAATTTACAATCACAATATTAATTTCCTAAAAAAAACTTAGCAAATAATTTAATCACAATATTTACACTAACAAAAAAAAAATTTCCAAATATGTTGTAATAACATTAATCACAATATTTAGTACTAAGTATTTCCAATAATTAATCATAATAATAATTAAAAAAAACTAACAAATAATCACAATATACTAACAAACTACCCACAAACAAACAAACTAATCACAATATTTACACTAACAAACAAAAAAACAAAAATTTTCCTAATATGTTCTAATTGTTTCTTAAAAAAAATAACCTGGCAAATAAACACTATATTTAACTAACAAAAAATATTATCAATATTGTAAAAAACATTACCTGAGAGTTGATGGAAGTTGATGAAAGTTGAGTGTGATTGTTGTGTGAGTGATGAAGTAAGTTGTGTGAGTGATGAGGGTTGTGTGAGTGGTGCTGCTATGAGAGCAGAAGAGAAATGAGAGCATAACAGAGGGTGTGAGCCGGGTAAGGGGGAAAAAGGTCCTAGTTGGGACCCACATGACACGTGGATGGATTGGGGACCATTCACAGAAATCGAGTTCAGGAGACTCGATTTTTAGAAGCAAATAAATCGAGCCTCCTTGACTCGAGTTACATCCACGTGCCCGAAAACCATGGTGCCCAAAAATCGAGTCCAGTAGACTCGATTTACCTTAAGTGATCACGTGACCAAAAATCGAGTCCAGTAGACTCGATTTACTAAAGTGATCACGTGTGCCCTCGTGAGTGTGGATAATAGAAATCGAGTTCATTGAACTCGATTTTCTTGACCAAAAATCGAGTTCATTGAACTCGATTTTTGTGCCTACGTGGCCTTCCTGTCCAGCTCAGCCAGTGCCGCGATGGAGAAATATAAACCGAAAATCGAGTCCAATAGACTCGAATTGTTAGAAACCAAATTTGTTTCAAACCTTTGCTTACTAATGATATAGTTTGAGTTTTGTAGTTAGTTCTGTAAAAACACCTAGTTTGGGACATGAAAATTTCCTAATTTATTTTGGTTATTTGTTTCCATTTCATATTGGGCCGAGATGATGAAGCCCGGTGTTGGGGGTGGTTGCATATCAACTACATATGTAATGGTAACGTAGGTTAAGCTTAAAAAGTGACTAGGAAGTAAAATACTAGGAACTAAAATTACTAGTATTTGAGAGTAGTGTGTATAGTAATAGTATTAATTATAATAAAAATATTATAAAGAAAGAGAAAGAGAGCCGGCAGTAGCAGAGGAAGGCAAGGGCAAGGGCAAGGGCAAGGCAGAGACTAGACTAGACGCACGAATCGAATCTCTGCTGAAACAAGTGAAAGGAAGAAGGATTAGAATTAGATGGGTCGCCAAGCCTTCGTCAAGCTGATCGGCTCGATCTCTAGAGCTTCTTCTTCTTCATGGACTCAGACTCGGCAATACGCCGCCGCTGCTGCGCATCCTCCGCCGGCAGTTTTCGTGGACAAGAACACTCGTGTCATCTGCCAAGGCATCACCGGAAAGAACGGCACCTTCCACACCGAACAAGCCATCGAATACGGCACCAAAATGGTCTCTTCTTTTCTCTCTCCCTGCTAACATTTTCTAGGGTTTTACAGACCAAATATTCTGGCTTATATATATATTTGAGTGTTTGTTTGTTTTATACAGTTTTTTTTTCTCAATGTGATATTTGGGATTTGCAATGTCATTTCTTTCTTTGTCCAAAATTTATTTATTTTAAATTTTCTCTTTCCTTTTTCTTCTATAAGGGGAAAAAAATCTATGATATGTTAGGCTAGCATGGATTCAGACTTCATGACAGTTACACCATTTTTATTTTATGAGAAAACATTATCATCCAGATCTTATCAACAATGATTTTATAATCAATTTTCAAGCTCAACTTATTATAAGGATTGGACTTATAAAATGAGCAATTTAGGTTTGAAACAGTAATTGAACCCTGGAGCTGAGGAAGCTTAATTGCTATCAGCAGGATTTTGCTAGAAAACCCTTTAGAGTCATTCATTATATGTTGATTTGTGCAAAAGGGCTATATTGATTTTTTTACTGCCTGCAATGTACAAGTTACAGGGCAATGCAATGGTGCAGTGTAACAATGGCTGGGTTTTGTAACAATGGCTGGGTTTTTATGCTCTTTAATGCAAGCTTTATATTGCTTGACATTACATGGAGTTGTCATGCATTGCAATTTGTATCTCATACACATGTGAGACTTGGCTTGATTATACCATGTTTGAGTGTTTATCCTTGGTTTTTAGGCTTTGTCAAATTTAACTGCAGGTTCATAGAAGGGCCACAATGGGAAGCCAGTCTTTTGTTGTGGTCTAACATTTAAGTATGCTCTTTTAAGTGCATAATTATAGCATGTATCTGGTATCATTTAGTTATGATATTTATATAATATTTAAGGTCAATATTGTTAAAAACTTTTTTACTTTTTTGAATTAGGTGGGTGGTGTAACGCCAAAGAAGGGCGGATCAGAACACTTGGGACTTCCTGTCTTCAACACGGTTGCAGAAGCAAAGGCTGAAACAAAGGCCAATGCCTCTGTCATTTATGTTCCCCCACCTTTTGCTGCTACAGCTATTCTGGAGGCGATGGAAGCTGAGTTGGATCTTGTTGTGTGCATCACAGAGGGGATCCCTCAGCATGATATGGTAAATAAAATTATGTTAGAAGGATTCTTTTTAAAAAGAGAATGTGTGCAGTGAAACTATAGCCCCGTTTGGTATAGTAGCTTAACAACATGTTTTCAGTTTTTAAACAACATTACACGCATTTTCATACATTTTTTCACCCACACGTATTTCCAAAAAATACAAACAACGTTACTAGAACAATGTTACCAAACGGCCCCTAAATTTGTTGACTATGTCATTGCAAATTACATTTCATAATTTCAAGAATGCTTGTGTATGACATGATTTGGATGAATTTCTACTTTTTTTTTTTCAAGGAATATCTGAATATCCATTCTTTTGATGGACTGGAAATATTTTTGATTCACTTTTCTAATGAATCTCAGCTATAAAAATATTTTCATGTACATGATTGTGATTGAATCTCTGGAAATCTTTTTAATTCTGTTAGCCAATGTCAATATTTCAATTCCTTTTTCTGGGGTTGTCTAGCTTATACAACAAAAATTGGTTTACAACTGACTAGTCACATTTCCACGTGATATGTGTGTGTGTGTATATATATAATATTTTTATCATTTTTGATCTGTTGACATTCCTAGTTATTATAAATTGTTTTTGACCTTTCATAGTTGATTGAAAAATGGCCTTGAAGCTAGTATTTATGGTTTCAGGTACGGGTGAAGGCTGCTCTTAACAGGCAATCGAAAACTCGGTTGATTGGGCCAAACTGCCCTGGAATTATCAAGCCCGGAGAATGTAAAATTGGAATTATGCCAGGGTACATCCACAAACCTGGTCGTGTAGGAATTGTTTCCCGATCCGGTACCTTAACTTATGAAGCTGTGAGTCCTAATTTTAACCTAATGGAGAGTTTTCTTATAAGGCATTTGTAATGGTAGTTTCATGATTTATATTTTAGAAATTGACTTGATTTGGTAACTTGATTAATAATCCATGGGACCTAGGTGAGGAGCTGACATGTTCAAAATTGAATTTCTACAGTTACAATGTTGTGTAATTTATTTTATTTATTTATTTTGATAAGTAAGAAAAATCTGTATAAATAAAACTATAGTAAAAAAGTACATAGAAAGAAAGAGAAAGAGCAAAAAAGAAAACTTAATTACAATGTTGTGTATTTTATCCTGTAATTACCTCTAATTGCCAGGTAAAAGCCCTGTGCTTGCTTATTATTTTGAATCATTGTGCCTTTCTATCAACAAGACAATAATTCCTTGTATACCCATATGCCATATTATATGACCTACAAAAGGATAATATGATATATTTTCACCCTCCCTTAAAGTATTGTGCATCATAGTTTGATGCCCTATTGTTTATTTGATATTTATAATTATTTTACTTTGCAGGTGTTCCAAACTACAGCTGTTGGACTTGGACAATCTACTTGTGTGGGTATAGGGGGGGATCCTTTTAATGGGACAAACTTTGTTGATTGCATTGAAAAGTTTCTAGTGGATCCACAGACAGAAGGTATATTGATTTTTTATTTTTTGGAATATATAGTTTAGTTTTTTCTATTTCATGGTGTGGCTTGGAAGCTATGGCTGCTAGTATTCTCCTTTTCTGGGATTTCTTGGATAATGCCTAAATGAAGGGAGTGATTACCTTTTGGGTAATGCCTCAATTGGTGGAGTTATTGGCCTTGTTGAGATGTCATTTTAAGAAATCAGAGTAGTGTGTCTGAAATGCCATATCATTATTGGCTAATGTGGAGTGTTTGGAGGGAAAGATATGGTACAACTTTTGATGAGTTGAATAATCATTGTTTTGATTAGAATCAATATTCTAGAGATGAATGTGCAATTGATTAGAGCATGCAAGAGGTTCAATTCTTCTCTCTCTCTCTCTCTTTAAAATTCAATTCCATCAAATAAGAAATGATAAGTGATTTTAAATGGTTTCACACCATATTACCCATTAGATTTGTGAAATACTAACATTATTATTGGAAGTTTGCAGGGAGTGGAGAGGATAAGAGAAGGGGCAGGGGGGAATGCTAACATTTTGTTGTGAATTTTGACACCATATTCAACATCAGTGAGGAAATTAATGTGCAGACAATCAAATAATGATGCTTTGTGCATGTCAGGTATCGTTCTTATTGGAGAGATTGGTGGGACTGCAGAGGAGGATGCTGCTGCACTTATAAAGGTATGTATGAAATAGCCCTTCCACCATATTTTAGAATGCTATGTTTTTTCCTTATCCATCAACATTAGAGTTATTATAGGCTGGTGGGAGAATGGCAGTAGCATCCCCCCACTTCCTCAAAAAAAAAAAAAAAAAAAAAAACCAATTCTGCCCATTCTTCCCTTTTTAACGAAAAGAAAAAAAACATTGACATGTACCGATAGCTTGCATTGTTTTCCTATGAAATGTTGAAAGTTGCTTTGCAAATGTTGAAGAGTCCTAAGGTTTCAGCTGACAAGGATTTTTTTTAATAAATTTTATTATTGTTTTTATAGGTAAGTTACACATGCATTTAATGGGTCTTGAACCCATGACAAAGATTCTTTTTCTATTACCTTCTTAATTTGATTGGGTGGGGGTATCTGTCATAAATTCTATTCCACAGAAGATTATCCCTATTTCTGAAATTTTGTATCTCATGGTTTCTTTAAAAAATCACATTATTATCATCAGTAAGGGTCTATTTGGTTGGAGAGATAGAAAATAGAGAGAGTATGGAAAATAGAGAGGATAGAAAAGATTTTAGTTTCTCTCATTTGTGTTTGGTTTACTCACATGCCCCTAAAGCAATAAACTATTTTTATTAAAAAATTGTGTATGAAATTAGGGATGGACATTCTATATATATATATATATATATATATATATATATATATATAAAGAACCCAAAGCAGATAAAGAAAAAAAAAACCATTAAAAAAATTGAGGGAATCAGGAAAGGAAAAAAAAAGAATGAAAAGTTAGAAGTCAAGTCGTTTGGAAATACAACGTTGCACAGTTCCTAAAAAATAGAACTTTGCACAATAATAGAAAACAAAGAAGAAAAAGATACAAAAAAGAAAAAGAAAAAAAAGAAGTAGAAGAAGAGAAGAATGTTGCAGGGACATTTTTGTCCAAATAACTGGTCCATTTTGCTGCCTAGTTTTCCCTCCATTTTGGGGAGAAAACTTTCTAGTGGGCCCCAGGAACAAACACCTGAGCCACACCATCTTTTTATCCTCTCCCCCGCCCAATCAAACACCCTCTAAAAAGTTTTCCCTCATTCTCTCTCGTCTTTTTTTTTTTTTTTTTCATCCTCTCTAGAATCCACTCTACCAAGGTCTTCTCCTTGACGATGAGGGCTTAGTTTTTGGGGCTTGAAAAATTGGTGGAATATGGTGTTTGGAATTAAGGGTCCGTTTGGATAGAGCTTATTGCTGAAAACTGAAAACTGAAAACACTGTACCAAAATAATTTTTAAATGTGTGAATAGTACTGTGGGACCCATTTTTAATAAAAAAAATTCTGTAAAGTGAAGTTTGTGGGTCCCGTAAACAGTACACGAGACCCACAGATGTACTGAAAAGTCAGCAAATGCGGTTACTGTTCATGCACAGTAGCATGAACAGTAGCCGCTGTCCCCCCTGACCCGTGCATCAGCAGAAAAAAAAAAAAAAAAACGCAGAATCGTGGACGCTGGACGCTGGCCACTGTATCCAAACTCAGCCTAATTGTGGGTTTTTAAGGTTATAGAATTGAAGTGGTGAAAGGGGGTGCAGGTGTTTTGGTTTGGGGAGGAGTGGGTTTGTGGGTAACATTGTGAGATAAATGATAAAGGTTGAAAAGGAAAAAAGTGGGGGGGGGGGGGGGGTGTTGGTGAGTGGTAATTTATGGGTTTTATAGGACAAAAAGAAAAGTAATTGGATTAAATGGATAATTACAGCATCTCCAACGATGATAATTGTTTCTTTTTTGTATTTTGCTTACAATCTTATTAGTTTAGGATTTATGGGTTTTATTTTAATTGTTTTAAATAGGTGTTTACCATAATTATTTTATATGGAACATTGTATATTTTATGACATTTTTATGTCAATTTTGCTATAAAAAAGGAAAGAAAGATTTTCTAGCGTTCTAACAAAATTCAACTTTAGTAGATCCTAGGACACTCAAGATAACACCATTTTAGTCCAGAGAGACAAGTAAAACAAGGATTAAGGCCATGGACAGTTGAACACCGTTATAGGAATTGAGTATTGAGATTTAGTTCTAGCAAAAGAGAGTACTCTCTGCTGTTGACCTTTACCCTTTGAAGAACTTGCTGGGCCACACATAATTTCTTATTTAACGTGTTCAGGAGAAGTCTACATTTCTTCTTAATGAGATTTATTACTTAACAAAAGAAGCATGTCAAGGAAAAGTGAAACAAAGTAGTTGATTAAATTCCTGTGACCTTGAAAATGAAACATCTAAAACTTAATGGAAATATTTGGCCTTGTGCTTTTAACCTTTTATAGTGACTTTCTTCTTTTTATTCAACTTATCAGGTTTGGCTTTTTTCCTTGTATACATTTTACATCTTGTACATGACGCCTTTTTATTGTTTGATCAAGTTGTAGTTTTATTATTATTTATAAAAAAAATTTATAGCTCATACTACTTAATTCTTTGTGGATCGTTATGTTTACTGCTGCAGCATTTCTTGCAATATGTATATCAGTGTGTAAACTGATCCTGTATTTAACAAACAGGAAAGTGGGACTGAGAAGCCTATCGTTGCATTTATTGCTGGTCTAACTGCCCCCCCTGGCCGTCGTATGGGTCATGCTGGAGGTATAATATTTTGACAATGCTTTAATAAGTTATGTTTGATTTGAATACACTGAACTCCAGTGCATTATAATTTTGTATGAATTGATATATATGTGCATGTAACTTATGGTTGTCTTGAATGTAGTAATGCCTATAATGAAGTTCTTTTAATGTTAGGTTTTTGTGGGAGGATATATTTTAACTGTGTTTTTGATAAATTAGTAAACTTTATTAATTAAAAGAAAAACGACACCATACGGAATATGGGAAATATACCTATCAAAAAAGTTCTTACCTATAAAAAAAAAGGGAAATATACTTTAGGTGAATCAAGGAACAAGAGAAGTACAACTATCAAGGGAATTCAATAAGCTAGAGCCCGAAACATCATTCACATGATACAAAGAGGGGGTAGCATTCCAACCACCTCCTATACCAGTCTTAGAATACTGCCCTTTCCAACTCGGCAGCATATCCACCACCCTTCCACTGCACCCCAAACAAACAAAATACAAAGGGCCATAGCACTGTTTTCATTTGACACAGTAGCAATAAATGTTCAACGGACTCCCCATCTTGCTGACTTACACATACAGTACCATTTCACAATTAGAACCCTCCGTCTTTGTAAATTATCAGTAGTAATGATCTTTCCCAAGGCTGTAGTCCAAGCAAAGAAAGCCACTTTGTTAGGCACTTTTACTCTTCCATGGCAAAAGGAGTTGCTGGCCCTACATTCAACACTTTATAATATGATTTAACTTCAAAAAGCTTTCCTTTTGTTGGCACCCAGCAAATTTGCATCCTTTGCATCCCTTGTTATTTTTGTTGAGGAGATCAGCTGGAAGAAATCTGCCAACATTCCTAATTCACAATCTTGCAAAGCCCTGTAAAAAGTCACTTCCCACTGAATCGGAACCCTTCCTCCAACTGATGGGTCCGATTCAGTGGTGATGCTGAGACAATTGAACTTGTAACTGTGTTGTTTGAACTCTCTGAGTTGTTACTAACCTTTAGATTAAACCTTTTCAAGTTAAATGTGCATTTGCCAATTTGTATATTCTTACTAACCTTTAGATTAAACCTTTTTAAGTTGATGGGATCCTCTCTCTCTCTCTCTCTCTCTCTCTCTCTCTCTCATTTTGAGAGGTTCTATGTCCATCTAATTGTTGCATATGAAATGAAAAAAAGTATCCTTAATTGGAGCTATTTTCTTTGCTCGTCTCTGCATGTGCAGCTATTGTGTCAGGTGGGAAGGGCACGGCCCAAGATAAGATCAAGACCCTTAGAGAAGCTGGGGTTACAGTGGTAGAGTCTCCTGCAAAGATTGGTGTTACCATGCATGATGTTTTTAAGCAGAAGGGCCTTGTTAGCTAGTTTGGTTGATTGTTTTACAATATTATATACATTTTGTTCTTGGACAATATCCAAAACGGCGTGAAATGTACACCTTGATTTTAGAACTGATCCTAATGTTGGTAGAGGTTTTGGAAAGATGAGATTTCTTTCCCTTTGGTTTTGAACCAAAGTGAATGGCATTGAATAACAACGGTCTTTATCCGGTAAGTACATTTAATGTTTTTTATTTTAATTAATGGTAGTTTTGTTACATTGAGGGTGTTTTAGCAAAATAATCCGATTTAACTCTTTGGATTTTTACTTCATATGGAACCTTGTAATAAGTTGTTGACAAAGGACAGTTTCTTTCCAAACATGTTGGATTGCATTTTTTTTTTTTTATTTTTTAAAGTGTACGTGCAATTTTATTTAAATCAGATGTTATTTACTCTTTATACATAAATGATACATAAACTCATTTTTTATGCATAATTAAAGCTATAAAAACTTGGAATTTAAACATTTAATTGATAATGTGATTGCTGATATTTGATTTTTTTGAAATTTTGCAAGCAGAGTGTAATATGAAAATATATTCTAACAGTGTATTTGTTAAAATTCACATCCATATAAGGGCAGTTTGAAACTTTGTAATTTTTCTATCATTGTTGATTTTTATTTTTTATGTTATACTAGATTAAAATCGGTGTTGGTGGAATTGATATAATAAGTTTCGAATGATTTTGTAACTGAAAGTTTCCCACGCATATATTTGTATTATTAATTTTTAGATCTCAGATTCTAATCAACCCTGTGGCTGGTCAAAATAGTTTCTCAAATACCAAGAGTTCTGTAGTTTAATTGCTTCGCATATTTTAATGTTTTCAAGAGACCTAACTCCACTTAATAATGATATGTGTGTGTGTTTTGAATTTCTTTTTGCCATTGTATTTAAAAAAGGTTAATTAACTTGATTGCATTAAACTCACCTGTTTTTGAAATTGTTTTAAAATTACCTGCATATGGTTTTAAAAGTGTCATTTTATCCACTTAAAATCATCTCTCTAGATTTATGTAACTCATCTAGTCACTTTTACCGTTAAATAAATAAATAAAAGATCTAAAAGTGGGTTTTTTAAAAATCAAGAACAAAGAATGTACTTGAAAGAGCTAACCCATTTAGATTTGGGAAAAAAATTGGCATTTACCACCTAATTTACAAATTATGCAAAAAAAAAATTTACGTTTTGAAGCTATTTAGCAAAATGTCCATGTTTTTTAAACTCGATTTTAACAAAATCGAGTTACAGGTAGAACTCGACGTTAGTAATATTCTATGCATATTTTGCCACTTAAATTTTTTATAAAATTTAATGGAATTGAATATTGCATAGAACTCAATTTTGAGGATATCGGGCTTTACATATAACTTGATTTTGTTAAAATCGAGTTTAAAAAAACAATAGCATTGTGCTAAATAGTTTCAAAACAAGGACCTTTTGGTGTATAATTTGTAAAATAGGGTCAAAAGCCAAATTTTCCCTTCAGATTTGAGCTCAAATATTGCATTTTCATGGGGAGTATGAAAAGAGCTAAAATGACTTTCTCTCCTATCTGCTATCTGCAGGTTGCCGCAACAATTAATAAATTTACATTCAGCCAAAAAATAATAATAATAATAAATTTACAAAAAAATCTATTTTGCGAATGGGCAAAGGACAATATCAAGAGATTTGGGACCAATTGGGCACCTGGGGTCCACTTAAAAGGAGGTACTGTAAATGATGGAGAGAATCTTGGGCATTTGATGGTGGAAGCAGCGTAAACAAAGAATCAATTTCACTTTCTGAAATAACAAAAGCAAAACTGAAAGGCTTTTTGACAATATGAGTATTAAAAGCCTCATTTTTCCCCGATTAAATCAAAGAACCTATAAACAAAATTAAGAAAAAATACCTTTTAGTTTTGCATAAAAGAAATAAATAACTTCCACAAAAATGCAAACAAAATACAAATGCATATATATATCAAACCCAAAAACATTTAATAGGGTGTCAACGAAAGTCCCTCTGAAGGTTAAGTCAATGATTGAATGATCTCTACTAACTCAAGTATGAGAGCTAGGAAATTACATGTAACTTTTGATGTTTATATAGTAATATAGAGCTGATCAAGCTCCCGTGAATGTAGAGTTTTTCCTTATAGGGAGTGCATAGAGTTAATGCCCCAAGATCTTTGGGCTTAACTTCCCATATTTGGAGGATTAGAATATGAAGAAGGATATTTGGGCATGGTGTGCAAGTTCTTTCCATATGTGGATAGTTGGGTGGAGAATATGCAAGATGATGTGTAAGGTTGAGTACAATGGATCATTTGCCAGAAGGTATTGTGGTGGTCCTTCTTATGTTTCGGGCTGGATTGCTCTTGATGTACCCTAGCTCATAATTTTGGGGTAGGAGAGTCAAGACTGGCCTAACAGAAACTCACCTTAGACTAGCTTGTGCGCAAGTTGGGCCCTCCCTATGCTGAAGCGCCTTGGCAGGAACCTTGAACGTATCATGTGCTCACAGGCACCACTAATCTTGGGTGTAACCTAGGCATCTTGTTGTAGTCCCATGCAAAGACATCTCTGAACTCTTTCAATAGCAGGATCAATTCCGCTTCCCTAATAGCTTTGAACTTATGGAAATCGGTCTTGGCTTTAGTAGGTCTATGCCTATGTCAACTTCTTTTAACTTTTCTTTTGCTGTTATTTGTGCGTCTTTTTCTGTTGCAACCTCTCTTTCACTTTCTGTGTCACTTTCTTCTTCTGAATTTTCTTAGGCCACACAGCACACTAAACTCTTATGTTGTGACCTTTGCTCGGGACCCCCTCACGTACTACAAGTGGGTCCCGCGCACCTTCATAACTTGTAAACTATCCTGCATTTAGGTGTCTGGATCTTAACACATTGTGGCATAACACTTACCTCCGAAGTGGGCGCTTCTTTCCTTTTCTTCCTCCGCATTAGCAACTCTCTCAAGTCAGGCTTTAGGTCGTCCTGGACGTTCTCCAACCTGGGGACAAAGGTGCCTTGCAGTTTAGACACCGAACTTTCACAAGACAGTGCCCACTTGTCATAGAATATGGTTTCTACTATGTGGGCTTTTGCTTGCTCAAACGGTGACGAGTTTTCCGTTATTCGTATCATCCTGCCATTCAATCTTCCTTTCACGCATTGATGATAGATGGATGGAACTAGACGGTGCTTATGCAACCATGGTCTTCCCAAAAATATATGATATGAAACTTTCATTTTCACTACATGGAAGCGGACCAAGGATGCTATTAGCCCTACTTTTAGCCACAACCGTATATGGCCTATGGTATATTCACCTCTTCTTCCGAACCCTGTTACTTCCATTGGACATCCTTAAATCTTGCTTTCTAAAATTCCTGCTGTTTGTAGCATGCTGAGTAGGATGAGATTCATTGAAGCGCCCGTATCAACTAGGGCTCTCTTAATGTGGATTTGGTTTATGAAGGGTGCCAAGTAGAAAGGCCTCTTGTGGTCTGAGTATTTTACTTCCATGTCCACATTGCTTAAGGTAATTTTGTTGGTGTCTTGTAGGAAAGCTTTGTTAGCTTTGGTGTCCGCCGCGAGGCATTCTACTCTTGCCCCTGAGGTGATGCTTACTAGATCCTCCGTGGCAATTCTTCGTTCGTTGGCTGTGAGTTCTAGTTGATTGAACAAGTTCTTGAACCTAGAACTTTTCTGCAAGGTGGTAATGGCTGCGATAGGCAGGGCTAGCCTTTCTTCTTCATCCTCTCTAGAATCTATGCAAATAACAACTGCTGCTACTCCTTTTCCCTTGTGGTTCAGGAGTGGGTTTCTTTGTACTTCTGGCTGGGACAGCTCAAGGTTTCCTTCTCTAATATTGCGGTGCACTAGTCTGTGGAGTGCCCAGCATTTTGCCATAGGATTTTGCACATAATTATGCAAACGGCAGAAACGTGGGTCCCTCCGCTCTTCCTCGGTGGGTTCTCTGGAGACTTGATTGGGTTTGAAAACCCCATCTGCAATCCATTTGTCCAGGAGCACATCTAGCTCCTTTGGTGTACATAGTAGTTTCGGGAGAGTTTCATGCTTCCTCCAATCTAATTTCCTCTTTTTCTCACCAATGGATACTGCCATAGCCTGCGGCATAGATCTCCACTCCTTGGGCTTGTCAAAACTGAGTCTGACTGATTAAGCAGTCTTTCTAGCCTTTTGGAGCAATTGCGCAAATTGCAAAATCTCCAGGTTTTCTAGGAGAGCTCTATATTCCATGATCATGTTTCCCATGCACATTTCTACCAATGTCTTCTCTTCACAGTGATCATAGCAATCAAGGGCTATGTCCCTAAACCTCTTGATGTACTCCATCAGGTCTTCACCATTCTTTTGCTTAGTTCCTTGCATACTTGCAAGCTTTACCATTTCTTCTTCGTGAAAATACTTGGTGCAGAACATGTCTACCATATCATCTTATGTCAAGATTGACCCTGGCTTCAAGCTAGTGTACCAAGTGTACGCTCGGTCACATATGGATTAAGAAAACTCCCGAAAACACAAATACTCATCTACTACATAGGGACCAAGGGTGTCAATAAACTTACTTATGTGCTCAACAACACTTCCTCTTCTGCCATTGTATTGTGCGAAATTTCGCTGCTCATATCTCTCAGGATATGGCTTGCTGAGTATCCTTAGAGGCTTTGGAGGCCTTTATGCATGGAACCTTTCTTTGGGCGCCTTGGTCCTTTCCTGCTCCAAAAGTGCTGCCACTTCGACCATTGTTACAAAACGCTATACTGCGTTTTGTGGGCCATCGCCTACAAGGGTTTATTCCTTATCTGACGCATGATTTAGGTCATGTTGACTTCCTTTCTCTTTCATCTTTTCCACCTTTTTCTGGTGAATCTCTTCCATTAGTTGCTGTTGGGAATGCTGCACAGATTGCAGCACCTTGATTAAAAATTTGGTATTGTTAGCAGGGATTCTTTGCTGCTGCGGCCCAGCTCCCGTTCCATTAACACCTTTCGCCTGATTAGGTTGGCGGGGCATGGCGTGGCTAGCCTCGATTCCATATGTGAGGGTACAGTACTCATATTTCGCGTCATCTTTAATCTCAGGGGTATAACTTGCAAGGGCTTTATTTTCTTTTCCTGTCTTTTTCCCAACTCCCTAGTGAAGTTGTCAATTTAAATGTGGTGGGCCTTTTTGTGTTTCGAGTTGGATCACACTTGTTGTGCCATGGCCCGTAATTCTAGTGTAAGAGAGTCGGGACTGGCCTAATTGAAACTCACCTTAGGCCAACTTATGGACAAGTTGGGCCCTCCTTATGCTGACACACCCTAGTAGGAACCTTGAACGTATTACGTGCTCACAGCAGGAAAGACTGTTACAAATGTTATAGCAGGAGGCAAGATGCAACAGGATAACTAAAACATTTTAATTAAACATTTTCTACTGATAACAGTAATACATAAGGAACTCCACGAAGGAATATATCACAACATGATTACGAGTGGCAAGGCCATGACAAAGAGAAATTAATAGTAAGGTAATTGGTTTGTCATTGATCAACCAAAGCAAGAGAAAATAAGATTCATCTAATAATGGAATGGGTTTAGCTCTTTAGCAGATGCAAGTCCAAAGAGGAAACCAATCTCCAATGTGAATAACCTCAGAGAAGGGCCACATTACACACTTTGGAGAAAGGACCTAGATGGCTTGATCTTGGATTCTCGATTCATTAGAGAGTGGGCTATTGACATGGAGAGAATAGGTAGCCTATTGATACATGCTTTTACTCCTATCACTCATGTTTTCTCATTACTTTTGGTTTTTTGTATTCTTTCTTTCTATTCTTCTTTGTTTGCTCTCTTTTCTTTTCTTTCTATCTTTTTGTTTCTTTTGTTTGCCGTGGTCTGTTTTCTTTTCACTATGCACATCTATGGCCTTTTATACTGTCTGTCGTGATAGGATTTACCATTTTTATCCCTTAACCACTTTTGGCTGGTTGTAAGTGTCCTTCCAGGATTGCCGGCTGCCCAACCACCACCACTACACTATGTTGTGCACACCGCGCCTCATTACCATACCAAAATGGTTTTGTTTTTTCTCTTACCTCCCTTGATACTCCCATCTGGATAAAGGTTAAATTTCTTCCATACCAACCTCTATAGCATGCATCTAGTGATTCCAGCTCATGCTTGCCTCTTTTAGATGAGATGTCATCCGAGCAAGACATTTTTCCCAAAAGAGCTTAAGCAAGAACCCTAAATAGGCTCCCCCTTCTCCCCACTGCTAGACCATATCCTCTTTTACCTCTGACCCGTGGCTCACCTCCCTTGTATTGGTTACATATAGGTAGGTAGTGCCTGAGCCTTGTGTGCATGCTCTACTTCGCCTGTGTCCATTGCTTTTCTAGCCTTCATGCGTTTGCTAATGCCTCTAGGTTTGTCTGATTCTGCTACACACTCTGGTATTTGTTTAACTCTTGTTGCATTAATGATATATGGGCCTTTGGGCTTTCGTTCTACGCATCCCATCTCTTCTTCGGACTGGACATTGCTTAGGTATGGGTTTTGCCCTTCTTACACGGCCCATGTCCCCTTCTATCTTGCGTTTGTGGGCTTACTAGCACTCTTGCCATGCCACGACATTACTCCTACTATAATATCACTTATCCTTTTTTCCTTGTTGTCATATCTGGGCTTACGGGTTGAGGCACCTACCATGTCAATTTCCTATATTATCCCTTTTTTTGGACTTTATTGCCTAGCATTCCTACTGGGCCAGTCCATTCCATCCTTTGGGCTTCCTTGACCCATTTTATTCCTTGGGCTTTCTCTGCCCTTTTTATTCCTTGGGCATCCTCAACCCATTTCATTCTTTCTTTCCTCTTTCGCTCCTATGAGTTTTTTGCGAAATCCTTTGGGCTTCCCCAGCCCAATTACCACATTCCTTACTTTACGAGCTTATTGGTCTTTGTGCCAATCCTTATGAATTTACTAATTCCTTTCTTGGGCTTCCCCGACCTATTTACTAATTCATTCCTTGGGCTTCCTTGGTCCATTTTCTTTCTCCTTGGCCACTTACTGTTTTTGTGGGCCTATTGACCATTATTCTTGCCATTCTTGCTCAATGGTCTTTATTTTACTATTTTCCTTGTCCATTTTTCTCATATTGTTAGGCTTTTTTTGCCATTGGGCCCTTTTGCCAAAAGTGGGCATCAACATTCGGCCCCTTGAGCATATGAGTTGCTCTTGCAATTCATATGCAAATACTAAAACAATTCTCTCTCTTTTTTGCGGGTTTTTTGAACAGTGGGCCCTGCCTTATTTCCTTTCTTACCGTGAACAATGTTGTCTCTTTGAATTCCCTAATTTAGCAGTTCTTTTGAAACATAACCTCTGCTTCATTAATACGATGCTTCTTTTGACGGCTGACCCGTTGGCTCCTTTTACATCACTTTTATTGTCCTTTGCCCTTGGGCTTTTCCTTTTCCCATCATTCTTCAAACCTCTTTTCTTCTTCCTTTCTCTTCACCGTGTCGTCTTACCCAAATCTTCACTACCTATCTTCTCTATTCAAACGCTTTTTTTATGTCACTAGCGAAAGATGAAGGTTCTTCTCACCATAAGGAAATAGAGGTCGCCGCCGATGATCCTCCTACCAAAACCATGGGTGAAGAGACTCCCCTCTCCGAATTGGACCGCTCCGAGGAGGAAGGGGGTCGCTACCTAAATAGTGAGTGCCCTCCCCTTATCGACTCGTGGTATGATACTCACATTCACTTCCTCGTAGCGCCCGGTGAGTATTCGCCTTTACCCCTAGGCCGTGTGTGGCTTTCCATTTGCTACCGTAATACGGAGGTTTCTTAGGCCCTGTTGGTTTCCACCTTTCTTGATCTTGATATACGTCAAGGGATATCGATTCTTGTGCCCATTCTCTTTGAATTTGGGTTGGGTACTTCCTTGGGTTGGAAGTAGTGGATGCATAAAGAGTTGTCTGACATGGGTTTCACGGTGGCGTTACAGCAGGCCAGTGTGTTGAAGGCCATTGTTTCATCTCGGTGCTTGTCCAACTACTAAGACTTGTTCAATCTTTGTCATTTGGTCCGCCGATGGTGCAACACTACCCATACCTTCTTCCTTTCTTGCGGTGAGATCATCGTGACCTTGGAGGATGTGGCAAACCAACTATTGTTGCCTATCCTTGGTGACACAGACCCGTGAAATATTGAACTTTCCTTTGAGGAAAAGGCTGTGGAGGCCGAGTAAAGGAAAGGGATGAGTGGTAACGTGAAGTTGTCCCATTAGGTTGGGGTTTTCTCCAAGGTTTCCAATGCTATCCACCGTGCAGCCTTCGTCGCATTTTGACTTTGTAAGTTTATCTTTGGCTCTCACCCACATTATGCCGCAAAACCTCTTTACTTTCAATTAGCCATAAAAATTTCTCTCAGGGTGAGTCTACCATTGGCCCTTATGTTCCTGGGTCATTTGTATGTGTAGTTGGATATTCTACAAGGTGATGAGTGGCAAACGGGCTCCTACCACATAGTTACTACTTCTGCCCATAGTACCATATTGCAACACTAGCTGTGAGAACATTGTGCCAGTCACTTAGCTAAGTGCAAGTCCGCCCATTTCGCCAAAGAGAAGTACCGGTCTTTTTTCGAAGATTATTATTGATTTTTGTGGTCACTTTGTTTCTGATTTTCCGTTGGCTTACTGTTGGGTTAGGTTGAAACCATTTGGGTATCCTGCCGTTGAGTTCTTCGATAAGGGAGTTGGTTTTTCTTGGAAGCCTTACAGAAATTTAGGCAGTGGTTTCACATGTGTTGATTCAGTCATGGGTCCCTTTACAGACACTGCTGGGACCACCACTTCGTTGACTGCCTTTGATGAGAGGGGGATTACGTACTTGGCAGCCACTAATGCTGGGTGGTTGCCTTATCTGACTGATGAGGGCATCCGTTTCGTTCATTATTCTGCCAACAGAGTGAGGAGGTAGTTTGGGTTGGATCAAGACATACCTGATGATTTTTGCACCCTAGTGCTTTTGAGTTTTGGAGTAGGCATTTTACAATAGTTACCATTCTGGGCTCACAGAGAAAGGGTCTTTGTATAACTGCTATGCATGGGTATTAGCTGGCCACATTGGCTTCAACAGAAGTACCAAGGATGCCTTCCGCCGCCACTAACTCATTCATTAATTCAGACAAAGAATAAATCTTTTTGTTCATATTGTAATTGAGTCTGAATTCCTTGAATGATTCTGGTAGTGACTGGAGTATCATATCCACTTGGGATTCTCCATCAATGTCGGCACCTAAAACTTCTAATGTGTTCAGATTAGCAATCATCCTGAGACAATGCTCTCTCACTGAACTTCCTGCAGCCATTTTGGTATTATAAATTTGTCTCATGGTTTCTTGCCTTGCAAAACGACCTTGCTCACCAAACATCTCCTTCAGACTATGCATTATGTCCGAAGCAAGTTCTACATCCTGCATTTGATGCTGTAGAACATTTGAGATAGATGCTAGGATGTAGCACTTGGCCATCTCATTAGATTTCTACCAACGATCATATCGCTGTTTTTCCTCAAGAGGAGCATCTAATGAAGGAAAGTTAGGACATGGTTGAGTAAGCACATATTTATGCTCTTTAGCAGTAAGAACAATATCCAAATTTCTTTTCCAGTTAACATAGTTGGATTCAGTCAGTTTGTTTTGGTTCAGAATAGAAACAAGTGGGCTAAATGATGCCATGATAAAATCTGAAAATAATAAACATGAATATAATAAGTAGACTGGACATTATCAATTTAGCATATAAGCATATAATATGGAACCTTAACAAACCCATAAAATAATATATACAACGACAACCCAATCTCATATTCAATATCCCTCAGCATAGAGTGAACATAAAATACTATGATTGATTGAGAACTATTCTCATTATTATTAGTGCTATCATGATAACTCTTATCAAACACTAATAATATGTCGTTTTACATTTAGCCTCTAAGTAATAATAGTAAGAACTCAGCATAGAGGATACTATAATACTTAGTCTAGTGTATACCATTGTCTAGAATCATGTGTAACCACATTTCATCCCTTTAACAGGCTTATTTTGTAGTACCATGATAAAACACCCTCCACATGGAATGCAAAGCTCGAAGCTAAGACAAGGTGTTTATCAAACCACTATAAACCAGGAAATTCAATCTTGTAGGACCATGAAATAAATACTCTCCGCATGGAATGCTAAGCTCGAGGCAAAGACAAAGTATAAATTTCACACTACTATGAACCAACAATGGAGGCCGTGAGATCCAATCCTTGTATCTCTCTCCCACTAGATATTTTACAATAAAGGTTTTTTAAGATCAAGAATGATAATAACGCTAGACACATGAAAAACATAATCCTAATCTCATTAGGAATAAATTTCATAATCCTAGCATTAATTAATATATATATATATAAATATATATAACGTAATAAAAACCTTTATTACATATAAAAATCCATATTATATTATATATAATATAATACACAAATTAATATATGTAATATATAATTATTACTTTTTAAATATATATATATATATATATATATATATATATATGAATGCAAGTTGGCCATAAAATATATATATATATATATATATATATATATATATATATATATATATATATATATGCATGCAAGTTGGCCATAAAATATGCAAGACATTAAAAAACTTTGAATAGCCAAGTCATGCACTCCATGCAATTGGATTAAGTCCAAGCCATGCAAAACAAATGGGCCAAGCGGTGCATGTACAAGTTCAAGCCGTGCATTCTTCTTAGAGTTACAAACAGTTACTACCAAACAATAACCACCATTTCAAGATACGACACTATTCACACCAACTTCCAATATATACATATATATATACGGATTCAATCATTCTAACGTAACAATGCTTTATATGCAATCCGTACATGAATCCATTAACAATTCCTTATATTCAATCAACCATATATAACAATTCTTGGTATACAATAAACATATATATATATATATATATATGTTTTTCTTTTCCTTTTTTTTTTTAAAGTCATATATCAATGGCCATCACGAAGACACAAAAAAAGACAGTTTTCTTAAATTTCTGAAACTCAATCACACGCTATACAATCATGATATGAAAACCTAGCTCTGATACCAATTGAAGGAAAAATTCTGGTCTTGTATCTCATACAAAACACATAGCAGAAGCAACAAACAAGGATCTATTTCATTCATGATTGATAACGTGCACTATGTAAATTTCAGAATTTAAGAACAAGATGGCGTACCTTGGTGTGGAGAAATTCAAAACAAAGATTAGAAGCACTTGGGAGCACTCTTAATTTTCACTCCAATTCCACTTTACGCCCAAGATGTGTGGTCTCTCAATCAGTTTTCCAAAGGGAGAATGAAAGTGTGTCTCACACTCTCTCACACACCGTTTCTTATTTTTCTTTTCTTTCTCACTCACCGTTTCTTATTTTTCTTTTCTTTCTCACTAATAAAAATTTTGTATGTTTCTCCCTTTATAACTAACTGATTATCTAATTGGGCTGGCCTATTGGGCCTTTCCAATTGGGCTTTAGTGTGTGGCTTGGAGTGGGACCAAAAGGGACCAATAAGACACTAGCTCCAATGGGCCTTGGGCTTTTCCGTCAACTCTTGACAAGTCCAAAGTTACCATTAATTATATTTAATACCACTATATAAATATAATTGCACTCTAGGCCTTATTAATAAATTATATCCCAAGACTTTATTATACACGTAACCCCTTCATAAAATATTCGTAGTAACACAAAGTCATAAATGTAGACTGTCACTTTGTAAATTACTACATCTTATCCTTGAGTACCCGGTTTAATTCTTTAAAGTTATTCATTATATATTTACGAAATCCAATTTCATAAATATATACTTTAGTAATTTCTTACTAAAGTGGTTAGGCCTAACTCTCTGAATAACTGAACACATTAAACTTATCTCAAGAGAATATTTTATATCTCCATCAAGAGACTATGAATTCCATCTTGAGAATATATGTTCCATCAACACTAAATGTGGCTGCCCAACATACTGAGGTTTTGACCGTCACTTTAGATCTCACTCCTGATATATCAAAGTAACCCACACCTCATGATCAGGTTCATTATTCTCTCAGGATTAAGAGTTCATGCAAATTGAAGTCGTGAGATTTATTATTCATTTGACAGTCGTTAGGAGAATAATAAATCTCACAGCGGTCCTATTCAATATGTCTTAACTCTTAAAACATATCAACATATCAATTAGAAGTCTCCACTTCCATGATCAAGACAAATCATCTTAGTTGATACGTTATAGTCTTCGCAGATGAAATGCCCAATTTCATCACCGACTACGAACTATAAATTCTGAGTTTACAAAGAACTTGCAATTTACATCTTCTGTGACTTTTCACATAAATCACATACAATGCATCTCATGGACTATATAATAATGTCCCATATTCATGTTACCATTATTTTAGATAATAATAAAATAACTTTATCAATCACAATATTAAGTCATACATCATGTCATACATAATGTCATACATAATATCATACATAACATCATACAATATAATTTAAGGGCACTAATCCTAACACCCGATACCAATGACCTTGATCCTGCAGACTTCTGGGATGTTGGAGCTTCTTACATTGATTTCATGGCTTCCAAGTTCCTAGGGAGTGCATTGCCCACTAGGAGGGAGTCTATAATAGCTGTGGGGACTTTATGCAGGGATTTCTCTTCGGTCAATCCACGAGGGAGCACTGCCTTAAGTTATTGGGGAGTGTGATGAACGTCATTGAGCATAACTTCATCGATATTGTGATTGTTGAGAGGATTTTTGCAACGGAGGACTGCGGTTCAAGAGTTAATCAAGGTCAAATTTATTGTGGAGTTCCTACTGGATCACTTGCGAGAGATTACGCAAGCCTTCTTTATGAGGAAGGTTCAGACTGTTGTGGATGCTATAGATGCTCGCATTAAGAGTTTGAAGAAGGAGGTGGTAGACTTAGAAGCGTCATGAGCGTCTTCTTTTCGGTGTCATTGGCCTAGTCGCTTTGGAGATCAGACCCTAATTTCAGGCCTTTGATTAGACTATCACTCGTTATGTAGCTTTATTTCCTTTCCTCATGTTTACTTCTCTCCCTTTTCTCCCTACTCAGAACACTTATTTATTTTTCTAGCACTTATTCGATAAGTCTGTTATGACTTGTACATTTTGGGTTTGTAATCTATTATGCCATAACTACTACGACTACTACTATGTTTTTATGATACAATATGTTTTGATAATATTCCATGGTCTTCATTACTCTTTTCTTTTGGACTTGATCATCAACAACAAATGAAAACATCCTACAACGCTCTTGTGACAATATCCCTTGCAAGTGTGGTCACTTGGAGAAAAAAAAACATGAAGGAAAGGAATAACTACATAATGTTTATTAGGCATAAAATAACGCTTTAGCCATTTTCCATTAATGGGGTCCATTAAATCTTTTCCATCCATTTGGGTTAGATGGTAATACCCACATGCATGTGCCTTCCTTACCACGAAGGGTCCATCCCATTTTGGCGAAAATTTAGATGGTCTTGCCATACCTCGCTTGACGTGCTCTGCTGTCTTCAACACAAGCTGTCCTTCCGCAAACACCCTTTCTTTAGTTGTCCTACCATAAGTTTCAGTCATCCTTTGCCTGTATCTGTGGCTAAGCTCTTGGGCCTCATCCTTTTTTTCATCCAACCCTTCTAGGTCCTCACATCTTTCTACCATAGACTTCCTTCTCCTTTTCTCTCTTTCGTGCCTACATAACCCTTAAAGAAGGTATCATCACATCTGCTAGACTCATCACCTCCGTTCCATAGACTAAGGAGAAGGGAGAAAATCCTATGGCAAATTTGGGCGAACTTCGGTAGGCCCAAAGGGCATTTGGCAGATGCATTACCCATCCTCTGGTGTACTTTTCGCTCATCTTGCTAATAATCTTGATAAGGGTTTTGTTTGTTGCTTCCGCCTGCCCGTTCCCTTGGGGGTAATAAGGCGATGACTGATGGTGCTTAACCTGATAAAAGTCCAGCATCTTTCTTACCTCTCTATTGACAAATGGAGTACCATTGTCACTTATGATTCTATGAGGCACCCCAAATCTGACAATTATGTTTCCTTTGATGAAGTTTGCCATAGATCCTCTTGTGGCTTTGCGGTGTGGTATGGCCTTTGCCCATTTAGTGAAATATTCTGTAGCTATAAGGATCCATATGTACCCGTGAGATAATGGATTAACTAGTCCCACCAAATCAAACCCCCAAGTGTGAAAGGGTCATGGGGTGACCATACTATGTAAGCTTTGTGGGTGGGTGTGGATCAAATTGGCTTGCAGTTGGCAGCTGTGGCATCTATTCACAAATTCTGTCATATCCCTCTTCATAGTAGGCCAGTTGTAGCCCATCTGCAGCATGCACTGATATAGCTTTTTCTTTCCTCGGTGCTCTCCACATTCCCCTGCGTGTACTTCCTTTAACATTTCTCCAGCCTCATCAGGACCCAAACATCATAATGGGTCCCCGTTGTATCCCTTTTTGAAAAGGATTCTCTCATGTAGGAAGTAGCGGGTTGCCAGCTTCCTGAGCTCATATCTTTCACTATGCTATTGTGGCAGGACACTTTCTATCTAGTATTGTATGAATAGGCTTCTCCAATCTTCATTGGCAAACGTGGCATAACTTTCTTCCTTATCTATGGCCAAATGGTAGGCCTCACACTGGGTTTGGACTAGACTTGTGTTCTTTCCTATGTCTAGCCAATAAAAACCCGCTCTCTAGAGCATCTGGTAAAGGCTAATCTCACCACAGAACCCACAAATTCTACCGTGCACTTCCTTCAGTTTTCTTTGGGCCACTTCATGCCCACGCATCATGACAAAATTCCTCCTAGCATTCTGTGATACAGTTCCCCTTTCATTAGGACATAGTCCTTTAATGTCTTTAATTTTTCCACATCTCCCTTCTTCAGTAAGGCTTCCTTAATAGGAACCCCTCAATCCTCTTCACATTCTTGCTTTTTGGAACCTTTCCTGAAGTATTTTCATGATGGACTCTCTTTGTTTGTTAACTTCAACTCTGGTACTATTTCCTTCGAAGGCCATTTATAAGCCCAATGCAGCCAGCGCGTCCATGTACCGATTCTCGCTCCTCTCAGTGTGCTCTACCTCAAAGGTGGAAAACTTTTCTTCCATTTTCTGGGCCAACATCCTTACAGGACCAGGCTTGGTTCCTTTAAGGAGAAACTCCCCTTAGCTTGGCAGAGCACTAGATTGGAGTCACCTATTACTTTCAAATGTTTGATACCCATCTCAAGGGTTGTGGCTAACCCCGTGAGATATGCCTCATATTCTGGGGTATTATTTGAACATAAAAACTCTAATTTAAATGAGAGCTCCACGGTCTTTTCTCCTTCATGATAAAGGACCACTCTTAGGCCTCCCAAGTTTGCTATAGAAGAGCCATCGAACTTCATTACCCATTACTCTTTGGTTATTCTGCCGTAGCCACTTCTCCTGGGACCTCATCATCTAGTAGGATTTCCTCTTCTCCCAGAAATTGGGCTAGCAAGTCCACTATGGCCTAACTTTTCACTGCCTTAGGCGTTCTTGCCTTCAAATCGTATTGCGACAATAGTAACAACCACTGAGATATCCTTTCAGAGAGAATAGGTTGTCGGAGAAGAGCCTTAATTGCATGAGACTTTGTCATTAAATGTGTCTCGTAGGCCAAGAAATAATATCATAGTCTTTGCGATGCATAGACTATTGCCAGGCATGCCCTTTTTGCTTTAGGGTAGCGGGCCTTAGCATCCCTTAGGGTGCGACTTATGTAATAAACTGGTTGTTTGACACCCCCTCCGTCTTTTTGGGCTAGCAAAGCACCTATGGCAGACGGACTTAAGGCTAAATAAAGCAGTAATAGCTTCTTGTGAATTGGAGTTTGTACCGTAGGGAGGTTTGTCATGATCTGTTATAGCTTTCAAAAAGTTGCTTGCTGCGCCTCTCCCCACTCGAAGCCTTGTCCCTTCTTGAGCAATCTCGTAAAAGCTAAGGTGATTGATGCTAAAACATGAATGAACCTCCGAATGTAAGAAACCTTTCCCAGAAAGCTTTTTAATTCCTTTACTATGGCTAGTGGCCTTATGGTCGCTATGGTTGTTGCTTTGGCTAGGTCTACGTCTATTCTTCTGCTGTGGACTATGAATCCCAAGAATTTCCTGGTAGACACTCCGAAAGCGCATTTTAGTGGGTTCATTCTCAGCTTGAAAAGTCTGTACCTTACAAATACCTTTCTTAACACTTTGACATAGTTTTCTTGTCTTCTTGATTTCATAACTATGTCATCAACATGGGCTTCTAGCTCGCGATGCATCATGTTATGGGATATGGTGGTCATTGTGCACTGGTAGGTTACACTTGCATTTTTCAACCTAAAAGGCATCACAGTGTAATAGAAATTACCTATGGGCAAAGGCAGTTTTCTTCGCATCTTTAAGCGCCATTTGAATCTGGTTGTACCCATTGAACCCATCCATGAAGGAAAACATGGCATTCCTTGCTGCAGAGTCTATCAACAGGTCCATGTTGGGTAGCGGGAATTTGTCTTTGGGGCAAACTCGGTTAAGATTTCTAAAATCAAAGCAACACTGTATTTGCCCATTTTTCTTCTTCACTGGTACAATATTGGACAACCATTGTGGGTGTTGGATGGGTTTGATAAAGCCAGCCACCAGCAGATTTTGCACTTCTTCCACTATCTGTTCTTCTATTTCAGTGTGAAACACTCTAGCAGGCTAAGCCACTAGCCTAGCCTTAAGATCTACGTTGAGTGTGTGCACCACTAATCCCGGGTCTAACCCAGGCATCTCGCTGTAGTCCCATGCAAAGACATCTCTGAAACTCTTTCAACAACAGGATCAATTCTGCCCTTTCTTTCCCTAACAGCTTTGAACTTATGGAAATCAGTCTTAGCTTTTGTGGGTCTGTGCCTAAGTCAATTTCTTCTAACTTTTCTTCTACCGATACTTGCATGTCTTTTTTAGTTGCAACCTCTCTTTCACTTTCTTGGGCCATACAGCACACTAAATTCTTATGCTGTGGCCCTCGCCCAAGACTCCGTCTTGTACTGCAGGTGGGTCTCACACACCTTCATAACTTGTAAACAATCCTATCGTCAGGCATCTGGATCCTAACGTATTGTAGCATATCACTTACCTCCGAAGTGGGCGCTTATTTCCTTTTTTCCATCTGCATTAGCAGCTCTATCAAGTTAGGCTTTAGGTCATCCTGGACGTCCTCCCACCTAGGGACAAACGTGCCTTGCGGTTTGGACACTGAACTTTCACCAGACAGTGCCCATTTGTCATAGAACATGGTTTCTACTAAGTGGGCTTCTACTTGCTCAAACAGTGATGGGTTTGCTGCTATCCATATCATCCTGCCATTCAATCTTCCCTTCACATATTGATGATAGGTGGACAGAACTAGACGGTGCTTATGCAACCATGGTCTTCCCAATAATATATGATATAAAGCTTCCCTCTTCACTACATGGAAGCGAGCCAAGGAGGCTATCGACTCCACTTTTAGCCACAACATTCTGTGGCCTACTGTATATTTACCTCTTCCTTCGAACCCCGTTACCTCTTGCTTTCAACAATTCTTATTGCTTGTAGCGTGCTGAGTAGGATGAGATTCACTGAAGTGCCCATATCAACTAGGGCTCTCTTAATAGGGATTTGGTTTATGGAGGGTGCCAAGTAGAGGGGTCTCTTGTGGTATGAGTTTTCTACTTCCATGTCCTCATCGCTGAAGGTAATTTCTTTGGTGTCTTGTAGGAAAGCTTTGTCAGCTCTGGTTTCCATCGCAAGGCACTACCCCTAAGGCGATGCTTACTAGAGCCTCCATGGAAATTCTTCGTTTGTTGGCTGTGAGCTCAACTGATCGAACAAGTTCTTGAACTTAGAACCTTTCTACAAGGTGGTAATGGTTGTGGCAGGCAAAGCCGGCCTTTCTTCTTTATCATCTCCTGAATCTGCACAAATAACGATTGCTACTACTCCTTTTCCTTTGCGATTCAGGAGTGGGTTTCTTTGTACTTCTGGTTAGGACAGCTCAAGGGTTCCTTCTCTGATTCTATGGTGCACTAGTTTACGGAGTGCCCAGCATTCTATGGTAGGATGTTAAACATACTTATGCAAATGGAAGGAACGTGGGTCCCTTTGCTCTTCCTGTTAGGATGTGTGCCCTTAAATCCTATTGTATGATGATATGTATTTTATTGTGTATGACTTAATGTTGTGTTTAATAAAGTTGTTTTGCTATTATCTAAAATAATGGTAACATGAATATTGGGACATTATCATATAGTCCATGAGATGCATAGTATGTGATTTATGTGAAAAGTCACAGAAGATATAAATCACAAGTTCTTTGTAAACTCAGAATTTTAGTTCGTAGTCGGTGATGAAATTGGGCATTTCATTTACGAAGACTATAACATATTGAACTGGACCGGTGTGAGATTTATTATTCTCCTAACGACTGTCAAATGAATAATAAACTCACGACTTATATTTGCATGAACTCTTAATCCTGAGAGAATAATGGACTTGATCATGAGGTGTAGGTTGCTTTGATATATCAGGAGTGAGATCTAGAATTACGGTCAAAACCTCAGTATGTTGGGTAACCACATTTAATGTTGATGGAACATATATTCTCAAGATGGAATTCATAGTCTCTTAACGGAGATACAAAATATTCCCTTGAGATAAGTTTAATGGTTTTGTTATTCAAAAGGTTATGCCTAACTACTTTAGTAAATAGTTACTAGAGTATATATTTATGAGATTGGATTTCATAAATATATGATGAATAACTTAAAGGATTAAACCGGGTACTCAAGGATAAGATGTAGTAATTTACAAAGTGACAGTCTACATTTATGACTTTGTGTTACTATGAATATTTTATGAAAGGGTTGCATGTATAATAAAGTCTTGAGATATAATTTATAGATAAGGCCAAGAGTGCAACTATATTTATATAGTGGTATTAAATATAGTTAATGGTAACTTTAGACTTGTCAAGAGTTGACAGAAAAGCCCAAGGCCCATTGGAGCTAGTCTCTTATTGGTCCCTTTTGGTTCCATTCCAAGCCACACACTTAAACCCAATTAGAAAGGCCCAAAAGGCCAACCCAATTAGATAATCGGTTAGACACAAAGGGAGAAACATACAGAATTTTCTGTAAAGAATTGTAAGAATACAATTGAAAAGTGGTGTAAGAAGTGTTAGACACTCCTTGACATTCTCCTTTTGGAACTAATTGAGAGACCACACATCTTGGGCGTTAGTGGAATTGGAGTGAAGATTGAAAGTGTTCCCAAGCCATTTTGATCTTCAGTTTTGAAATTCACCGCTCCAAGGTACACTCTCTTGTTCTTAAGTTCTGAAACTTATTTAGTACATGTTAACTTTTATGAATGAAGTAAATCCATTATTTTTCCGCTGCGCACATGCATTTTTCCATCACTTCCTCAGTGGGTTCTCTAGAGACTTAATTGGGTTTGAAAACCCCATCTACGATCCATTTGTCCAAGAGCACATCTAGCTCCTTTGGTGTACATGGTAGTGGCGGAGGGGTCTTATGCTCCCTCCCTTCTAATTTCCTTTTTTTCTCACCAGTGGATACTGCCATAGCCTGTGGCGTGGACCTCTACTTCTTTGGCTTGTCATAACTAGTTCTAACTGATTGAGTGGTCTTTCTGGCCTTTTGCAGAAACTAGGTAAACTGCAAAATCTCTAGATTTTCCAGGACAACTCTATATTCCATGATCATGTTTCCCATGCAAATTTCTACCAACATCTTCTCTTCCTAGTGATCATTGCAATCGAGGGTTATGTTCCTGAACCTCTTGATTGAAGGAAAAATTCTGGTTTTTCATCTCATGCAAAACCCACAGCGGAAGCAATGAACAAGGATCTATTTCATTCATGATTGATAACGTGCACAATGTAAATTTCAGAATTTAAGAACAAGATAGCGTACCTTGGTGTGGAGAAATTCAAAACAAAAATTAGAAGCACTTGGGAACACTTCTAATCTTCACTCCAATTCCACTTTACGCCCAAGATGTGTGGTCTCTCAATCAGTTTTCAAAGGAAGAATGAAAGTGTGTCTCACACTCTCTCACACACCGTTTCTTTTTCTTTTCTAGTATCTTCTAATAAAAATTCTGTATGTTTCTCCCTTTATAACTAACTGATTATCTAATTGGGCTGGCCTATTGGGCCTTTCCAATTGGGCTTTAGTGTGTGGCTTGGAGTGGGACCAAAAGGGACCAATAAGACACTAGCTCCAATGGGCCTTGAGCTTTTCCGTCAACTCTTGACAAGCCCAAAGTTACCATTAATTATATTTAATACCACTATATAAATATAATTGCACTCTAGGCCTTATTAATAAATTATATCCCAAGACTTTATCATGCATACAACCCCTTCATTAAAATATTCGTAGTAATCCAAAGTCATGAATATAGATCGCCACTTTTAAGATTACTACATCTTAATCCTTGAGTACCCGGTTTAATCCTTTATGTTATTCGTCATATATTTATGAAATCCAATTTCATAAATAAATACTTTAGTAACTCCTTACTAAAGTGGTTGGGCCCAACACTCGAATAACTAAATTCATTAAACTTATCTCAAGGGAATATTTTGTATCTCCATTAAGAGATTATGAATTCCATCTTGAGAATATATGTTCCATCAACACTAAATGCGGATGCCCAACATACCGAGGTTTTGACCGTAACTAATAGCTCTCACTCCCGCTATCTCACAGCAACCTACATCTCATGATCAGGTCCATTATTCTCTCAGGATTTAGAGTTGACGTAAATAGAAGTCGTGAGATTTATTATTCATTTGACAGTCGTTAGGAGAATAATAAATCTCACAGTGGTCCAGTTCAATATGTCTTAACTCTTAAAACATATCAACATACCAACTAGAAGTCTCCACTTCCATGATCAAGACAAATCACTTAGTTGATATGTTATAGTCTTCGCAGATGAAACGCCCAATTTCATCACCGACTACGAACTAAACTTATGAGTTTACAAAGAACTTGTGATTTATATCTTCTGTGACTTTTCACATAAATCACATACAATGCATCTCATGGACTATGATAATGTCTTAGTTCATTTATAGATAGTCTCATATAATTAAACAATTTAATTATTAAATACATGCCAATAAATTGGGTTTTAGGGCATAAACCCCAACATTGATGTACTCCATCAGGTCTTCACCATTCCTTTGCTTTATTCATTGCAAAGTTACAAGCGTTACCGTTTCTTCTTTGTGAAAATACTTGGTGCAGAACATGTCTACCATATCATCCTAAGTCAGGATTGACCTTGGCTTTAAGCCAGTGTACCAAGTGTACGCTCGGTCACATAAGGATTTAGAAAACTCCCGAAGACAAATCCCCTCGTCTACTGCATAGGGTCCAAAGGTGTCAATAAACTTACTCACGTGCCTAACATCACTTCCTCTTCTACCGTCGTATTGTGTGAAATTTCGCAGCCATATCTCTCAGGATATGGCTTGCTGAGTATCCTCAGTGAATAAGGAGCCCTTGGTGCATAGAACCTTTCTTTGAGCGCCTTAGCCCTTTCCGGCTTCAAAAGTGCTGCCTCTTCGGCCATCATTATAGAATGTTGTTCTGCATTCTACGGACCACTGCCTACAAAGGTTTCTTCCTTGTCTCCTACATGCCCTAGGTCATGTTGACTTCCTTTCTCTTTCTTGTCCGCCTTCATCTAGCAAATCTCTTCCATCAGCTACTGTTGGGAATGCTGCACAGCTTGCAACACCTTGATTAAAAAGTTGGTATTGTCAGTAGGGATTCTTTGCTGCTGTGGCCTAACCCCTTTTCCATTAACACCTTCTGCTTGATTGGGCTAGTGGGGTGTGGCTAGCCTCGATTCCACCTGTGAGGGTACAGTACTAATATTTCGCGTTGTCTTCGATCTCAGGGACATAACTTGCGAGGGCTTTATTTGCTTTCCCTGTCTTTTTTCCAACTCCCTAGTGAAGTTGCCAATGTAAATGTGGTGTGCCTTTTTGTGTTTCGGGCTGGATCGCTCTTGCTGTACCACTACTCATAATTCTAGGGTAGGAGAGTCGGGACTGACCTAACTGAAACTCATTTTAGGCCAGCTTATGCACAAGTTGGGCCCTCCCTATGTTGATGTGCCCCAATAGGAACTTTGAAAATATCATGTTCTCACAGCAGGAAAGACTATTGCAAATGTTATAGCAGGAGGCAAAATGTTGCAGGATAACTAAAATATTTTAACTAAACATTTTCCACTGACAACAATAATACATTAGGAAATCCATGAAGGAAAATATCACAATATGATTACGAGTGGCAAGGCCACGGCAAAGAGAAATTAATAGTAAGGTAATAGTTTAGTCATTGATCAACCAAAGCAAGAGAAAAGAAGATTCGTCTGCTAATGAATGGGTTGAGCTCTTTAGCAAACGCAAGTTCGAAGGAGAAACCAATCTCTAATATGGATAACCTCAGAGAGGTTCTATTGCCATAGAAATTACACACTTTGAAAAAAGGACCTAGATGGCTTGATTTTGGATTCTTGATTCATTAGAGAGTGGGCTATTGAGTGGCAGAGAATGGGTAGCTTATTGATGCATGGTTTTACTTCTATCACTCATTTTTTCTCATTACTTTTGGTTTTTTGTATTCTTTCTTTCTTTTCTCCTTTGTTTGCTCTATTTTCTTCTCTTTCTATCTTTCTCTTTCTTTTGTTTGCTGTGGTCTCTTCTCTTTCCATTGTGCACATCTATGGCCTTTTATACTATCTGTCACGATAGGATTTGCCATTTTTACTCCTTAAACACTTTTGGCTGGTTATTGTGGTTATTGGTGTTCTTCCAGCACTGCCCATTCTTACCTCCATTGACACTCCCATCTGGATAAGGGTTAAACTTCTCCCTTCTCAACCTTTATAGCATGCATCTAGTGATTCTAGCTCATGCTTGCCTCTTTTGGATGAGATGTCATCCCTACAGAACATTTCTCCTAAAAGAGCTTGAGCGGGAACCCCAAAATAGGCTCCCCCTTCTCCATACTGCCAGACCATACCCTCTCTTACTTCTAACTTGGGTCATTTCCCCTCTATTGGCTAGGTACAGGTAGGTGGTGCCTGAGTCTTGTATGCACGATCCATTTCTACCTATGTCCATTGCTTTTTTGGCCCTCACGTGTTTGCCATTGCCTCCAAGTTTGTCTGATCCTGTTACACGCTCTGGTATTTGTTTAACTCTTGTGGCATGAATGATACATGGGCCTCTGGGCTTTCATTCTTTGCATCCCATCTCTTTTTCGGATTGGGCATTGCTTGGGTATGGGCTTTCCCCTTCTTACGTGGACCATGTCCCCTTCTATCTTGCGTTCGTGGGCTAACTGGTGCCCTTGCCATGCCACTGCACTACTCCTGCTATAATATCACTTATCATTTTGTCTTGTTGTCGCTTCTGGGCTTATGGGCTGAGGCACCTACCATGACAATTTCCTATATTATCCCTTCTTTTGAACTTTATTGCCCAATATTTCTGCTGGGCCAGCCCATTCAATCATTTGGGATTCCTTAGCCCATTTTATTCCTTGGGCTTCCTCGGCCCATTTCATTCATTGGGCATCCTCGGCCCATTTCATTCTTTCTTACTGCTTTCACTCCCATGGGTTTTTGGCTAAATCCTTTGGGCTTCCCTCGCTCAATTACTACATTCCTTACTTTATGGGCTTATTAGCCTTTTTGCCAATCCTTATGAATTTACTAATTCCTTTCTTGGGCTTCCCCGGCCCATTTTTACTTTCTCTCCACCTCTTACATTTCTCATGGGCTTACTACTTCATTCCTTGGGCTTCCTTGGCTCATTTGCGTTCTCCTTGGCCACTTATTGTTTTTGTGGGTCTATTGACCGTTATTCCTACTATTCTGGTCCAATGGTATTTATTTTACTATTTTATTTCTCCATCTTTCTCATATTGTTGGGCTTTTTTTGCCATTGAGCCATTTTGCCAAAAGTGGGCATGAACAGGTATTTTTCCGTCATCATAATGTATTGGACAAATAGGTGTAGACTAGGTTGCTTTAGAGGCTATCAGACGCATGGGGTCCTGAAGCTCCCACAATTTTCCAAGTCAGCACAATATTAAAAAAAAACAAAAAAAAACGTAATAAACCTGATACTCAGGCCTTTCCCTTTCATGATGCTTTGCCTCCCGATGCTCTGCCTTTCCCTTTCACGATGCTCTGCCATCTCTTCCCTGCCTTCCTCTACCAGCTCCTCCTCGATTAGACCCACGACAAACCAACAGTAAAGCATCGCATTGAATTGCATTGCATCTAAAGACCCACAAATTCCTCAATGAAAACCCACCATACCCACAAACCAACAGACATCTTCTTCCTTAACGGCAAGCCAGTCGCTCACCAATATCAAGCGGCCTAAGCCCCTACCGGTAATATATATATATATATATATATTCTAAATCTGGTACTCTTTTTTTCTCCCAAACCCAATGCCTTCCACTCTTTTTTAAGATTCTTTCATGCAACCATCTTCTTCCCTGAAAATCGAAACCCTCTCCTTCCCTAAAATCAAAACCCAAAAACCTAGAACTCAGTTGCCACCGGTTTCGTCGAAGAAGCTGTAAGCAATCCAAAAACTATAATGCAGCCTTTAAAGCAGGTTTTGGGTTTTTCTTGAGATTTTTTTTAAATATATTTAACCGTTCATGGTTTGTAGTGTTGGAGAATTGGAATTATTAGGATGAGAGGAAAGGAGGATGGTATGACCCTAAAAATCAAAATTTCTTTTTATGGGTATTGTTACATATCGCTACATGACTGAAATATTTTTTTTTTTTTGGGAATTTTATTTTTGTTTTGAAGGTTGGGGTTGGTTACTATAGTTGTTTGATATTCCTAACAGGTGTTTGATAGAATGCCTAGGAGAGATATACTCTCAGGTGTTTGTTCTTTGTTAGTGTTGGTAGTAATAGTTTTAAATCCATGCATTTTTGTTCATGAAATCTTTTAACCTCATAACCAATCTTTTAATACATGCATTGTACTTCTTTTAACCAAATGGTTGGAAAGAATGAAAATTGAAAGAAAAGCTTGACTTACAATAATATGATTGTTGTTGCACGTCAGTAATTATGTTAAGGAACAGGTGTAGATGATTTTCAATTGTATAGGTTGGCGATTCTTTCTTCTAGACATGATAATATATAGTTTTTGTATCTGTAGCTCAAAATTTTTATTTTGTTCAACAAGGCAAATAGGTTATGCCATTGTTCCTATGATAGCAAGGGGAATCATGCTGAGTCCTGATCAGCTTGTGATTCTACGCTTGCTTGATATTGAACAGGCAGTTGAATCCTTGAATGGGATAAGAATGGAAATGACTGTTGCTACCTTTCCTCTTCTGAAAGGTATGTCCCTTATCTTGAGAGTTAATTCTAGGTAGGTAGAATTATTCTCTTCCATCAGGTTTCTTAACTCATGTCATGAATATGGTTCAATAGGTGTGGTTGCTACCACAGACACTGTTGAAGTGTGTAAAGATGTCAATATTGTCGTTATGCTTGGTGGATACCCATGGAAGGAAATTACGTTAAGGAAGGGTATGTTGTCTACAAATGTGTCTATTTACAAGGTTTAAGAACATATCCTAATAGTTATACTAATTTGTTAATATTTTGTAAATTCTTAAGAGTTATTTCTACATATGTTCTGATTACAACATATCCTAATAGTTATTTCTACTAAGATTTTTCTATGGTATTCTATTTTATTTCACTTTTGTTGCAGGTGCTTGCATTTTTTTTTTTTTCATGTTTATAGGTGAACATGATTAAGAATTTAAGTTTGTTAAAGTTTAGAGATAAATTTTATCTAAATCAAAAAATTTTGCTAATTATTATCCTTTACTTTGAGGAATTATATCATAAAAAATAATATAATATTTAGTTGTTCTCAAAATATTGATAATAGAGTTTTAGTTAGAGTAGAGGTCAAAACATGGGTTTTTTTTTTTTTTTTAAGAAAAAAAACGTGGGTAGTTGTTTGGGATTAAATTTATAATTTCTTATAATATACTTTTAGTATAATTTAAATGATAATATTTTACCTAAATTAAATAGTTGTTAAATATGATTCCTTAATTTGAGGAAATATATCCTAATAAATAATATAAAATTAATTTACTAAATAGTGAGAGTAGTCATTTGGCACAACTATGGTTTTTAGGCTTAATTTTATATATATATATATATATATATATATATATATATATATATATATATATATATATATATAACCGAAGTCTCTGAAGCTCCCACAATTTTCCATGTTAGCACAATATTAAAAAATAATAATAAAAAAAAAAAACGTAATAAACCCGATACTCAAGCCTTTCGCTTTCACGATGCTCTGCCATTTCTTCCTTGCCTTCCTCTACCAGCTCCTCCTCAATCAGACCCACAGCAAACCAACAGTTAAGCATCGTATTGCATCGCATCTAAAGACCCACAAATTCCTCAATGAAAACCCACCATACCGACCATAACCACAAACCAACAGACATCTTTTTCCTCAGTGGCAAGCCAATAGCTCACCAACAAATCTGGTACTCTTTTTTTCTCCCAAAATACCTGATGCCTTCCACTCTTTTTTCATATTCTTTCATGCAACCATCTTCTTCCCTGAAAATCAAAACCCTCTCTTTCCCCAAAATCAAAACCTAAAAACCCAAAACTCAAATGCCGCCGGTGTTGTCGAGAAAGCTATGACGAATCCAAAAACTCTAACACAACGTCTGAAGCAGGTTTTGGGTTTTTCTTGAGATTTTTTTAAAAAAATTTATTTAACCGTTCATGGTTGGTAGTGTTGGAGAATTGGAAATATTAGGATGAGAGGAAAGGAGGATGGTATAGCCCCAAAAATCAAAATTTCTTTTTATGGGTATTGTTGCATATTGCTACATGACTGAAATATTTTTGTTTTTGTGGGATTTTTATTTTTGTTTTGAAGGTTGGGGTTGGTTACTATAGCTGTTTGAGATTCCTAACAGGTGTTTGATAGAATGCTTAGGAGAGCTATACTCTCAAGTGTTTGTTCTTTGTTAGTGTTGGCAGTAAAAGTTTTAAATACATGGATTTTTTGTTCATACAATCTTTTAACCTCATAACCACTCTTTTAATACATGCATTGCACTTCTTTTAACCAAATGGTTGGAAAGAATGAAAATTGAAAGAAAAGCTTGATTTACAACAATATGACTGTTGTTGCACGTCAGTAATTATGTTAAGGAACAAGTGTAGATGATTTTCAATTGTATAGGTTGGAAATTCTTTCTTCTAGACATGATAATATATATTTTTTGTATCTGTAGCTTAAAATTTTGATTTTTTTCAACAAGGCAAATAGGTTATGCCATTGTTCCTATGATTGCAAGGGGAATCATGCTGGGTCCTGATCAGCCTATGATTCAGCACTTGCTTGATATTGAACAAGCTGTTAAATCCTTGAATGGTGATGATGCCGAGAATTGTCAGTAAGCTACATGATCCTTGCACGCTTGAGAAAAGACCTGCACAACAAAGAAGAAGAAGAAAACCTTACAGAGAGTACCGGTGTGGTATCGGCCAAATACCCTCCGAAGGTTAAGTTAGAGAACTTTCACAATTCTAAAGTATCAGAGCTAGGGTAAAATTATGCGTACCTTGATTTTTGAGGGTTTTGAGTATTTATAGTAGTGTAGAACCGACTTTTGTTTCTTGGTGAAGATGAATTTTTCTTATAGGGAAAATCCTCATAAATGTACATATTTTATAGGAGCCTTTCCATATAGTGATTCTATTGATTAGGGTTAATCGTGAGGCACAAGAAATTTCCATTTGAAGTTTCTTGAGGACTACTTAAATCATCTGGATACCACGTGACCTTGCCATCGTCCACTTTGTCTCTGTTTGCTTTCTTATCCGTCCGTCATGAAGAGTTCGTCCTCCTTGGACGCGTCCCCCTGTCCTCTTCCATCACTTTGATGATGCACTACCCAGTACCATCGCACATGGCAAGTTCTGTAAAATGAGACCGTCTACTTAAATTTTATCCTCTTCAATTGTCCCCTCACTCTATTGGTCCATCGCTTTATTTTTCGGACGAGCCAGTGGAGTGACAGTCTAACTAAACCCTTGGGAAATGCATTCTGATCTGATAGGCTAGCCTAGCGCCATTAATGCAGTAGGCACACATGGCACATTTTTAGTGTTCAATTGCTCGTACCAAAGCGTCCCTTCATCTTCCGTGCCGTTCCTTCTATATATATGTTGCTCCTCCCTTTCATTTTCACTTTCCACAACAAATTTCCAGAGCCAGAGTGCTACCATCTACCTACTTTTCAGCTATGTCTTCTCTGTTGCTTGGGGTGACCGTCTACTTGGTGCAATCGCTAAACTGGTAAGCATCCGTTGCTTTACACTGTGCTCTCCTTTTGTTCTTTATTTTAAATATTGCATGCTTGTCGCCTATGTAGACCTGTAGAGTCTTAGGGGTTTATCTATCACATGTAGGTGATAGATGTCTAGTGAGGCGTCGAGTGAGCAATCGTGTGTCCGTGAAGGAGCAGGCTACGATGAGGTGTATCTGTCAGGTTAGGAAGACCCCGACACCTCCCATGATGAAAGGGTTCCGTCTGCCAATTCTTTCACAAAGGAGGATAAGGACATGGACGTGGTCGGATAGGAGGGAGGTTTAGGTGGTGATTCGAACAGTTCAAACGTTTTGTATGTTGATCCTCCCATCCAGTCCATCGTAGGCCCTGATGGCTTTAGGGAGTTTATCCTTCTCCCTTTATGGACGGTAAATGACTTCAATTCTACCATTCAGCAAAAACACTTTGAGACCTTTAGGGAGAGACACCAAATTCCTATTAGCATCCCTATCCCTTTACCTTTCAAGTTTGAAAAGTGTTACTACGAGGGCGTCGAGGATGTTGGGGTGTATGAGCAAATGTTTGAGGCGAGACTTAGGTTCCCTCTAAGTGCTCTTCACCGTCGTCTTCTTCAGTACCTGGCGGGAAAGTTTTGCATGGAGTCTTGAGTGATGGGGAGCGTAGGATGACGGTGGATGAGTTCTCCCACTGCTACCATCCATCAAAAATCAACCAGTCCAAGGGTATGTATAGCTTCCTACCAAGGAAGCTTGTACTCAGGCTAGTGTGTGACACTCTTGACTCTAACAAAAACTAGAAGAGCCGATACTTCTTCATTCAGGGTAATGACTGGATGTGTCACCCCAACGATCAAGAGTACATGCCTGTAGACAAAACTTGGGGCATAATGCCTCTATCTGGTTTAAATTTTGTCTTTTATTTATCATTGTTGGTCTAACCGTCCCCTTTTTGCAGCTTGAGACTGTCTAGAGGCGACCTTGGAGCAGTGGAGCTTTCTAGAGAAAATTTTTGCAATTAAATTGAAAAAGAGGACGTAGGTGAAGCTTGTTACCTTGGACACAATCCACTGGTATTGCGACGGTCTTGAACCCACTGAAGCTACCCGTCGCTACGATAGTCAGACATGCAAACGTAAGTCCATTGTCCTTTATTTTCTCCTTTTATTTCTTGTAATTTACCTAACCCTTTATTTTCTTCTATCTTGATGTAGAAATGGAAGAAGGCAAGAGGAGAGCTTTTATAAAGCAGCAGGCTACTGTGAAGAAGAAGCAGAAGGAAGCTTACCTCCTAAGGGAACGGGTCAAGTCAACCCATCCACGAAGAGGAAACAGTCGGAGAAGACTGACTGTCCTCCTAAAAAGCCCGAAGTTATGGCGGAGTCAGCCGTTGGGGTCAAGGCTGAAACAAAGAAGACGCCTACTCTGCCTAGTCTAGGGAAAGGTAAGGGTCTCATGACAAGTCAGGTTCCCATCACCGAAAAACCACTCGTCCTCCTCTGTGAGGACTCTTGGTACGCACTTGAGCAGCTTTCATCCATCATTAAAGTAGACGATTATAAGGACTTAAGCAATCATGTAATCGAGGCTATGGGGGAGATAGGTCTCTTTAGCATCGCACAGGTACATATGTCCGTCCCTTTCCTCTTTCTGTCAAATTGTCTCCTTATTTTTCTAACCCTTTTTTGGTTTTTGCAGGGGATGCTAATGATGAAGGGGTTGATGGACCATTGTTTATCCCATGAGATGGTGTTGGATCGTGTAAGGGCAAAGGCAAAGGCGACAGTGGTGGAGTTGGAGGAGCTGAAGGCCTGGAAGGTGGTCTAGAAGGAAAAACTTGCTGCATCGGAGCAACTTCAGGGTGAATTGGAGAAGCAGACGAAGGTGCTAAGGAAAGTCCTTGAGGACAAGGAAGGAAAAATCAAAGATGCCAAGGATCAGCTTTGTCAGGCTAAGGAAGACGCGATATAGGAGTATCATGACTCTGATGCCTTCCTAGAGGAGCTCGGCAATTCTTTTGCGGACTACTTTGACAACTGCTTTCGTCAGGTCAAGACCTCTTTTCCAAACCTGGAGTTGTCCCTTATTTTCATTAACACCCAAGCCCAGACTCCAGCCCAGCCCATCTACTCTGTAAGCACCAACGAGTTGTTTGCTGATGACACCGTTGTCGACCCTCAAGGTGACAGGGAGACTGCACCTGTAGACCAAGCCAAATTCGTTGGGGGTGAAGCTCGTGCACTTGAGGGGGACCAGACGGCTGAAAGGAAGGACAGAGAGAACCCCGTGGACTAGGAGTAGATTTTTCTTTTTTTACTTTGTTTTAGTTTTTTTTTCCTTGTTCAAATGTAAAGATCTTTTGGAAGAACAATATTTATGTCAATGTAACTGTTGCCTATTGCTTTCTAGGCTTTGTATGTAGACATTTCCCTTTATGGGCCTTTATAATATTTTGATTATATGCCTTACAGCACATATTTGCAATATACTGCAGATCAACCCTTGGGATGAACTCATCCTCTTGTGAACTTAATAAATATAAGCCATCACTTAGGATGAACCAGTCCACTTTGTGGACTAAATAAATATAAGTCACCCTTTAGGACGAACTTGTCCAGTTTGTGGACTTGATGAATGTAAGTCATCCCTTAGGATGAACTCATCCACTTGTAGACTTGATAAATATAAGTCATCCCTTAGGACGAACCCGTCCACTTTGTGAACTTAATGAATGTAAGTCGTCCCTTAGGATGAACCCGTCCACTGTCTTGGAGTTATAAAAATCATATCTGTATTTAATGAATTTACAGATCAGTTTTTGAGTTAAAAAAATCAAATCTGTATTTAATGAAAATACAGATCAGTTTTGATTCTTTAAAAAAATCAGATTATATTTAATGAAAATACAGATCAGTTTTGAATCTTTTAAAAAAAATCATATCTAAAAATACAAATCAGCTTTAGAATCTTTAAAAAAAATCTTTGATTGTCATTAGTAGATTTTGAAACTTAAGAAAAAGAATTACAATAAACAATCATCTAAGAACATGTTAAAGAAACTTCTACCAGAGCATGGTAATTATATATCTAGAACAAGACATAATAAAACATGTTAAACATATTCATGCATCAAACAATAACATAAATTAATGAAAGAAGACAAGAAAGAAGAAAAATAGAATACCTCTTGCACAAGCATGCTCTTCTAATGAAAGAATATTTTAGAATTAAAAGAAGTTTGTTCACCTCTTTGAAGCCTAAAATACTTTACTTACAAAAAAGAAGTTCCTAAAGCAAAAGCCTCTAGAACATCTTTAACGTAAGGGGAATTGAAAAGTCAGAAGAGAAGAGCCCCTAATTCTGATTTGTTTCCTCTATTTATAGAGGTTGGGATGCTTCAATGAGATCAGATACGAATTGGGATGCGTCCTTATCTCTAAAAAGTCGAAAAAGATAGGCCTTATCTCAATCAGAGAGTCCCTAGGCCGAGCCACAGGCACTCCAAGAGTGCCGAATGGCCTTCTTGGGTGCTGAACCCATGTTTGAATTTTGGTCCAATTTGGACTCCTTTTTTTAGGATTTTTGAGCCGGGAATTCTACCTAGACGCATTTTTAATCCGTATTCTAAAAATTAATCCCTTTTCTAGATATTCAGATCTTTAAAGTGATAATTATCTTGTAGATAAATATTCTAAAAAGGCTTGATTATCCACAACTTCCTTGCTATCTGATTATCCACTTTATTCTTGTGCAAGCAAGTCTATTTTTAACACTAACCAACAACCAATATTAATTAATTTTTATTGTATAGCCAATCATGATTAATTTAAATTAAACATGCATGGTCGATTCCACTAAAAAAAATGCATGTAGACCATGCAAACTTGATCATGTGATATCTTTCAATATGACGGTTCAATTTGGAAATTGGACATACTGTCGCAACCATTAGAACCTCAAGATCACTTTTATGATATGCAATGAATGAATTAATGCATGTAATGCAACTCTAAATTTTGGGTATATGAATAGTCATTCTAGTCATCTTCCAAGATTAAATTATGAGTGCAAAATTGAGTGTCTACAACCATTCTCATCAAACCTTTTTTTTACACAAAATAAAGTTCCAGATCTAAGGTTCTTAAATAAGATTTTAACCCTAGGTTTAGGATTTGACATGGCATTTGTTGTACATCATATGACATTCTGAATATGGATATTTAATGGTCATTTAAAGTCTAGAAAACTAGACTCTGTTTGGGTAGGGTGACTACCTAATACCTTCCCATCCTGTAACCTAGCCCCCGAATTTTAGAATCTTAGGTTGGTAGATTTAGTGTTTTATTTTATGTTGGGTAGAATGTAACTAGGAAACAAAGCCTTGTATTTTCTTTGTTATTAGATTGTAATTAGAAAACAAAGCCATGTAAAGCTCTTTCTACCAAGATGCAATTATTTCCCATTAATGAGAAGATTATTATTCAAGACATGTTGTAATTTGTGTAGTTTTCTTACTTTACTTATAAAATAAGTGGCAACTCCATAGAAACCTAAAAAGGGAAGGTGCCAATGCCTACACCCTTTTCTGAGAGCACTCAAAATTTCCCTAGTCTCTCACACATAGATCATTAACACACTTGATACTTGTATCAAAGGCATGGCATAAACCCTAGTATCAAGGGTTTATGTCATGCCATGCTTGATGCTAGGGTTTATGCCATACCATCCATCTTTGTCTTGTACAACCAATACAAGACAATGATGATCTATGTTTGCTTGCCATGCCTATGTTTCTTCCTTGAATGAATATGATGATATGATGATAGTAACATGATAGGGTTTATGCCATGCCATGCTAGATGGATGCTAGGTTGGTTGACATGTGTGCTACATGTATGTTAGGAGATGAATGTTGTGTGTTTAGATGCATGTTAGTGTGTACGTAAATTAGATAACAATATTGACTATGCCTTTAATAGGGTTAAGATATAAGACACAATGAGAGGAAGCCAACCTTAGGGTTGGGCGGTTTTGGATGCCTACCACCTTCCCAAGACCATACCTTAACTCCAAACCCATATCTTTGATAATAAGATCAATGTTCCTTCCTCGAGAGGATGCTATACATATGGTTCCTAAACCATTGCAAAACTAGGTGGCGACTCCCATTTCCATTATGTCCAAACCACTCAACCTACTAGAGTTGGGTTTCAGAGGGTTAAGACTAGTCATTGACCACTAGAGGTGTCAGATTCAGCTGTGATGGGTCAGTTTTAGTCGGGCTGGTCGGCTCTCCAAGTTGCTTGGACAGCCCTATGGGCAATGGCTCACCCTTTTAAAAAAATTATTAGTATATATATAGGTATTAATTTTAGTAATTTTGTTTTATAAAATTACATTTTATCCCCCTTAACAATATCTTTAATTATTTTGTGAGTAATGCTACAACCACAAAACTTTCTACACTAATTTTACAAATGGTTGAGGTAGCAAATTTTTATTAGTTTGCATCTAGACCGATCACTTACATCACTTTTTTACATAATAATAATCACTAATCATATCAGCAATTTATAAAAACATTTGTAACTATAGCGTCTTCCTCCTTTTGAAGGCTATAAAAAAAAATTTGAATCTAAAATTTTTGAAAAAATATGCCAACTCAAAACAATTAGCCCATCAACAAAAATTTCCAATAGCAAATATATATATATATATATATATATATATATATATATATATATTAAGTCCAATCAACCAATTTTACTATAAAAAAAAAAAAGACAATTCAATCCCTTAAAAAATTTTAAATAAAATAATTTTGTCCTTACCCAATAGTACGCATCAAAAACACTTCAAAAAAAAAATGATGTAGCTAAACAACAAAGTCGGAGGCTGAAACTACCGCACGTAGCCAACAGTAAAGCTGCCTCCCTAATTCCAAATCCTATCTCTGTTCCCGAAAAAGGTGCTAGTGAATTTTTCTAGCCATGTTATTGTAGAAGTGGGTTGAAAAAATGAAGCCAGATGAAAACAAAGAAAGGCCTCTCGGGTGCTTTAGTCCAAGAAATGAAAACAAGCACAAATCCAACTTTCAACTTTTTGCTAGAGTACATAAGAGCAAGGGAGATGATTTCATACTGTACAGGCCTATACAGTCCGAATTTGTTGTACTGGTAGATAGATCGGTACAAAAATATGTTAGTTTCGTACCAATTTAAATACTGGCCATACTGGGATCCTTTCGGCTATACTAGGGTAAATACTAGATTTCGGCCAGTAAATGGATACTGGCTGGTACTGAACAAACCCATAAACTCCATTAGATGACTTAGATCTACTTTGTTTCTCCTGCTCATGTCGAATCAGACACTCTGTCTTTACGCCATTGAATTTCTCAGGCTAACACTGGGACAACATTGCTAGTTGGTGGTGAGTGGTGTCACCATTGATTCATTGACATAAAAATGACCGGCTGGCTTTTTTAGTTCCAAAGGCAAGATGGCTAGCCTTTTGATTTTTTGGGTTTCCATCCACAAGTTTCTTATTTTTAAATCATTTTTTACTCCCAAACGTGTCCATCTGAATGTATCATTTACCATTTCTTTTTTTGGGTTTGGCTTACCTCCAGTACTTTTTTAACTAGAGATCTCTTTTTATTTTAAATACATAATGGCAAATGGTAGTGGATTTTAATCTCTACCTTTTATTTAGTTAGTCGGTGATATGATAGTTTCTCATCAAAATAAAAAGGAGATTCCAGTTAAAAAAGTACTAGAGGTAAGCCAAACCCTTCTTTTTTAATGTTGTCTTGTCTTGTCTCGTCTCATGGAATTTTCTTTCACTTTTTTTTTTTTTTAATTATATATATAACTTATAAGCTCATTGGGTTAGATATGAACTAACTAGTTACTTTTTTGTTGAATATAAACTAACTAGTTACTATTATTATTTATAAAGATGCATAACATATAATATGGACTTTTACCAAAAGAATTAAATTTATAAACATTCAAATAATAAATATACTATTAGATTCATTAATATTATAATTATATAATTTTTTTTGTTTAAAAATAGCGATAATTCTGAAACAGTACACCAGTATCTACCGGTATCGAAATATTTCATTTCTCTACTCAAACCGAAATAGTCTCTAGTACGGTATTGACTCCCTTGATAAAGAGGAGTGCAACATGGAAGAAAATTTGGTGATCTAGAAGAAAATGAATAGGAGTGTTCCTTCTACTGGTTCTTGAAATTAAGATTTAATAGGGGCAGGTATATAGCAAGAACTTGGACTTAAGAAGAGCGACTCTATTGCTAGCTATCTCTGAAGGTTTTTTTTTTTTTTTTTTTTTTTTTTTTTTTTGTGTCTTTGATGCGTGTGTCTGCTACTAAGTAAGGACAAAATTATTTTGTTTAAAATTTTTTAAAGGGCCAGGTTATTTGTTTTGGGTCAAATTTGTAAGTTGGGTTTCATTTTTTTTTTATTGGTAATTTTTGTTGTTGTGCTAATTTTTTTGGACTAATATATTTTGTTTTAGATTTTAGATCTATAAATTTTTTAAAAGCCTTTAAAAGAAGAAAAATGTTAGAGTTGCCTATTTTTTTTTTTAATAAATTTGTAATGTCGTGAGTGATTATTAGTAAGTAAAAAATTGATGTAAATGGTGGACCTAGATGCAAACCAATAAGAATTTGTTATCTTAACAATTTGTAAAAATGTTATAGAAAAGTTAGTGGTTATAGAATTACTCTTAAAAGAATCAATGAAATTGTTAAGGGGGAAAAGTGCAATTTTATAAAACAAAATTGTTAAAATTTATACCTATATATATACAAATATTAAAAAAAAAAAATTGGGAGGGAGGTCATTGCTCCTCATAGTCCAAGCATGGCTCCGTCCTTGAATAGGGGACTTATACATGCTGGTTAAAGCTGAAGCCCCAGAGTGATTTCGGCATGAAAACTTGCACCAAGCTCATTTTTGCACCAAAACTTTAAGCTCTTAAATTATTTGTGCATGTTTGCACAAAAATAATCCCAACTTATTTTTGCAAAAAAAACTGCCTTGTAGTGTTTTTGGTATGAAAACTAGCACTAAGCCCGTTTTCGCACCATATAAACCCAACTTATTTTCGTACAGAAGGCAACAAACTATGTGTGTGTTTGGATTGCACTGAAAAGTTCTAGCGTCTGTGTCTGGCGTCTGGCGTTTAAATAGTGGGTCCCATGCACTGTTCACGGGACCCACAAGTACGAAATTTAGTAAAATTTTCATTAAAATTAGGTCTTACGGCACTATTCACACATTTAAATGTCTGTCGTTAGTTGGGTGATGGAAAGGACCTAAATGTCAGGCGTTAAATGGTTTAGGGACTAAAAGTGGTAAAAAAAAATGTAGGGACCAAAATGGAAAAAGTGCAAAATGTAGGGACTAAAAGTGCATTTACACCTAAAAATTATTTTACTACAGTATTTTCAATTTTCAGTAATAAGCGGCATCCAAACAGACCCTATGTGTTTTTGGCTCAAGGAATTGCACTAAGCTCCTTTTTGGTTTATTTTGGTTTGGAATCGATCTTGGTTCAAGTTTTCATGCCAAAAACACTCCAAAGAGAGCTTTGGTGCTAAAATGAGCTTGATGCCTATTTAAAGCACTACAATAGCTTAAACATAAATGTTTAGTTTGGTCGTGAACTTGGCGTGAATTAAAATTAATCATGAGAATAATCATTGTGGTATAGAATATGGAAGCTATGGGGCACTTAATTGTCATTGATTTTTTTACATAAAAGATCTAACATGTTTTTTCTACTTACTGATAAAAAGAAAGGAAAAAAAGAAGAAGAAAGATCTAATATGGTTTTAATGAATCATGTTAAATTTAGTCAATATTGATTGCGGTGTGATCTCGTGAAAGGAGTATTGGTTCTTTGTAACATCTTGCCTTTCTTATTAAGAGTCTGTTTGGATAGAACTTATTGCTGAAAACTGAAAATACTGTAGCAAAATAATTTTTAAATGTGTAAAAAGTACTGTTCATGCCAAAAATTACTGTTCATTGGCCTAAAATCACTGTTCATGGCCAATGAACAGTGACAAGCACGCTGGAAAAAAAAAATCCAAAACGTGGACGCTGGACGTTGAATCCAAACGCCCTCTAAAGCTAAAGTTTTATGAGATTATTGTGGGGAGAAGTAGCCTTATTAGTGTACCAATGAGCTAATAGTTTAACTAGTTCTTTACCCTCCCATAACAATGGGATGGATGGTGAGTAATGGGTTCAAGGAACACTGAATGCGGTTGTAATTGTTAGAAAATCTAGTTTTGTATCTCAAACAAAACACACAGCGGAAGCAACAAATATGAATCTATTTCATTCATGATTGATAACATGCACTATGTAAATTTCAGAATTTAAAAACAAGATATCGTACTTTAGTATGGTGAAATCCAAAACAAAATATTAGAAGTACTTGGGAACACTTTTAATCTTCACTCCAATTCCACTTTACGCCCAAGAAGTGTGGTCACTCAATTAGTTTTCAAGGGAGAATAATCGAGTAGCTTCAATCACGCATACACACCATTTCATAATGATGTCTCTCTAATAATAATAAAAAATTATGTATATTTCTCCCTTTATAACTAACTGATTATTTAGTTAGGCTAGTCTATTGAGCCTTTCTAATTGGGTTTTAGTGTGTGGCTTAGAGTGGGATCAAAAGGGACCAATAAGACATTAGCTCCAATGGACCTTGAGCTTTTCTATCAACTCTTGACAAGTCCAAAGTTACCATTAATTATATTTAATACCACTATATAAATATAATTGCACTCTAGGTCTTATTAATAAATTATATTCCAAGACTTTATTATATATGCAACCCCTTCATAAAATATTCGTAGTAATACAAAGTCATGAATATAGACTATCACTTTGAAGATTACTACATCTTAATCCATGAATACCCGGTTTAATCCTTTAAGTTATTCATCATATATTTATTAAATCCGATTTCATAAATATATACTTTAGTATCTCTTTACTAAAGTGGTTAGGCCTAACACTCTGAATAACCAAACCCATTAAACTTATCTCAAGGGAATATTTTATATCTCTGTTAAGAGATTATAAATTTCATCTTGAGAATATATGTTCCATCAACACTAAATGTGGCCACCCAACATACTGAGGTTTTGATCATAATTTTAGATCTCACTCCTGATATATTAAAGCAACCTACATTTCATAATCAGGTCTATTATTCTCTCAGGATTAAGAGTTCATGTAAATAGAAGTCGTGAGATTTATTATTAATTTGATAGTCGTTAGGAGAATAATAAATATCACAGCAGTTGAGTTCAATATGTCTTAACTCTTAAAATATATCAACATATTAACTAGAAGTCTCCACTTCCATGATCAAGACAAATCATCTTAGTTGATATGTTATAGTCTTCGCAGATGAAATGCCCAATTTCATCACCAACTATGAACTATAATTCTGAGTTTACAAAAAACTTATGATTTATATCTTTTGTGACTTTTCACATAAATTACATACTATGCATCTTATGAACTATATGATAATGTCCAAATATTCATGTTACCATTATTTTAGATAATAACAAAACAACTTTATTAATCATAATATTAAGTCATACATAATGTCATACATAGTATCATACAATAGGATTTGAGAGCACACATCTTAACAGTAATCTACCAAATCACAAAAAAAAAAAAAAAAAAAAAAAAGAGAAGAGAAAGAGAGAAGGAAGTCAAGATATGAGAAATTAGCAATGTGAAGGCTATTTCAGCTTGAAGTAAAATAGCTTAGGCTTTAAACCCCATACTCTTATTTTGTTTGATTTTTTATTTAAGCTCAACACACCAATCCAATCAAATGCTCCTTGTGAATCACCTCAAAAACAATGCCTGAAACTCATCTAACCCCATGCCAACTCGATCTTTTCTTCCTAATCAGACAGTTCATTCAAGCTAAAATCTCAATCTACTTCCCTAAAAAAATTGCAAAATTGCTTAAACACAATTTACAACTAAATTGTGTATTCTTTTTTCTTTTGATCACTTGAGGAATTAAAAAAAAAAAAAAAATTAAGTACACCACAAGTGGCGTGTCTATATATATATATATATATATATATATATATATATATATATATATGAGTTCAAATTACACCTAATGACTGGTGTAACTCTTTAGAGTTACACATTTTAGAAACCATTGGATTTAAGTAGATCTAATGGTAAAAAAAGGCACTCATTAATACTAATATTCTAATTAGGATCTCATTTATTATTTCTTATTTATTACATTCCATACCTATCTCTAAACCTAAAAAAAGGTATACGTCTCTCTCTCTCTCTTTGTCCTCCACTGCATGTTTCTCTCTCTCTCCTCCACCCTCTTCCACCTCCATAGCCAAGTCACCGGCAAAAAAAAAAAAAAAAGACTTAATTAGTTGTTACACTGAAGAGGATTTGGTGGATCTATCACCTAATAAGCAAAAACTGTTGGTCTAGACTCTAGATATTCTCTTCAATTTGCTTAATTACAAAAGGAACATAGCACAAGGAGGAGAAAAATTTTATGGAACAATTTGTTTGTCACTTTAGCTAGTAAATTGGTATTGTAGAATTGGCATTAGTACTAATTATCTGCAAAATTTTGTAGTGAATGAGTTTACATTCCAATAATCATATATGGAGCCCTAGTTCAGTTGTATATTGGCATATGGTCCTATAGGCTAGAAAATATGTGAAATTCACAGTTCCTTTAAATAAACATAAGGACCAAGCAAAGCAAGGTGATAAGATAAATGGCATATTAACATGTGATACTCCCTAGCATCAGAAATTCCAGTTGTGCAACCAATGGTTTTCACTTTTTTTTTTTGTCGGCAACCTAGCCGTGGAGGTGGAAGAGTGGTGGAGAAGAGAGAGAAAAACGTGTACTTTTTTTTTGGTTTAGAGATAAGTATGGAATGTAATAAATAAGGGGTAATTAATGAGATGCTAATTAGAATATTAGCATTAATGAGTATTTTTTCTATTTTTACCTTTGGATCTACTTAAATTCAATGGTTTAAAAAAAGTGTAACTTTTACAGTAAAAAAAAAAATGTAACTTTTTAGAGTTACATCATGTGCAACTCTCTGTCATCTCTCTCTCTCTCTCTCTCTCTCTCTCTCTCTCTCTCTCTATATATATATATATTAAGATTTTATTGTTAATCATGTCAACTTTTTCCATTAAGCACTTAATTGTAGGGGCTATTTCAACCCAATATTAAAAAAATTAAAACTAAAGTGACACATTTAAAATATTAAAGAACATTTTGACGCATAATACAAATGCTTGGTCTAAAATGATAATGAACCCTTTTAAAATTTATTACGCTGAAAAATGGTAAATGAAATGAAAAGTATATTGCCTACGCATTGCATTGAGGGTTGAGCCTTTTTTTTTTGGGGAGGGTGAGTGTTGAGCCTGCTGCTACGAGTGTTGTACATATTGTCTTATTATTAAAATTAAAAAGAGAGAGAGAGAGAGTAGATGTTGGGTTGGGCATGACAATACTACTACGGTAAAAAGGCCAGTTGTTGGGCCCCCAAATAAAGAATTGATAGAGTGTGAAAAAAAAAAAAAAAAAAAAAAGCCCAAAGTAGAAGTGTGAAGTCTGTCAGTCAACTCAATCTTCCGTCGTTTCCTTCCTGATTGACGACGCACAAACAAACTGATATTTATTTGATTTGATGATATAAATATAAAAAAGAACCCTAATTCTCAAATCAAATCTTGTCTATCTCCCAATTGTTCGCTCTCTCTGTCTCTGTCTCTGTCTCTGTATTATGAGCGCATTTCATTTTATGTTGCCTGACGCTCAGAGTGTAGAAATTTGTTAGAGTCCTCCAAATTTCCAGTTTTAATACTCTCCCAAAAGAAAAGAGATGGTCGGAGCCGGAGCCGGAGCTAAAAAAACCACAAACGGTGGTGCCGAGGTGGTGAAATCGGGATCTGGATTTCCGACGATGCTAAAATTGAAACTGAAATTGAAAACAAAACAGCAAGAGCTTCTGCTCCGAGTCAGCATTCTATGTCTTGTCTATGTGCTGGCTTTCATCACACGCCTTTTCAGCGTTCTCCGCTACGAATCCATGATCCATGAATTCGACCCTTACTTCAATTACCGAACTACCCTTTATCTCACCGAGAAAGGTTTCTACGAGTTCTGGAACTGGTTCGACTCCGACAGCTGGTACCCTTTAGGCCGTATCATTGGCGGTACCCTCTACCCTGGTCTTATGGTCACCGCCGCCGTCATCTACTGGCTCCTCCGCCTCCTCAGCTTTGCCGTCCATATCCGTGAGGTTTGTGTCTTAACCGCTCCCTTTTTCGCTTCCAATACAACAATTGTTGCCTATTTCTTTGGTAAAGAGATTTGGGATTCTGGTGCCGGTCTTGTTGCTGCCGCCTTGATTGCCATTTGCCCTGGATATATTTCCAGATCGGTAGCCGGGTCTTATGATAACGAAGGGGTCGCCATTTTCGCATTGTTGTTCACCTTTTATTTGTTTGTTAAGGCCGTGAATACGGGTTCCTTGGCCTGGGCATTAGCCTCTGCTTTTGGATACTTTTATATGGTCTCTGCTTGGGGAGGATATGTGTTCATTATCAATTTAATCCCGCTTTACGTGCTCGTGCTTTTGGTCACTGGACGGTATTCCATGAGGTTATATGTTGCCTATAATTCTATGTATGTAGTGGGGATGTTATTGGCTATGCAGATTCGCTTTGTGGGCTTTCAACATGTTCAGTCTGGGGAGCATATGGCTGCAATGGGTGTCTTCTTTTTGATGCAGGTTTTCTATATGTTGGATTGGGTTAAGTATTTGCTAAGCGATACCAAATTGTTCCAAGCCTTTTTGAGGATCACTGTCACCACTGCACTCGCTGTGGGTGCTATAGCTCTTGGACTAGGCACAGCATCTGGATATATCTCCCCATGGACTGGCCGATTTTACTCTCTGCTTGATCCAACTTATGCAAAAGATCACATTCCTATTATTGCATCTGTCTCTGAGCATCAACCAACTGCTTGGTCGTCTTTCATGTTTGATTTCCATATTCTGCTCTTCCTTTTCCCTGCGGGTCTCTATTTCTGCTTCAAGCGATTGTCCGATGCCACCATCTTCATTGTTATGTATGGTCTTACAAGCATGTATTTTGCTGGTGTTATGGTTCGTTTAATTCTTGTTGCCACACCTGCTGTATGTCTTATTAGTGCCATCGCTGTTTCTGCAACTATAAAGAATTTGACTCTCGTAGCAAGGGCCAGGAATAACAATAAGGTTACCCACTCTGGTTCTCTCAAAGGAAGCACTAGCAGTTCCAAGGCTTCTTCTAAGGTGAGAATGAGATCAGGTCATCACTATTCTTCTAAATACTTGTTTATTATTTTGTTTTGGTTATAGAAAGTAGTAGTGCATTTATCTCACATGTGCTCATCTAAGTGGTCTGTTGTTAGTCAAATTCCTATTGCATTGCATCTGTTGTGAATGACCTTTCAAATCATTGTCCATGGTGTGGATGAAATATGGTTACATGCTTGGGGTTTTTTTTTTTTTGTTTTTGTTGGGTGTGTTATCATTAGTTAAAACAAGTATGATCAAAGGTGTATGTGGCTATGTGCCGTTGAACCTTAGCTCAACTGGTAAGTATTTCATATGCACCAGCTATAAATATACTGATTTAGATTCTAGTCACTTGTCAAGCACATTCTTGTATGTAAATGTTGTTGATTTGACCTTATCACCTACAAAATAATATGAAGATGAAGAAAAAAATGTTGTCTAGTATTGGGAGTACTTTGGTTGAACGTGTGGAATTAGTTTGGCCATTCGAGTGTTTAGTTGGGCTGGATCCATTATTGAAAGAACATGAAGCATAACACATTCCTTTTTGTGAACACTTATATGTTTTTGTAAATTACTCAACAAGTGTAAAGGTCCATAGATTAGGAGGTCTTTGTTATTAAACCCAACTTAGAGAGTAGTTAGTGGAACATAGTTTATTCTCCATTTGATTATGGTGGCTATATATCAAAAAGTATGTTACTTCTCCTGCACAAACAGGCTTCACTTGATCAATCCCAGCCTATCCAGAGAAATGGTGCTATTGCATTACTTCTTGGTGCATTTTACTTGCTCAGTAAGTATGCCACTCACTGTACCTGGGTCACATCAGAGGCATACTCATCTCCCTCAATTGTCTTGGCCGCAAGAGGTGCTCATGGCAACAGGGTCATCTTTGATGATTATCGTGAGGCATACTTTTGGCTTCGACAGAATACTCCTCAAGATGCTAAGGTGATGTCATGGTGGGATTATGGATACCAGATCACTGCGATGGGAAACAGAACTGTTATAGTTGATAATAACACCTGGAACAATACGCACATAGCTACTGTTGGACGTGCAATGTCATCTTATGAAGATGAGGCATATGAAATTATGAGGTCGCTTGATGTGGATTATGTATTAGTTGTCTTTGGAGGTGTTACTGGCTATTCTTCCGATGATATTAACAAGTAAGGGCATATAAATATACTTTTTTAATTATTTGGAAATATCTTGCACTATATGAAGGATTTCTTGAAGCTTATGATTTTAATTATTTATTTATTTTTGGTTCTTTTAAATTTGACTTTGATCGTAACCAATACAATGATTTGGGTGTACTCTGAGTAAAATATTTCTAATATATTATGTTCACACTTGCACCCATTGCCCCCATTGCCCCCATTTTTCTGTGGTTTTTGAGGCTAGGAAGTGGCTTTACCTTTAAAGAAAGGTCACAATATATGTGGGTCATGTATCAAACAATTGTGACAAATTTGATCAAGCTGGCAAAGAATAATTTTGATAAATAAGCTGGCAAAGAATAATGAGTTAATCTTAAAGGCTACTTGGTCTGTTTGACTGTTGATATCATCAACAATTGTCCCATCACAAAAGGCTTAATTTTGGCAAACACGTGGATTGTAAATTTGCATCTTTGGTGAATACTCATACCAATCTTGGTTGGTAATTAATCAGATACTGGACCTCTGTCCTGTTAAGTGATTCTGTAGGGACTACAAATGATACCACTTTAATAAACTTATGCTTATATTGATTCTATCATACATATCTTTTGGTATCTCTTCTTTTTGTAAAAGCAAGATGGATTGTGAGGTCATGGGTTCAAAACCCCATCAGGTATGTATTGTACTAATTTAATGTCATTAATATCTTCAGGCATTTGCATTTTTTTTATTCAAATTGATGGACTCTATCTGTATAAGTTTACTGCTACTGCTCTTCCATCATTACTAATTCAAAATTTATCTATTCTAGATTTTTGTGGATGGTGAGAATTGGAGGTGGAGTTTTTCCTGTAATAAAGGAACCTGATTATCTTGTTAATGGCGAGTACCGCGTTGACAAAGGAGCAGCTCCCAAGATGTTGAATTGTCTAATGTAAGTATTTAGCATTGATATGTGTATTTGTGTGGTAATTTGGAGGTGTTTCCCAATTCTTCCCTAATTTTTTAAAAGTTTCAATGCGAACCTCTACTTTCTAAATTGTTTCAATTTGCTTCCTTGTTCTCTGCCACATGAACACAAATATTTTTTTGCATTTTATTATGTTTTGTTTACATGTTACGACTTTTATGCTGTTTCATAAGCTTTTCTAGTACTAGCAATTGATCTGTGAAAGGGATTTTCAAATTTTATTTTGGAATGTGTGTGCCTGTTGTCTGCAATAAGCTCACTCCAACAATAACAGCCAAAGCCTTAGTCTCAAAACTTTTGGGTCTGCTATAGATCTTACAAAAATGAATCAGGGTCAGCTGTGTGTATTCTTTTTCACTGTCTTATCATATTCTCTATCACCTCCTTAATCAATGCCCTTTTTTACTACTTCCACCAATGTTTTTTAAGTCTTCCTCTACATTTTCTCACTCCCTCGACTTGAATTAACTCACCCTTCTTTAATGGTGGACTAATTACTCTCCTCTACACGTTAACAAATCATCTCAAATGACTCTCCATCTTTTCATAAATAAGGGCCACTTACCTTTAAGCAAATTTTCTCATGCCTATCCCTATCTTATTTGGTTTTTCCACTTATCTGTCTTTACTTTCTCATATAACCGATACTCATTTTATGAAGATGTTGTGTTTTTGTAGCCCAACATTCAGTATAATAGAGCACAGTTGGTCCTATAATAGAATTTTCCATTTAACTTAATAGGTATTCTACAATCACATAGTACTCCTAGTGGGTTTCTCCACTTCATCCATGATAAGATTCACATCCTCTTTAATCTCTTCATCTGTATGAATTCTTGATCCAAGATATCCAAATTCCAAAGCACTCACTCTTTAGTATTTTTTTACTATTAAGCCTTACAACCCCTTCATCTTAATTTCTACTCTTACTAAACTTACATTCCATGCTCACTTTATTTTTGATTATTTGGGATTATACCAACCCCCCCCCCCCCCTCCCACCACAAACCAAAAAAAATCTCATTTTTCCTTCTCAATTCTATCCGTGTAGTCTTCCTCTATTAAATTATTGTTAAGAATTTTATATTCTTGTCAAAAGTGTAAGCTTGATGGGTTATGTTCGTATCTTATTCCTCCCTAAATTGTGTCTTGTATTCTTGCTTCTTAGTGAGGATCTTAATTTCAGCTGAGAAATTTCAATGAATTATTTATGTATACTAACTGTCATTCCAGATCCTCTCTCTCTCTCTCTCTCTCATGAATACACCATACTACCCTTGGTAAAAAATTGATGGTTATGTTTTATTTATTTCTTTAAATCTTTTTTGGTGATTAGGTACAAGCTGTCTTATTATCGATTTGGAGAGCTGACGACAGAATATGGCAAACCTCCTGGGTAAGTTTAAGGTTATCTTCGATTTTGTCTTTAAAAGGGATTTTACTACTTAGTAAAAATAAAAGGTATTGTACTAATTTGTGTTTGTAATCACAGATACACTTGTGGGTAGACAAATACTAGGCTATTGCATGTCACATGCATGTGAAACAAGAAAAATTTCAGTAAAAGGATAGCGAGTTCATGAATGAGCATGTTTTAGTGTAGGCATGCAAGCAGAGACAAAAATTAGGGGGGGGAGGGGAACAGAAAATTCTCTCTGAAGTCTCCCCAAGTAGGAATTGGACCTCTAGTCTGTAGCTTTTCCCTTCCTCAGAGTTTTCTTTATTGGTTATACACACCCAGTAGGGTTTGAACCCATGAGGAAGTGTGCCATAAGAAAGAAAAAAAAAAAGAAGCCAAAATCAAAACATGAAGTAGATGCAAATCATCAAGTTTATACATTTTTGATGGATACACTACAGAATATAATGATTGGAATGATGATATTTGGCACTTTGAATAAAAATTTTGACCTTCTGTTTACTTAATTGGATGCATTAATCATTTACACCAGAGAGGTTTGGTAAAAGCAACAAGTGAGAGTCAATCAGGTTTGCTTTAATTAAGGCTTTCTTGCACATAATCCCTGGACATGGGTGACTTGCATTTGAGGGCCATATGGGAGATTGAAGTTTAAAGCACTTTGATTTGTTCTTGTGCAGCTGGGTCCTTAAATCCTGATAATTGTTTCCGGTGCTCCTTAAATACCATCAGCTTCACTTTTTATATGGAATTTTAATATTCTGTTTTCTGCTTGGTGATACCTTCACTCTTCTGAATTAGTGGCAGTAGAGGCATTGTGTTTCTTTAATGTGTGCCAAAGTGTGCATGCTGTATTTTGTAATACCTTTCTTGGAATGGCAGGTATGATCGTGCCAGGGGGGTTGAAATTGGAAACAAGGATATCAAACTGGAATATTTGGAAGAGGCCTTTACAACATCTAACTGGATTGTTCGTATTTACAAAGTTAAACCTCCTAATAATAGGTGGTGAGTCTTTTTCATTCTCTCCCTGCAGGACAGCATGGTAGATGAAACTCTCAGAGCATATGAGTCTTGAAAGGTAGTGTTAAAGAGAGAGAAAACTATATATTTGTTAGAGTTTGCAGTTAGTATTTGAGGCTTTTAATGTTATTGACCCCCCTTTTGGAGATTTTGTAATGTTTTTTTAGCTCATCTATTTAAACTTTTTAGTTGATTGTATGGTTGAGAAACTTATTTAGATGAAAAATGTGATTGTTTCGCATGGTACAACTTACAGTTTCACGTTCAATGATAATGTCAGTGGTCCTTATAGTTTTTTCTCTATCAATAAATAGTAGTAAGATGAGCTTCAATGATGTTATATGCCCATGGAAATGTCTGTGTGGATTAATATCCTTACTGGCCCCAATGCATGGTTCAATAGTTGGATCAAGTCAAGCACTCAAGTGGTCGAGCTTAGTTTTTTACTCTGTTATCGAGCTCGTGCCAAACTCCTGGGCCCAATATGGACCTAAATTTTCTAAGTTTAAGCCTCTTATTTTTTTAGGTGTACTTATTGTTTGAAGAATTCAGTTTAGGGAAAGCATGATCCTCTTTGCTTGATGTGGTTTTCTATGGAGGCAGATGAATAATGTGTAGAGCTGGTTGGTGTTTTTTTTTTTTGATAGGTAACAAAAATTTTTATTAATTAAAAAAATAGCCAACCTGAGTACATTGAGAATGTACTATGAGTGCAGAAATTAAGAACCAAAATTACAATACTCAAGAAAAACTTGAAGGGAGAAATAAGAAAAAAGCGATAGAGCTACACTCCAATCGAGGAGAGCATGTAAGAAGAAATACTTTAATCTTTAGCAAGGGGCACTTACATTCCCCAAAACATCTAGCATTTTTTTTACTCCAAACAAACCACATCAAGCAATGTAGTACAAGTCTCCATAAATCTAAGGCCTATTTTGTATTGTTATTTGAACAGTTATTGTTGTTTAAACATGTATTTCCACAACACTTTCACCTACACGTATTTTTACAACACTTAAACAATGTTACTAAAACAACATTACCAAATAGGCCCTCATATTGTGATGTCGCCCAAATTTACCTTGTCAAGACTTAAACATCTCAATAACCTTATGTGACATAACCCAATGAAGTCCAATCAAACGAAACACCAAGAACCATAGCTCAACAGCTAAGGGGCAATGAAGTAAAAGATGATCCTTTGACTCCCCTTGCTTCTTACACATGTAGAACCAATCATGAACAATAATACGCCTCTTGCGAATGTTATAGATTGTAAGAATCTTACCTAAGAAAGCTGATTATGAAAAGAAAGCTATCCTTAGAGGAACCTTCGATTGTCACACCAACCTCCAAGGGAAGGAAAGAGTAAGAGAGTAGAAAGAGAGATTGAAATTTCTAACCTCAAAACCTCTACTCCTTGTTGGCTCTCACCAAACCTTGTTAGGGCCAACCTTTTGCATTTTTGAAGAGTAAACAATGTCCATGTAGAGCTGGTTGTTATTCATATAAAATTTAGATTATTGAGATCGTTTCTCAAGTGATACTAAACCATGGGCACAATTGACATGAACTCTAAAGGTTTCCTACCAAATTATATATAACTAGTAAGTTATCCGTGCGATGCACGGACTATTTTGTAATATTTTATGTAAGACAATTTTGAAGAATGCTGCACATATATTATAAAGAAAAAGTAAACTAATTTAGAGTAAAGAAACATATATATATATTTTGAGATATTAAAAAGACAAAGTTTTAGCTACAAAATTGATTGTAGCCTTAAGCTACAACCTTACTCAATATCTTTTTTATAGGAGGTGAATTTTGAAAAATTCACTATTAGATTACTTATTCTTCTTATATCTTCTATGTTTGCAAAATTTCAAGAAAATTTAAAATCAATAGCCACATCATTAATAAAATTTTTAAATTTCTAGTTTTTGTAATTTAAAATTATGCATAAAACATAAGTTTATAGATTATATAGTAAATAATATCCGATTGACACAAAATTTTTGATGTGTATTAGGAACCTATAGAGCATGCAATTCATCGTTTAGATTTTCAAAATATGTAATAATATTTATCTTATTTCAAAGTATGTACCCTAAAGAAAAAAAAAAATTATCTATAGGGGTTTCAGTGGCTTGATGGTAATGGGAGGTCATTATAACGAAGATGGCAGTTAATATTCCTTTTTTTTTTTTTTTGCTTTGGTTTTTAATACTAATATAGTGGCTCACGCAATTAATGAGATAACAATAAAAATAAGTGTAGATAATTGATTTTGCACCTATGATTTAATCAAGGAAAATGACTAGAATGACCATCCATGTACCCCCAAAAAATCATGATTGCATTACATGCATCAATTTGTTCTTGCATCACATTCATCAATTTGTTCTTGTTTTACATGCATCAATTTATTTATTGCATATCATAAAAATGATCTTGAGATTCTAACGGTAGCAACAGTGTGTCCAATTTCTAAATCGAACCATCAGATCAAAAGATATCGCATGATCAAGTTTGCACGGTCAATTTGCATGGTATCTAGGAAGAGTCGACCACGCACAATTAATTTAAATTAATTTTGATTGGTTAGACAATTAAAATTAATTAAATAATTTCGTGATTTGTTGGTAATTAGTGTCTAAAATAGGATTGCATGCATAAGAATAAAAGAAATTACTGAATAACAATAAAATTGTGGATAATCTGAATTTTATCAAGATTTATTTTAAGGGATTTATCTACAAGATAATTGGTCCTAAAAAGTTTGAATTATCCAGAAAAGAGATAAAAAAAATCATAAACTAAGGATGAAAACACGTCTAGATACAAAGACTGAATCAAAAAACCCTAGAAAGAGAGTCCAAAATGCACCTGAACATGAAAGTGCATTCGGCTTCCACAGTACCATTCGACACTTTTGAAGTGCCGAATCGGCCTCTTTTGGGGTTTGGCCCAACGCCCTTTGGGTGACGATAAGGCACACATTTTTCGATCTTTTTGCAAAAGGACGAGTCCCAATTTGCGTTTTACGCATCAGAGCTATTTTTTAGAGTTTTATGGTCTCTATAAATAGGGATTGGATCCTATAATTCAAGGACTTTTTTTGGTGCTCTAAGAGGCATACGTTTTTAGACTCTCCAAGTGCTTATATTTGCTGATCCTTTCTGATATTTGCTGCCAAAATTAGGGTTTTTAGGTTTCAAAGATAATTGAATAAATTTCTTTGAACCTAAAACATCTTTTCAAGAATAAGAAGTGCTCCATGCAAGAGGTTGTTTTCAATCAGCCTTTCCTTTTCTTTATGTTTTTCTCTTTTATGATGATGCATGTTTTTCTTCATCCATAACATGAATTGTTCATTGTTTTGTTTAAAGCATGATCTTGATTTATTATATGTAGTTGTTATGATGTCTTTCTTAATTTCAATAATCTGCATATAACCAATTCTTTTTCTTAATGAAAAACAGATCTGCATCTTTTTTAGATGTAGATCTGAATTTTTCTTAATAAAAAACGGATCTGCATTTTTATTAGATGTAGATCTAAATTTTTTCTTAATCAAAAACGGATTTGCATCTTCATTAGATGCAGATCTGAATTTTTCTCAAATTAAAAACTGATTTGTATCTTTCTTAGATACAAATCTGATTTTTTTTTTTATTAATATATGTAGAGTTTGAAACAAAGGAAAAGATTATGCATGATTGTGTTTATGTTTTTTTTTTGTTTGGTTCATATAGCATAAATTTATGTTATGAATGAAATTCTCTTCAAAAAATCTTTTTCATATTTTTTGAACATACAAAAAACAAATCTAATTTTTCTGTTATCAAAAGCCTTTTTTTTTAATCATCATAAAATAGATCTGATCTTTTACCAAGTTAAAACCATTTTTTATTATTCTCAAAAACAGATTTGGTTTTTTCTAAACTAAAAATCAAAAAAAAAAATTTATCACTAAAACAGATCTGAATTTTTTAAAACAAAGAAAAGGATGAATTCATAAATAAATTTGTTTGATATAATTTTGTGTATATACAACATGTCATTTATAGCATGCATAAATGGTACATTGGTCACAAGAGTCTAAAAGACCAGACTCTGTCTAGGCAGAATGGGTGTCTAACACCTTCCCATTCCATAACCTAGCATCCGAATCTAGTTCTTTTGGATAGGTAGATCTAAGCCTCATTTTTATTTTATTTTGGGCGATGTGTAATTAGGACAAAAAGCCATATAATTATTTGGTAGTTTGTAACTAAGACCTAAAGCTATGTAATTTTCAAATTTTTTTCAAACATGTATTTTTTATTCAATCAATGAGAATGGAACAATTCAATCATGTATTTTGTATTTATTTTTTTCTTGTTTTTTTGTATAAAAAAATAAGTGGCGACTCCATATCACTTACCCAAAAAGAGAGGTGCCCTAAAAAGCACTCCAAAAATCTCTCTTTTTTGAGAGGCACTTTCGGCGAGGTCTCTCACAATAAGTTAATGTAAAAGTTTGGGTAATAGTAAAAAAAACCTAATAAAAAGAGGTAAAAATTGTTAAATACAAAATTAGAGTGCCACATGGTAGGACGTCATGTACTCTCTCATAAGGTCTCTGCTTTTATATATACTAGTCGCTAGCCCGTGCTATGCACGAGAAAGTTCAGAAATTTTATTTTTTAATATATTATACATATTTTTTTCTTTATTAAGTACTAATAAATGAAATGTTAATTAATTTCATATTAATCTGGATATAATATTATATATGTTATCTCTAAAGTATATATGAACGAATGAATAAATATTAATAGTAACTTGAGGTTATACAATAGGTTCATATAAAAAATTCAATGTTAAAATTTCAATAATATAACAACGAAACTCATATACAAATAAATACAAAAATAATTTGTTTATGCTTGTATGCTTCCACTTATCATGGATGGAAATTTTCATTTCAATATACAATTGTATCTTTGTATTGTTGCGCATTATGCAAAGTGATTGTATATCGTATGATGTAATCTCATTTTTCACCTCAGGAAAGGTTAAATCATGGTCCCAAAGAGCAACAAAACACTACAACAAAATGTAATTACAGTGACAAATTTTAGTGAGGAAAATTTTTTCGTCGTAAAAAAGTACCAGATAGCAACGAAATTTATATTTCGTCGCTATTTATAAAACAAATTGGTAACATTTAGTGACGAAACATAGATTTCGTTGCTATAGGGGGTGCTGAATTAGAGGCGCCAAACGAACATGCAGGCGCAAAACCAAATGGATCTACAGCGACGACTTTTTTCGTTGCTAAAAGTTCTAGTTTGTTGCGATGAAACAATTTCGTTGTTAAAGGTGCTGCTAGTCATGCTTCGTCACTGAAGGAGACAATTAGCGACGAAAATACTTCGTCACTGAAAAGAAAAACACAAGATTTGTGTGGAGCATCTACGATGAACTCGGATTCGTCGCTAAAGGCAGTGAATAGCGACGAAACTAAATTCGTCACTATAGATACATTTAGCGACGAAACATGGATTTCATCGCTATAGGGGGTGCTGATTTAGGGGCGCCAATCAAAAGTGTAGGCGGGAAATCAAATGGAACAACAGCGACGAAATTTTTCCGTCGCCAAAAGTTCTAGTTTTTGCGACGAAACAACTTCATCGCTAATGCTGTCATGCTTTTAGTGACGAAACCAGTTTCGTCGCTGAAGGAGACAATTAGCAACGAAAATGCTTCGTCGCTGAAAAGAAAAACACATAATTTTTGTGGAGCATCTGCGACGAACTCGGATTCGTCGCTAAAGGCAATGAATAGCGACGAAACTGAATTTGTCGCTATAGATATCCTATATATAGCGCTCTAACTCTTTTTTTTTTTCCCTCACTCATTCGACAATACCCACTCCCTCACACCAATACCCACTCCAAATCGCACCAGTGACGCTCCAGCACCATCGCATCGACAAGCTTCGGTGACGCTCCAGCATCGGTGAGCTTCGGCAACGCATCGCTTTGCGACGCTTCGCAGCAACGCATCCCACCAACGACGCATCGCACCGTGACACTTCTGCGACGCTTCAGCTTCCATCTCCTTCTCATCTTCTCCATAGGTAATTTCCTTTTCTTTTTTGAGTTTTTGTCATTTATTTTTTTTTCTTTTCTGGCTTTTTTTTTTTTGGAATTTGTAGGTGGAAGAGAACATATACAAATTCGCCAAGAAGGGTTTGTCACCAGAAGCAAGATCCTCCCTGTTCTCAAGGCTCATGGTGCGTTTTTTTTTTCCCTTCTATTTTTGGTGTAATATTTGAGCTATGTTTAGATTCTGAGAAATTTTCATTTGGTTTAGGTGAGAAATTTGATTGAGAAATGATAGATAGGTAGTTGTCATTGTGAATAAGAGGAGAAATTATATGGGTTCTGAGAAAAAAATTGTTTGCTATGATGCTTGTGTTAGAATTCTGAGAAAATTTTGTTTGGTTTAGAAGAGAAAATGTAGTGTGATACCATTAGGTACTGTGATAATGTACCGTAGGATGAAAGAAACAGAATTCCGATTATAGTATTTAAGCAATTGAGTAGCTGAACACCAAAGAAAAGTTATCATTAGGGACTCAATTTCGTTATGTCTTCCAGTTATAATGTTATTTATTTATTTATTTTTAATCTTTGTTTTATGGTTTAGTTAGTTATTTTAGATTATTTTTTGTGCTCCTCAATTTTCAATTTTGTTTCTCTTTTTGCAAGAAAGCATTTCAACAGTGAGTGTCCCTTTGGCAAAAACTAGTGATTTGTCACTCCCGGCCTGGTTCCTTTGCTTCTTCTTCTTATTATGATAGGATCAATTTCAAGACTGAGGAATTTATAAATTTAAATTTTCTTTTGCAGGCTAAATACACAATGTTTGCAATAACTTTGGATTTTTTCTGAAAGTTGAAAGATTAGCTTGAGCAAAGTAAGTAAATTTTAGTTAAAAACTTATAAAACTCTATATTTATGATGTTGAAAATTGGATTTGTGGTGGTATGTTGTGTTGGAGCAAGCGGGTGGCTTGCATGGTGTTATAAGGTAGTTTAAATACATATTGGGAGTGTTTTTTCAATTCTTGCAAATGTGAATGAGTATTTTTAATTAGATGTGATGAATATTACTTTATTAGATTTCAATACTTGTAAACTCTATACTTGTGATGTTGGAAATTGGATTTGTAGTGGGTTTTTGTGTTGGAGCAAGCGGATGGCTTGCATGGTGTTATAAGGTGGTTTAAATTCATATTGGGAGTGTTTTTAGTTTCTTGCAAATGTGAATAAATTTTTTTGATTAGATGTGATAAATAGTACTTTAATTGATTTCAATACTTGTAAACACTCTATACTTGTGATGTTTGTGAATGGTTTTGTGGTGGGTTGTTGTGTTGGAGTAAGTGAGTGGCTTATAGGGTGTTATAAGGTGATTTAAATTCATATTGGGAGTTTTTTTTTCAATTCTTTTGTAAATGTGAATGAGTATTGTTAATTAGATGTGATGAATATTACTTTATTAGATTTCAATACTTGTAAACTCTATACTTGTGATGTTGAAAATTGGATTTGTGGTGGGTTTTTGTGTTGGAGCAAGCGGGTGGCTTGCATGGTGTTATAAGGTGGTTTAAATTCATATTGGGAGTGTTTTTAGTTTTTTGCAAATGTAAATAGAATTTGTTGATTAGATGTGATGAATAGTACTTTAATTGATTTCAATTCTTGTAAACACTCTATACTTGTGATATTTATGATTGGTTTTGTGGTGGGTTGTTGTATTGGAGCAAGCGGGTGGCTTGCATGGTGTTATAAGGTGGGTTAAACTAATATTTGGAGTGTTTTTCATTTCTTGCAAATGTTAATGAATATTGTTGATTAGATGTGATGAATAGTATTTTCTTTAATTTAAATACTTATAAAACTGTATACTTTTGATGTTTGTGATTGGTTTTGTGGTGGGTTGTTGTGTTGGAACAAGCAGGTGGCTTGCAGGGTGTTATAAGGTGGTTTAAATTCATATTGGGAGTGTTTTTAGTTTCTTGCAAATGTGAATGAAATTTGTTGATTAGATGTGATGAATAGTACTTTAATTGATTCCAATACTTGTAAATACTCTATACTTGTGATGTTTGTGATTGGTTTTGTGGTGGGTTGTTGTGTTGGAGCAAGCGGGTGGCTTGTATGGTGTTATAAGGTGGGTTATACTAATATTGGGAGTGTTTTTCATTTCTTGCAAATGTTAATGAATATTGTTGATTAGATGTGATGAATAGTATTTTATTTGATTTAAATACTTATAAAACACTATACTTTTGATGTTTGTGATTGGTTTTGTGGTGGGTTGTTGTGTTAGAGCAAGCGGGTGGCTTGCATGGTGTTATAAGGTGGTTTAAACTAATATTGGGAGTGTTTAAGTATTAATATAGACTTGTGCAATCATGAATGAGATAGAACTTTATCTAAGTAGCTTATAGGCTTAGATGTTAGAATACATTATGCATGAGTTGTCCTTATTTCACTTTGCAATTGTTGTTGAACATGGATAAAAGTTGGATGACAATTGGTAAGACACCTAATGGCAGATTAAGTCATCCATATATTGAAGGAGTCAATGCATTTATAAATTTTGCAAGAGCGATTGTGGACTTGAGTAGTAATATTCTGTGCCCGTGTATTCACTGTATGAATTGCTATCAGCAATCTCCTCAAATTGTGCGTATACATTTGCTTCATCATGGGATTATGCAATCTTACATTAATTGGTATAATCATGGAGAACCTCGTGTATTAAGCAAGAACATTAATCGTGTGACTACTTTTTTTGATGCATTTTTTGAAACTAATTGTATTATATTACACTTGAAAATCTATATTTGCTTTCTACAACTTATACATTAGGAGTTGTGATTTTAATTCATTGGTGCGGCTACTCTTAATGCATTGTTAGAAATGTTTCTTATAACATAGTTAATGTTTTTACTTTATGATTTTAATGTAGTATTGTTTTTATATTTGTGTAGATTTCTTATTGGTGGCTTTTAGGGGATTTACTTTTGGCATTACTTAGAGACATATGAGGACATCTTCCATTAGTTCTAATTATATTATGCTACACTTTTTGTATTGTTATAAAACATCTTGAGTTATTGTATGTGTTGCAAACAATTATTGTATGGAAGGAGTTTGAATTAGATACTTCTTTTATTTTTTATTTATGGAATGTATAGATCTTTTTTTATAAATGTGTTGTTGAAATAAATGTGTTATTTAAATTTGATGTTTTAATAATGTAATGACAGGTTACAGGTTAATATCAAAGCTATGAAAAAAATAAAAATAGAAAATAAGTTTAGCGACGAATTTTTTCGTCACAAATATAGCAACAAAAAATTGTTTTAGTGATAAAATATTTCGTCACTAAATGTAGCAAAATTTTGTAAGAAATGGTTTTAGTGACGAAAATTTTCGTCACTATATGTGCCTGGATTTTTTTAAAAATAGTTTTAGTGACGAATTTTTTCGTCACTATATGTACCCGAAAATAGTTTTAGTGATGAAATTGTTCGTCACTAAATATGATTTAATAAACTGAAGTATTTTTAGTGACGAAATATTTTCGTCACTGAATAGTGTTTTTAGCGAGGAAAACATTTAGCGACGAAAAGTTTTTGTCGCTAAAAGTTTTTTCTTTTTAAAACAAATTGGACTTTTAGTGATGAAATTTTTCATTGCTAGGACTTTTAGCAACGGGGTTTTAGCGACAAAATGAGTTTCGTCACTAAAAGTCCAATTTCGTCGCTAAAGGTTCTTAGTGACGAAGAACTGGACTTTTAGTGACGAATTTTTCCCTCACTAAAAATACATTTTGTTATAGTGAAAAGTTGTTTTCAGGCCCCCTAGCAGTGTTCTTACTTTTGCACAGTGCCTTCAATACTCCCAAACCAAAAGTGTAACTTATATTCCTTGAAAAAGTAAATAACTTATTAACTTTCTTGACACTAAAGATAACACCAAAAATAAAGGAATAGAAGAACCAATCAATGAGGGAGATTGAGCAAGCAATAATGGCAAAATAAAAAAGAAGGGATGAATATAAAATCTAAACATTTCTTTACTAACCTTTTCCTCCTCAAGTTTGTATCTAAATAAATCCAATCTTTCTTGAATTAAATCAGATCAATTGATCAAAGTTCAAACCCATTCATGTACAATTAAGATACTCAAAAAATTCTTTAGGGATTAGATTTCCAACATGAAGCAAATTCTAACTTAGCACCAATCAAAAAATAAAATAAAAAATAAAGTAGTGAAAATTTCTTTGCATTTCCATCCATTTCATGCTTCTTGATTCTAGGCAAATCAAAGTATTCATACGACATTTCTTGAATTTGTTAGGACATATGTGGTTCACTTGATAAGAACATATGTCATTCTTTTATGTAATTGGCTAATCCATTGACAAAACGCACTTTACTTGTAATTGGGTAGATCTAGGATGTTTTTGATACTTCAAGAAACAAGGTTTCAAGATCAAGTGTTAAAGCCATGCAAGTTTTTCCAAAAAACAAGCTGAGAAATGCTTTTCATTAAAGCTCGACAGCTGGCTCGACAGCTACATCTATCGAGCTTTAAGAACCTGTTCCAGCCCGTGGCTCGGTAGCTACTTGGTAGCTGCTCGACAACACCCCGACACCTTTAGCTGTCAAGATTTAAGAAAAACAGTTTTTCAGTACTGTTTTTATTCTAATCTGTGGACATGTCTTTGGGCCTTCTTTTCTCATAACCCTAGACATATAAAATGATTATTTTAAGGGCCATCAAAGTAAGCACAAGTTGCATAAGCATTGAACAAAGTTTGTTCAAGCAATTTGTGACCGGAAACAAAGTTTGCCCTAGTTCATCTCTTTGTAAAGAAGCTGTTGTGTCTTTGCACCATAGGGTTTTGTAAGCAAGCATCTTCTCGTTCTTTATTGTGAGGATGAACTGAAGAAATTTGCAGCCAACATCTTTCTCAAGTTGGTGATTGAAGTCGCGTACTGGGATCTGCGCAATTGGTTAGTCACGTACTGGGAGCTGTGCATTGAAAATGAGAGATTGTCACTACAGAACAAGTCGAATTGAGTATTGAGGTAAGGGTCCAATTGTAGGTTGGTATAAGGTACTGAGATTCCTTTACTTGTAACCGCTTGTTGTCATAATAGTGGATTCTCGAGAGTGGTAACCTTAAAATCACCCGATGGGGTTTTTGCCTTGGAGGTTTTTCCCATTCGTAAACAAATCACCGTGTCAATTTATTTTCCGCTTCACTTTAGTTTATTGGTGATTTGTTTGTGCTACCACGCGTTTGCATGTTAAATTGGTTAATTAATTAAACTTGGCTAATTAATTAATTAATCCATCACAAGGGGTCAATACGTTTTTGGCCTATCAAGTGGTATCAGAGCAGGCACACTCTGATTAGGGTTTAATCCTTGTGTGTGATCCATTGACCCCTATTGTATGGATAGAGGAAAATCTCTTATTATCCCTCTTTTATTTGATGGGACTAACTATGCATACTGAAAAGTACGTATGAGAGCTTTTTTGCAGTCTCTAGATGAGAAGGTGTGGCAAGCTGTAGAGATTGGCTGGACCAAGCCAAAGGAAGTGCCGGCCGATTGGGATGAGGCAAGGATCAAGGCGGCAAACTTCAACAGTAGGGCATTGAATGCGTTATTCAGTGCAGTCACAAATGAGGAATTCAAGAAGATATCCTCCACTGAAACTACAAAGGAAGCATGGACCATCCTCCAGACAAGTTATGAAGGAACTAAGGCTGTCAACGATTCGAAGCTGTAGAGGCTCACTACAAGCTTTAAAGAGATAAATATGGAGGAGGATGAGTCATTTGATGAGTTCTATGCAAAACTCAAAGACATAGTGAACTCTGCTTTTAATCTTGGAGAAACTATCCCAGAACCCAAGATTGTGAGAAAAGTGCTCAGATCTCTGCCCGAAAGATTTCATGCCAAGATCACCGCGATTGAGGAATCGAAGGATATTGATAAAATTCCTTTGACAAAGCTGGTTGGAAATCCACAGACCTACGAGTTGGGTTTGTCTAGAATCAGAAAAACAAGCAAGAGCAAGAATATGGCACTGAAGGCCAAGAGCAGTGAGATGGAAGAGTCTTCAAACGATGAAGATTCTAAGATGAAGTCCTATATCACCAGGCTTCATGAAGAATGCCAATGGGAAAGACTTCAACAAGGACCGTAAAAATCCAGTTCTTCTCAATTCAAGGATCAAGACAAATGGAAGAAGGATGCAAGGGATGTCGGTTAGTACACTGTTCCTACAGGACCTAAGTGCTTTGGATGTTAAGGCTTCAAACACATGAAACAGGAATGCCTAACGTATCTCAAGACGATTGGGAAAAGTAAGGCACTTGCTGTTACGCTAAGCGACACCGAACCTGAAGATGATTCCGACAATGAGGATGACGGAATCTTGAATGCCTTCACTGCCACAGTTAATCCTACTGAGGAGATTGTTGAAGATGTGGATGAAGAAGAGGTTGGTGGAAGCCAAGTTTGAGAAGATGGATGATCAAGATGACATTCACACAGCCTATGCAAAATTATATAAGGTCTCAGAAAAGCACGAGAAGCTGTATAGGTTGACCACCAAGAAGTTTAGTGATGTGGAGCTTGAACGTGAAGAGCTTTCCAGAAAGTTTGATGAAACAAATCAAACTATTGGAGCACTGAGGTTTGAAAATAACTTCTTTGCTGAGAAGACTAAGAAGCTTGAGGCAGAACTATTCCAAGTCAAAGCTTAGCTGGAAAGGACTTCAAGAGCTAAGCTCGATGAGATGCTCGGCTTTAAAAAATCTGCTTCAGATCGAACAAGTTTAGGGTATGATTTCTCTTCCTTTAATATTGCTTCTGCTAGTACTACTGTTTTTGTTCCCCCTAGCAATAATGTTGAAATTGAGAACACTAATGTTAAAACTGAATTAGCTAGTGAGAACATAGATAAGGGTAAATCTATTTTAGGAGCACCCCCTAAGCAGGATAAGAAGGAAGTTAAAAACCCTAGGGCCAAGAAAACTATCTCTCAAAGGCCTAAACAAAAGAACCAGCATCTATTTCATCACTGTGGAGCAGCTGGTCATACTTGACCAAATTGCTATAAGTGGTTAGCCACTCAAAATAGCAGCAGTATGTTGGCGTTGGGAAACCAGAATCAGTTTCCGTCCTCGTTTGCTCCTCTTGGAGATCTTCTCAAAGCCCTCATGTTTCTTTCAAACTTGAACGATATCAATTCTTCCCCCTCACCGACGGTTCAAGGGTTTGCAAAGAAGAAAGGTTCTTCCAAGGTGTGGAAGGAAAAGGGTTCCAAGTGATCTAATCACTTTTTCTCTCTCTTCTTTTGTTTTTTGTTTTTTTGCATTACTTTTGTGTTTTGCTTTAATGTTTTGAGTCAGTCTAGTTTTTATGCTTTGCTTTGTTTTGTTTTGTCTTGCATGTTTTTGGTTATTAGTTTTTTAGTTTTTAGTTGTTTTGTTTTAATTCAAAAATAAATAAAAAATTGAAAAATTCAGAAAAATACAAAAACAGTGTGTGTATGTGTACATCGGTTCATGTGAACCTTAAAATGGCCATTGAAACAGAGTTTTCTAAACTTTGTATCTTTTGTAACTTAGATAAGCATCCCTATGCACAACTAAGCAAGTGAGCTTTGTGGCTCTATGTTTGTGATGAGTAAGGTTAAGTGATCTCTTGTACTTAACACTCGTATCACTCTTTTTGACGGGAAGGACTAGAAAATCCTAAGAGAAATGCATAAATAACCATCTCACCACTGTTACCCGCCAATCATGAAATGACATATGTATGCTTTGGCATAGCAAAAGTGTAATGTCAATGACATCTGTATGCTTCGGCGTAGCAAAAGTGCAATGTCAAAAGCTTAACATAATTGGGTATTTCTTTTCTCTCCTTTGTATACTCATGCATGGTTTGCTTAATAAAAAGAAAATATGCAAAGAAAATAAAAACAAAAAGAACAAAATGCTTTAAGTATGATTGCAAGCATGTTTTCTAGGAGACGTGAGAGTTATAGGATGTACCTCAAAGGTGATAGTCCCCATCAAACAGTTAAGATTGTGTGTGAGTTAAAGTGATTTTCTCATTTGTCAAATCGTCGTAACTTTGAGACACTTGTGTAATCTTGCAATGTTTTTCACACACAACACGCAATATTATTTGCTACACTTGATAAATGTGCAGGTATAATGTGATTTGGCCATCACAAGGTTTACATGTGTTGATGTATGCTCACTAAACTGTCTTAACTTGTTTTTGAAATATAAAATTGGTTAGACTTGTTTAGTGTGTGTGTGTGTGTGTGTGTGTGTGTGTGTTTTTGGGAGCTAAATGCTTAACTCTTTGTTGGTTGAGAGATGTTTTGAGAGGTTAAAATGTTGGTTGGGTCATTGGCTGAATTGCATGTTTGATTGCATTCATATTTGTGTTTTTCTCCTCTTTGAAAAACTGTTTTTAAGCCTTCTCGATACCTTCTCGACACCTCTCGATACCTGGCTTATCTGTCTAGATTTTCAATTGCATCTTATCGCAATCTTGATAGCTTCTCGATAGCTTCTGGATCGATCAAAAAACCTCATAACCTCTCGATAGCTTCTCGATAGCTTCTGGATCGATCGAGAAACCTTCTGACCTTTCGATAGATTCCCAGCAGCTGGTGGATTGATCGAGCTTCTTACTCGTGTCTGATGTTTTGTTCCTCGACATCTCCTCGATAGTTGCATCTATCGATGCATGTGTTCTCGACACCTACCTCGACATTTGTCTCGATACCTCTCGACACCTCTATCTGTCGAGATTTACTGAGGTTCTACTTTTTGTTTCAGCACGATTCGGATCTCATTTTTTCTCGATCTCTCTCGATCTATCCGCACTTGTTCATCTCCCAAACACTCTTTTCTCTCTCAAAACCTTTAACTCACGTGATTTTTGGCCTCTATTGCTTCAAATCACTTGGTATGATTTCTTTTCTATCTTTCCTCATGTTCTTTTCATGCATTCATACCTAGGTTTTTGAGTTTCTGAAATTTTTTTGGGGTTTTTCAAAATTGTTGAGTTTTTGTGAAAATTTGGGATGGCTTTTTGCCTAAATGAGTTTCAACTCTCATACATTTCATCTCATAAGCATAATAACTGTATTATCATGCATTTAGATGTGTGCAATTTGATTGTGTGTTGGTAGGATTGGATTGGGTGGAGCCCATGATGTCTTTTATATGGCATGTCACATGTTCATGCATTTTTCATGCATACGTTCTTTCTTTTCAATATACTTGTTATATTTGAATTGTGTTAGAACTTTTCTGAGTGTTTCTTTCTTCCCCCTCTCTCTCTTGTTTACGTTAGTGCGTTAATGGCACCAAAACGTAAGTCTGCTCCTGTCTAGAACCCTCTGCGTTCTAGGGCCTCTTCGTCTTCTGATCCTACTCCCTCCTCTATTCGGTTCCGTGATGAGAAATCCTAAAAGGACTTCTCGGAGAACTTCTCTAAACGAGGTGTTCATTCGGAACGCCAAGTTGTCTTATCAGATTTTGTCGACACTGACCTTTCCAATGTCACTCACAGACGGGAATGGGAGTCACTGTGTGACGTCCCGGTCACATGTCCTTTCGTGCTAATTCAAAAGTTTTACTCCAACATGCATGGAACTGATCCTTCAGTACCTCTCTTTCCTATTCGTGTTCGAGGTACGCGCATTGTCGTCACACCTGAGTTGGTATCCGATGTGCTTTGTGTTCCAAGGGTTACGCATCCTAACTACCCCAGTTGTGAGCGTCTACAAACTGTGTCCAAAGACGAGATGATCTCTGCTTTTTGTGAGTGTCCAACTGATTGGGGTGAGCATTAGTTTACATCATGTCGACCTTTTGCTAAAGGTCCTAGATTCTTGAATATGGTGATGACTTTTGTGTTGTATCCTTTCTCTCACTAAAACTCCATTACAAAGTCTCGTTCTCGTTTTCTATTGTCCCTTCTTGAGGATCTTTCCATTGATTTTCCTTCACATTTTATCCTTTCTATCATAGATGTTTAAAGGGATACGACTACCAGTGATAAGCTCATCTTTCCTTCTGCAATCACGCGGATCTTATGCCACTTTTCTGTTCCTTTTCCCTCATCCGACCACTTCTCATTTATGTGTGCCATTGACTACGCTACCGTTAAACGGAGTGAGGCGCAGTTTTGAGCGAGGCGCAGTTTCGTGCGAGGCGCAGTTTCGTGCGAGGCGGTCCGGTTCAATAGCTCCTCCCACTCCTTCGGCTCCTTTTACCTCCGCTCCCTCTTGTTCAGCGGGAGGTGTGACTTTGGATGCGATCATGGCGCAACTTCAGCGCATGGATTCTCGTCTTGATACACTTTCTATGAAGTTGTATTAGGTGAACACCCGTGTTGGCCGCATTGCTAGACGGCAGGCTCACCTTGGTGGTTTTATGGAGTCTCCCTCTCCTCCTCCCGAGGCATCCAAGACACCTGATGATGGTTCCGGTGATGATGATGATGAGGGTGGAGATACTAGCTCTTCTAGTTCTGACGAGATGTCTACTTGACACTCTTACCCTTTGTCACTCGTGACAAAAAGCGGGAGTAGTTTTGGATATAAGAGTAATCACTCTTAGGGGGAGAGTTAGGAGATTTTTGTTAGGGGGAGAGTTTGTTTTTGAGGGATGTAGTAAGGATTATATGTATCTTTTCTTTTCTTTCTTGTTAGAGATACATTATTCTTGTACCTAGGTCTTGTGACCATTTTTTATACATACATGATGTTTCTCAAGTGGTATATATATATGATGATGTATGTTTTATTCACCTACCTCTACATGTGTTGTTTCTTTTCTTTCTTTATACACATGTTTCTTTATTTTGTATGCAATCTCTTATTTCTGCTTCACACAAAGATGTCTTGATGTGTTTTGTTTAAAGTGTTTCAGAAATACAGGTTGTTAAAGTCTACTTGTCATGAACTCTCTTCTTGCAAAGTTTTTCAAGAGTTTATGTTAGGATAGATTTTATTGTATTCAACAAGTGAGTATGAGTTGAGTGATTTATGCTTCTCTCATATGTTCATTTGTTTGTTGTGGTTTTGTCACGGATTACCAAAGGGGGAGATTGTTAGGACATATATGGTTCATTTGATAAGAGCATATGTCATTCTTTTATGTAATTGGCTAATCCTTTGACAAAACGCACTTTACTTATAATTAGATAGATCTAGGATGTTTTTGATACTTCAAGAAATAAGGTTTCAAGATTGAGTGTTAAAGCCATGCAATTTTGTCCAAGAAACAAGCTGAGAAGTGCTCTTCATTAAAACTCGACAGCTGGCTTGACAGTTGCATCTATCGAGCTTTAAGAAGTTGTTCCAGCCCCATGGCTCGACAGCTACTCGACAGCACCTCGACACCTCTAGCTATCGAGATTTAAGAAAAACAGTTTTTCAGTATTGTTTTGATTCTAATCTGTGGACATGTCTTTGGGCCTTCTTTTCTCATAACCCTAGACATATAAAAAGATTATTTTATGGGTCGCCAAAGTAAGCACAAGTTGCACAAGCATTGAGCAAAGTCTGTTCAAGCAATTTGTGACCGGAACCAAAGTTTGCCCTAGTTCACCTCTTTGTGAAGAAGCTGCTGTGTCTTTGCACCATAGGATTTTGTAACCAAGCATCTTCTCGTTCTTCATTGTGAGCATTCTGCGGTGGCATGCTGCTCATAATTATGCAGACTATAGAAACTTGGGTCCCTCCGTTCTTTTTCAATGGGCTCTCTGAAAACTTAATTAGGTTTGAAAACTCCATCTATGATCCATTTGTCCAAGAGCACATCCAGCTCTTTTGGTGGGCATAGTATTGGCGAAGGGTTCTCATACTCCTTTTTGTCTGACTTCCTCTTCTTTTCACTGATGGACACTATCATGGCCTGCAGCGTGGTTCTCCACTCATTGGGTTTGTCAGAGCTGAGCCCTTAAATCCTATTGTATGCAATCTTTCTAGCTTTTTGCAATAGCTACGCAAATTGTGAGATTTGTTAGGATGTGTGCCCTTAAATCCTATTGTATGATACTATGTATGACATTATGTATGACTTAATGTTGTGTTTTATAAAGTTGTTTTATTATTATCTAAAAATAATGGTAAAATGAATATTGGGACATTATCATGTAGTCCATGGGATGCATAGTATATGATTTATGTGAAAAGTCACAGAAGATATAAATCACAAGTTCTTTGTAAACTCAGAATTATAGTTCGTAGTAGGTGATGAAATTTGGCAGTTTATCTGCGAAGACTATAACGTATCAACTAAGATGATTTGTCTTGATCATGGAAGTAGAGACTTCTAGTTGATATGTTGATATGTTTTAAGAGTTAAAACATATTGAACTGGATTGCTGTGAGATTTATTATTCTTTTAACGATTGTCAAATGAATAATAAACTCACGACTTCTATTTGCATGAACTCTTAATCTTGAGAGGATAATGGACCTGATCATGAAGTGTAGGTTACTTTGATATATCAGGAGTAAGATCTAAAGTTACGGTCAAAACCTCAGTATGTTGGGCAACCACATTTAGTGTTGATAGAACATATATTCTCAAGATGGGATTCATAGTCTCTTAACGGATATACAAAATATTCTCCTGAGATAAGTTTAATAGGTTTGGTTATTCAGAGAGTTAGGCCTGACCATAGTTTTAAAAACCGGACCGGACCGGCCGGTCCAACCAGTTCAACCGGCCTTAAATCCGGTCCGGTTATGCTATAAAACCGGAAATACACTAAAAAACGGTGAATAGTGCAGACCGGCCGGTTCGACCTTAAAAACCGAAAAACCGGCCGATCGAACCGGTTTTGCTTATCTGCCTTCAAGCCCCTAAACTACGTCGTTTTGCCCCCTACAAATTTAACCCTAAAATCCTAAAACTATGTTCAGCTTCTCAGACTCTCAGTCTCTCACACTCTCACTTCTTTCCTCAATCCTCAGTCACGCCTCCAGCCAGCAGTCCAGCCTCCTCATTCCTCAAGCTCTCTCTCTGCTTTCATCCTCACGCCCTCAACTGCTCAGCCCACGCCCTCGCGCCCTCCCTCGCGCCCCTGCCTCGCGCCCTCCCTCGCGCCCTACGCCCTCGCGCCCTCGCGCCCCTACCTCACGCCCTCAGCAGCTCAGCCCAGGCCTCGCGCCCCTGCCTCGCTCTGCCTCACGCCCTCCCCTGCCTCGCTCTGCCTCGCGCCCTCCCTCCCCTGCCTCGCGCCCTTAACTGCTCAGCCTCGCGCTCTGCCTTGCGCCCCTGCCTCGCGCCCTGCCTCGCGCTCTGCCTTGCGCCCTCCCCTGCCTCGCGCCCTTCCTCGCGCGCTCGCGCCCTGCCTCGCGCCCTCCCTCCCCTGCCTCGCGCTCTCCCTCACGCCCTCAGCCCCTCCCTCCCTGCCTCGCGCCCTCCCTCCCTCACTTGCTCGCTCTCTCAACTCTGTGATATTCTTTTCTTTTTCTATTTTGGGTTTTTTTTTTTTCCAGCTTCATCAGATAATAAACTAATAATTACTTTATTTGCCATTTGGATGTAAATATAATGACTAATGAAGTTATTTATTTAGTTTTGTTGAAAGTTTATTTTGTTAAGGATGATTGTTATGTTAAATTATTTAAAAAGATATTATATACTTCTTTAAAAAAATTATTAATTATTTATATAATTTAAATAAATAATAATTAAATTATTTATGACGTCACCGGTTCGACCATTGGTCCGACCTCGGTTCGACCTTAAAACCGGTATTTAACTCCTTTTCCGGTTCTTTCACCGTACCGGTTTTTAAAACCATGGGCCTGACCACTTTAGTAAGGAGTTACTAAAGTATATATTTATGAAATTGGATTTCATAAATATATGATGAATAACTTAAATGATTAAACCAGGTACTCAAGGATAAGATGTAGTAACCTACAAAGTGGCAGTCTACATTAATGACTTTGTGTTACTACGAACATTTTATGAAGGAGCTGCATGTACAATAAAGTCTTGGGATATAATTTATTAATAAGGCCTAGAGTGTAATTATATTTATATAGTGGTATTAATATAATTAATGGTAACTTTAGACTTGTCAAGAGTTAACAGATTAGCTCAAGGCCCATTGGAGCTAGTGTCTTATTGGTCCTTTTCGGTCCCACTCAAAGCCACACACTTAAGCCCAATTGGAAAAGCTCAAAAGGCCAGTCCAATTAGATAATCAGTTAGATACAAAGGGAGAAACATACATAATTTTTTTGTGTGAAAAAATGATGAAAAATTAGAACACTATTGTGAAATGGTGTGAAAGAAGTGTTAAACACTTTAACATTCTCCATTGGAAAACTGATTGAGAGACCACACATCTTGGGCGTTAGTGGAATTGGAGTGAAGATTGAAAGTGTTCCCAAGTGCTTCTGATCTTCAGTTTTGAAATTTACCGCTCTAAGGTACACTCTCTTGTTCTTAAATTCTGAAACTTACATAGTACATGTTAACATTTATGAATGAAGTAGATTCGTTATTTTTCGTTGCGTATGTTTTGTATGCAATACAAACATGTATTTATCCAACAATTGGTATCAGAGCGGTCTTCATTTTCGTATCTGTTTAACATGTTTTGAGTTTTGAAATTTGTGACAATAGTTTCATGTTGTTAGAGATTAGTTTTCTGCATGGTTGTTGAATTATTGTTGGATAAAAACTGATATTGATGTTGGATGTTGTTTAATTTTGAGTTTAAATATGTTAAACTAAACTTTAAGGCTATAGCATCAATGAAATTCAGTTTTAATATCAATTTCTATCCATTATATTCATATGATGGTTGTTTTGTTCATGAAAACGTTAAAAAACTGTCTTAGAAAAATTCTGAAAAATTGAAAATTCGCGACGTTCGATTGATTGAGCATTTGTCGAGCATCGATCGAGCTGGCATAATTTTTCTCGATCGATCGAGGATATGTCGAGTATCAATCGAGCTTCGCGGAATTTGTCTCGATCGATTGAGAATCTGTCGAGGATTGATCAAGCAGCCAGAACTCTTCTCGATCGATCGAGGTACATTCTCAATTGATCGAGAACTGAGGATCTAGAATTTTCTTAAAGTGTTTTTTACATATATAAAAAGCAAGGATATGTGTAATTTGTTTACACATGTTTTAAATTAAAAACCTTTATTTTAAAACATCTAGTGGGAGAGAGATACAAGGGTTGGATCTCACGGCCTCCATTGTTGGTTCATAGTAGTGTGAAATATATACTTTGTCTTTGCCTCGAGCTTAGCATTCCATGCGGAGAAAATTTATTTCATGGTCCTACAAGATTGAATTTCCTAGTTTATAGTGGTTTAATCAAACGCCTTGTTTTAGTTTCGAGCATTGCATTCCATGCGAAGGGTGTTTTTATCATGGTACTACAAAATAAGTCTGTTAAAGGGATGAAGTGTGGTTACACATGATTCTAGACAATGGTATACACTAGACTAAGTATTATAGTATCCTCTATGTTGAGTTCTTACTATTATTACTTAGAGGCTAAATGTAAAATGACATATTATTAGTGTTTGATAAAAGTTATCATGATAGCACTAATAATGAGAATAGTTCTCAATCAATCATAGTATTTAATGTTCACTCTATGCTAAAGTATATTGAATATGAGATTGGGTTGTCGTTGCATATATTATATTGTGGTTTTATTAAGGTTTCATACTATATGTTTATATGCTAAATTGATAATGTCCAGTTTACTTATTATTTTCATGTTTATTATTTTCAGATTTGAATATGACATCATTTAGCTCACTTGTTACTATTCTTAATCAAAACAAACTAACTGAATCCAACTATGTTGACTGGAAAAGAAATTTGGACATTGTTTTAACTGCTGAAGAGCACAAATATGTGCTTACTCAACCATGTCCTAGCTTTCCTTCATTAGATGCTCCTCTTGAGGAAAAACAACGATATGATCGTTGGCAGAAATCTAATGAGATAGCCAAGTGCTATATCCTAGCATCTATCTCAAATGTTCTACAACATCAAATGCAGGATGCAGAACTAGCTTCAGACATCATGACTACATAAATAATTTTACTCCTAGAAGTAGAGTTGTCTTGGCTGAAATGAATGAACCTGTAGTTAAACAACCAATTTATGAAACTAGGGATGATGTGACTGTATTAAATACATCACAAGATACTGCTCATGAGATGTCTAGTACATAGTGGCTCGTCGTAGTGGGAGAATTGTTCGGCCTCCTATGAGATTTATAGGTTTGGGAGAAACTTATGAAGCTGTCTCAGAAGAGACTGAATCGGATTCCTACACTTATGAGGAGGCAATGAATGATATAGATGTACATCATTTGGTCCAAACTGTGAAATTTGAATTGGATTATGTGTATTCCAATCAAGTTTGGGATCTTGTAAAGGCGCTTAACGACATTAAATCAGTTAGTTGCAAATGGATTTACAAGATGAAGAGAGGGATAGATGGAAAGGTTGAAACCTTTAAAGCAAGGCTAGTGGCGAAAGGGTATACACAAAAAGAGAGCATTGATTATAATGAAACTTTTTCGCCAATAGCCATGCTTAAGTCTATCAGAATTCTCTTATCCATTGCTGCTCATTATGATTATGAGATCTGACAAATGGATGTCATGATTGCATTTCTTAATGGCAATCTTGAGGAAGAAATCTACATGTTGCAATTGGAAGGTTTCATAGGAAAGAACCAAGAGTATATGGTATGCAAGTTGAAAAGGTCCATTTATGGACTTAAGCAAGCATCTAGATCATGGAATGTCAGATTTGATCAAGCAATCAAATTATTTGGTTTTGAACAAAATCTTGATGAACCATGTGTGTACAAAAGATATCGAGACAAAGTAGTAATGTTCCTAGTACTTTATGTTGATGACATTGGAAATGATGTAGGAGTAATGTCATCGGTAAAAATTTGGTTATCAAGTCAATTTGATATGAAGGACTTGGGCGAAGCTAACTATATTCTAGGGATCAAGCTTTGGTGAGATTGAAAAAATAAGATGTTAGGCTTGTCACAAGCTGTATATATAGATAAGGTTCTAGAACGGTTTAACATGCAAAACTCCAAGAAAATGATTACTTCCTTTTAGACATGGAGTTCCTTTGTCTGATGACCAAAGGCCTAAGACTGAAGAGGAAGAAAACATGATGAGACAAGTTCCCTATACTTCTGCTGTGGGAAGTCTCATGTGTGCCATGCTTTGTACTAGACCGAATATTTGTTATTCAATTGGCATGATTAGCCGATATCAATCAAATCCAGGACCTAAACATTGGCAAGCTGTAAAGCATATTCTCAAGTATCTAAGGAGAACGAGGGATTATATGCTTGTTTACTGGTGTGAGGATTTGATTCACATTGGCTAAACAGATTCAGATTTTCAGTTGGATCTAGATTTCAAAAAAATCCACGTTAGGTTGTGTATTCACCTTGAGAGGTGGAGCCATAAGTTGGAGGAGTGTTAAGCAATATTGTATTGGCGACTCCACGATGGAAGCTGAATATGTTGTTGCTTGTGAAGCAACAAAAGAGGCTGTTTGGCTCAAGAAATTCTTTTCTGATCTTGGTGTTATGAAAATTGAGCAAGTTCCTATTACATTATTCTGCGACAATAGTGGAGCGGTTGCACAATCCAAGGATCCAAGGAATCATAAGAAAGAAAAGCACATAGAAAGAAAGTACCACATCATTCGAGATATTATCACTCGAGGTGATGTGGTTGTAACAAAGATTGATGGTGCAAAAAATTTAGCAGATCTCTTTACCAAAGCCTTGCCCCAAATGACTTTCGAGTCACATTTGGAGGAGATGGGAGTTAGATTAGTGCACAATAGTCTTTATGGCAAGTGGGAGATTGTTAGGATGTGTGCCTTTAAATCCTATTGTATGATACTATGTATGACACTATATATGACATTATGTATGACTTAATGTTGTGTTTAGTAAAGTTGTTTTATTATTATCTAAAAATAATGGTAACATGAATATTAGGACATTATCATATAGTCCATGAGATGCATAGTATATGATTTATGTGACAAGTCATAGAAGATATAAATTACAAGTTCTTTATAAACTCAGAATTATAGTTTGTAGTCAGTGATGAAATTGGGGAGTTCATTTGCGAAGACTATAACGTATCAACTAAGATGATTTGTCTTGATCATGGAAGTGGAGACTTCTAGTTGATATGTTGATATGTTTTAAGAGTTAAGACATATTGAACTGGACTGCTGTGAGATTTATTATTCTCCTAACGACTATCAAATGAATAATAAACCTACGACTTCTATTTGCATGAACTCTTAATCCTGAGAGGATAATGGACCTGATCATGAAGTGCAGGTTGCTTTGGTATATTAGGAGTGAGATCTAAAGTTACGGTCAAAACTTCAGTATGTTGGGCAACCACATTTAGTGTTGATGGAACATATATTCTCAAGATGGAATTCATAGTCTCTTAACAGAGATACAAAATATTCCTTTGAGATAAGTTTAATGGGTTTGGTTATTCAGAGAGTTAGACCTGACCACTTTAGTAAGGAGTTACTAAAGTATATATTTATGGAATTGGATTTCATATATATATGATGAATAACTTAAAGGATTATACCGGGTACTCAAGGATAAGATGTAGTAATTTACAAAGTGGCAATCTACATTCATGACTTTGTATTACTATGAATATTTTATGAGGTGGTTGCATGTACAATAAAGTCTTGGAATATAATTTATTAATAAAGCTTAGAGTGCAATTATATTTAGGCATAACTGCACTTTTAGTCCCTATATTTTGACGTTTTTCCATTTTAGTCCCTACATTTTATTTTTACTACATTTAGTCCCTAAACCAATTTATGCGTGTTATTTTCGTCATTTCCATCAGTCAACCGACGGAAATAGCTGAGTTGGCAGCCGGAGACATTAAAATATTATTAAAAATGCCACATCAACATCTTTTTTTTAAAAATAATTTGTAAATTTTAACTAAATTAAAAAAAATAAGCAAAATTAAAAACAACAAAATCAAATGCCTATGAACACAATAACACAACCTAGAAAATCAAAAAACACAAACCCAAGAAATCAAACCCAAAAACACGAATCAAATGTCGAGGAAATTAAAAAACCTTCAAAGATTCAAAACATAAAGAACACAAACCCAAACCCAACCCTCAATCTCTAGCAAACCCAGAACACCATATGAAAAATCAAACCCTTCGTACAGACATCAAACCTAGAAACAAACCCAAAAACCGTCACAACCGCCACAACCCACCATCCCAACCGCCACAACCAAACCCAACTCAGTCTCAACTTTAGCCACCCGGATCTCTATCCACCCTAACCCAACCTCAAACCCAGCCGCCCCATGCTCAACCCCAGCCACCCCAGTCGGTCTCAACCCACCCACCCCAGACCAACCTCAACCCACCCCACCCTGATCTCAATCCACCCCACCCAAACCAACCTCAACCCACCCCAGTCGATCTCTACCTATCCCACCTCGATCTCAACCCACCCAACCCAGACCAACCTCAAACCACCCCAGTCGATCTCAACCCATCCACCCTACCCCGATCTCAACCCACCATAGCCACCACAAGCCACTACGCCACCAGGTATCACGAGTGAGAAACACGAATGAGAGAGAGAAGAGAATGAGAAAATTTGAGAGAAAGTGAGACACGGATGAGAGAGAAAGAAGAAAAACTAATTTAAGAAAATAAGACGAAAGAGAAAACACCAGAGAGAGTTTTTTATCTTAATTTTAGTGATTTTTTATTTTATTTCTGTTTTTTATTTAATTAAAATTGACAATTTAAAAAAAAAATAGATGCTGACGTGGCATTTTTAATAATATTTTAATGTCTCCGACTGCCACCTCAGCTATTTCCGTCAGTTGACTGATAGAAATGACAAAAATAACACGCGTAAATTGGTTTAGGGACTAAAAGTGGTAAAAATAAAATGTAGGGACTAAAATGGAAAAACGTCAAAATGTAGGGACTAAAAGTGCATTTACGCCTTATATTTATATAGTTGTATTAAATATAATTAAGAGTTGACAGAAAAGCCCAAGACCCATTGGAGCTAGTGTCTTATTGGTCTCTTTTGATCCCACTCCAAGCCACACACTTAAGCCCAATTGGAAAGGCCCAAAAGGTCAGCCCAATTAGATAATTAGTTAGATACAAAGGGAGAAACATACATAATTTTTCGGTGTGAAAAAAGGATGAAAAATTAGAACACTATTGTGAAATGGTGTGAAAGAAGTGTTAAACACTTTGACATTCTCCCTTGGAAAACTGATTGAGAGACCACACGTCTTGGGCGTTAGTGGAATTGAAGTGAAGATTGAAAGTGTTTTTAAGTGCTTCTGATCTTCGATTTTGAAATTCACCGCTCCAAGGTACACTCTATTGTTCTTAAATTCTGAAACTTACATGATAGATGTTAACATTTATGAATGAAGTAGATTTGTTATTTTCCATTGCGTATGTTTTGTATGCGATACAAACATGTATTTATCCAACAAGATTTCCAAATTTTCCAAGACAACTCTATATTCCATGATCATGTTGCCCATGCACATTTCCACCAACGTCTTATCTTCACAATGGTCATAGCAATCAAGGGCTATGTCCATGAATCTCTTGATGTATTCCATCAAGTCTTCACTGTTTTTCTGCTTAGTTCCTTGCAAGTTGCAAGCAAAACTGTCTCCTTTATGTGGAAATACATGGTGCAGAACTCGTCTACCATGTCATCCCATGTCGGGATTGATCCTAGCTTCAAGCTAGTGTACCAGGTGTATGCCTAGTCACACAGGGATTTTAAGAACTCTCGAAGACACAAGTCCTTATCTGCTGCATAGGGACCGAGGATGTCAATAAACTTACGTTCTCAATAGCATTTCCTCTTTTGCCATCATACTATGCGAAAGTTTGCGGCTCGTATCTCTCGGGATATAGCTTGCTAAGTATTCTCAGCAGATAGGGAGGTCTTCGTGCATAGAATATCTTCTTGGGTGCTTTGGCCATTTCTTGCTTTAAAAGTGCTGTGATATCAACCATCATAACAAAACACTGCTATGTGTTCTGTAGGCCACCACCCACGAGGGTTTCTTCTTTATCTGCCACATGCTCGGGGTCATGTTGGCTTCCTTTTTCCTTAGTCTTATATGCTTTCAGCTGGTGAATTTCTTCCATTAGTTGCTGCTTGGAATACTGTACAAACTACAATACTTCAATAAAGAAGTTAGTATTGTCAACAGGAATCCATTGTTACTATTGCGAACCAACCCCTACTCTGTTAACACCTTCTACTTGGCTGGGTTGTTGTGACATAGCTAGCCTTGATTCTGCCTACAATGGCATGGTGCTTATATTTCGCGTCATCTTTGATCTTGGGAGCATAACTTGCGAGGGATCTGTTTGCTTTCCTTGTCTTTTTCCCAACTCCCCAATGAAGTCATCAATTTAAATGTGGTGGGCCTTTTGTGTTGTTGGGCTTTAATCTCTCTTACTGTACCACGACCCATGATTCTGAGGTAGGAGAGTTAGGAATGGCCTAAGTGAAACACACCTTAGGCCAGCTTGTGTACTAGTTGGGCCACCCTCGTATAAGCACGCCCCTTGGTAGGATTCTTAAACGTACAACATGCTTATGGTAAAAATAATTGTTACAGATATTACAGCAAGCAACACAATACAACAAGATAACTAAAACATTTTACAAATAACACTAACGCCTAAATAATACAACAAAGGAATATAACAAGGTTGTGGCAAAATAATACAATCACGAATAGCAAGATTATAGCAAACCATTTAGTAATAAGATACAAGTTAATCATTCATCAACCAAAAAGTAAAAATCATCTGCCAAATAAATGGGCTTAGTTTTTCAGCAAACATAAGTCCAAAAAGGGAGCCGATCTCCAATGTGGGTAACTTCAAAGAAGGCACTTGCCATAGAGATTACACACTTTAGAAAAAGGACCTAGATGACTTAAACTCTAATTCTTAACTTCTCAGAGAGTGGATCTATCAAGAGGGAGAGAAATGAGTAGCCTATTGATGCATGCCTCTATTCTTGTCACTCCTACTTTTCTTTGATTTTTCTGTTTTTCGTTTCTCATTTTCTTCTTTATTCAATCTCTATTTCTTGTCATGGTTGTTCCCCCCCTTTTCACTATTCATAACTATTGCCTTTTATATTGTCTGCCATGACAGGATTTACCATTTTTACCCCTCAACCGCTTTTGGCTCATTGTGGACGTCCTTCTAAGACTACCCACTAGCCTGCTGGCTACCCAACCACTACCATTATACTGTGTTGGCTGCACCATGTCTCATTCCCAAACAAAAATGGCTTGTCTTGTCTCTTACCTCTCTTTGTTTTCATTAATCTCATTTGGATAAAGATTAAACCTCTCCCTCACCTACTTCTATAGCATGAATTTAGTGGTTCCTGCTCAATCTTACTTCTTTTGGGTGAGATTCCATTCTAGCAGGACATTTCTCCCCAAAGAAGTATGAACAAGAACCCCAAAATAGACTCCCTTTTGACTTGTGGCCTATCTCCCATCTATTAGCTAGGTACAAGTAAGTGGTGTATAGGCCCTGTGTGTATGCTCCGCTTCTGTCTGAATCCATTAATTTTTCCTTTTATACTGTCTGCCATGATATGATTTACCATTTTTACCCTTCAATCGCTTTTGGCTCATTGTGGGCGTCCTTCCAAGACTACCCACTAGCCTGCCGGCTGCCCAGCCACTATCATTATTCTATGTTGGCTGCACCATGCCTCATTCCCAAACAAAAATGGCTTGTCTTGTCACTTACCTCTCTTTGTTTTCACTACTCTCACCTGGATAAAAGTTAAACCTCTCCCTCACCTACCTCTATGACATGTATCTAATGGTTCCAGCTCATACTTACTTCTTTTGGGTGAGATGTCATCCCAATAGGACATTTCTCCCCAAAGAAGTTTGAGCGGGAACCCGAAAATAGACTTTCCCTTGACCCGTGGCCTACCTCTCATGTGTTTACTGAGTACAAGTAGGTGGTGTCTGAACCCTGTGTGTATGCTTCACTTTCGTCTGAATCCATTACTTTTTTGGTCTTCACGCCTTTGCTATTGCCTCTATGTTTCTTTGATCCTACTGTACATTCTGGTAAGTGTTTAACTCTTGTGACGTGAAAGACATATGGGTTTTTGGGTTCAAGTTTTCTTTCTTCCATCTCTTCTTTGCATTGGGCATTGCTTGGGTGCAAGTCTTCTCCTTACTGCCTAGCCTATCATATTTCCTGCATCTGGGGGCCTCTTGGTTGGGGATCCTATCATGCCACTACATTGTTCCTGCTATGTTATTACCTCTCTTTTATTTCCTTGTTAACCGTGGGCTCTCGAGCTGATGCTCCTGCCAGTCCACTTTCCACAATTTTGCCCTTTTTGGGCTTTACTGGCCAACATTCTTGCTGTGCCAACTCACTTTCTACATCCTTACCTCTTTTGGACTTTATTGGCCAACATTCCTGCTATGCTAACCCATTTCATTCCTTAAGCTTCTTTAGTCCATTTACTTTTTCTTTACCTCTTTTACTCTCATGGGCTTTTGCTAAATCCTTTGAGCTTCCTGAGCCCAATTATCACATATTTACCTCTTAATACTTTTTGGGCTTATTGGCTTTTAAGCCAACCCAATGAATTTATTAATTCATTTCATGGGCTTCCCCTACCTATTTACCTCCTCTTTACTTCTTATTATTCTCATAAGTTTACTACTTCATTCCTCGAGCTTTCTCAACCCATTTACTTCCTCTTAACCTATTATTGTTCTTGTGGGCCTACTAACCATTATTCCTGCCATTCCGGTCTGTTGGGCTTGCGTTACTATTTTCTCTTCCCATTTTCTTCATATTGTTGGGCGTCTTCTACTATTGGGTCTTTTATTAAAAGTGGGCATCAACATCAGCTAAATCTGAAAATTGTTTATCAAATACATCCTAAGAAAAATATGCTTGTCTAAAAGTTTGGGGGCTGCAAAGGATTGTCAGAAAATGATTGTAGAACAATACCAAGTAAAGAAAAATATTAAAGAATAATAAGAGAGAAGTCTGATGAATCTTAAGGACTATTATAAAGCGAGGAGAAAACAAAGAGTCAATTGCCTTGGTTCGACTCTTTGATTACACAGGTGTGCCTTTGACAAATTAGAGAAAAGCAATAGTATAGAGTCTGGACTCAGCTGCTGAGAAGCCTGGTTTCTTCATTGTTGCCTCTTCCCATGGTTTGTCAGATAGAGAGATGGGTAAAAGGTAACGAAGGGTTTATGGAGGAGGGAGAGAGAGAGTGCTTATTGGATAGGAAGTAAATACTTAACCTAAAAATTTAATTAATAAAAAAATAGATTTGCCATGAAAAATTGTGGAAGCTTCAAATCCTACATGGCAAGATCTCATGAAGTCAAAAAAATAAAAAAGTCAAACACTTCAGTTTTATAGATGTTTCAGTTTTATAGTATATATTGATTAAATTAAATGCAAATACACAAACGATAAGCTTTGACAAGTGTCAAATATGAATGGTGTGTAAATCATTGCTTTCCATACGTAGTTGCAAGTTTGCATAATTCTAAATGATTCGACACCGCATGGAAAACATTAGAAGCTCCAAACATTCCAAATGGCAAGGCTTCGTATGGGCTTCTGCTTTACTAATATGTAATTAGATATGTAATAGTTAAGAGAGCATGACGTGTGTGTGTGTGTATATATATATATATAATTAGATATGGAATACTTAAGAGTGCATGGCATAGACACAAATTATCTTTAAATACTTCTAGGCAAATGATTTGGTCTGCAATTCACTACCATGAGGACATCGTCTGATAGCCGAGGATACCTAAGGCATTGACTGGTCCCATTTTAACATTTCTGAAGTGAAATAATTGGTTAAACTCATTGCTTCTAATCAAACCTAATATCACAATAAAGGGAATACGTTAGAAGAATCGCGTCTTGAATAAAAATCAATATACATTCCTTATGAAATAGCCAATAAGTATGCAATGATACAATTGTGATGAAGCGCACTTTTGATAGGGAAGCAACATAAATTGACTAGGTTACTAGACTCAATTATGTAAAAAAATGAGATCAATAATCTGGACTTAAATTCCCAGTCCATGTATGGGATTAAAAATTAAAGGGAAAAAAGAATACAAGTTGTTTACCTTTTTCATCACTTTTTCTATAGCTGTTGCCGCTGACGAGAAAAAGTCACTCTCATAAACGAATGTTTCATCACCAATAGTTTTATTGATATCTAAATAGTGTATTATCTTCCCTCCTTTCCCTTTCTCAAGTTTTTTTCCCCTTTTCCAATACACTTTGCAGCAACGTGATGTGATTGTATATTGTAATGCCTGGCTGAGAAATTTCGGCACATTAGATTGAAGTAAAGAGGAAACAAATTGGCTCCATGAATCTGCAAAATAATTGATACTAATCAAGGGCAGCTTTGTTCCTTCGGCCACTTATTGGCTTGGGTAAACCATCAAAGATTGGTCCGATAGCTGCTGTTGAGAGAGCTTGCAAGTCTGGTTTTAAACTCCACTTTGATGTTGGCCAAGCAGATGTTGAGTTATTAGTTTCCTGGTCTTTCAGGCTTGATGTACTTGACGATTTACGAACTGTAGATAGCCCATCAGTTATTATGGAATCTCCCAATCCCACTGGAATAGAATTCAACCATCCTGACTCTAAGTCAGAGAATAGTGTCGTTCGGCTTGCTGATTTTGGCCTCATTGCTAGACCTTTACCTGTTGAAGCTGAGAAACCACTGCTTCCACCACTGTTTTCTCCTTTCAACAATCTTTCTGGTGTTCCAGCCCCAGAATCAACCTCAGGCTTTGGACGCCTTCGGACAGGCTTTTCATCAGATTTCTCACCCTCCCCATCTCCAGGTTCAGCAAGATTCCAATGCTCAACCACTTGACCATTCTCAGGCACGAAACCATCAACTGAATTTCTGGAGTTCTGATGGTAGTTTGAAGGCGGACCAGAAATTGGTGAGGCTTTAAGCAGCATTTCATCATCAAAGTAATCTGAACTCCCAGTTTTGTAAACTGACATCTCTGTTCCTTCAGCTGTATCCTTGAGATTTGGAGATTGCAGACCATAAAACTTCTGTAAAGTGCTCATGGCTGGAGACACCTTCTGTTGGGGTGTTTTTGATCTTGGCAACTGGAACGATCCCAATATATTAGATTGGCCTAGACGTGAGGATGTTTTTTCAGTGCCGTTTCCTCTGCAATAGAAGTTCATTATCATAATTGTTTTTGGTTGCAAATCTAGTTTAGATATCAGATTCATACTGTGTTACTCCAAAATATACACATCGGAAGTTTTCGACATATTGCAGAATAAGAAGAAACCCAGATATATTTGAATTTTTATACAGAACTTAAAAAAAAAGAAAAAAAAAAGAGCCAGGCTATTTTTGGGAAAAATTGATTTTTCTGCTTATGTTACAGGCCATGTAAAGCAATAGAGGTGATAGTCGATAAAGTCGGAAGAAAATGCTAAAACCAATTATATATCACATAAAACAACAGTAAAATTTTGGCTAAAATATATCTTCTGTCCCTGTATATTTGGGCAAGTTTCAATATCATTCCTGTAAAATATTTTGCGTCACTGTAGTCCTTATTTCTATTATATTTCAATATTATCCTTTCCATTAAAATTTGGAAGAAAGTTGTTTGTGGCAAACAGAAATTTACGCATTAATTTTGCATACATGGATAGTTTTGCTTGATGACATGGCACCATGTTAGCTAAGTTGGTGACACATAACCTTTCAAAACTTTTTTCTTTTTTCATTTCTTTCCTTTCTCTCTATTTTTTCTTTTAACCTCTCTCTCTCTTTCTCTGATGGAGTGGGCCTTGAAGACCAGCCTGGACTTGAACGGCATGGTGATGTGAAACCTCGCCACTACCAAGAGAGGTGAAGGCCATGACTCAACCAAACACCGAAGTGTGCCTGGCTGGGGATGGAGGACCTCAGGTTGGTTGGAGAGGTTCATGTGGTGGCTTTGGTGTTGATTTGGGTGGCTTTGTTTGGCTGAGGTGTTACAGGTCTATGATGAATGGATCTTGTGTATTTGGTGAGTGACACCATGAAGGTATTTGGTGTGGACACAAGAGCAGGGATTTTTCATAGTTGCCATATTGGATCGCCATTTAACATCCCTTATTTCAGACTTTATTGTTTTAGATATTTTCTCATCTTATCAGTTGACTTTTTCAAATTTTGAATATGTACTTTTATTGAGATTGAGAAATTTATGATGTAATGATGCCAGATTGTACTCCCTGGAGCCTATTAGGAGGTTCCATAAACATTCTGGGTATTGTTGCATTTTGAATACGAGTTTTCTGATTAGAATTGTTTCTCTTGGTGGTGATTCCAAGCAACCTTACCTGGTGAACCTATGATTTTCCCTCTAGTTTCTTATTTTCTTGCTTTCCTCAAATGCATTCTGCATGAGGATTTTTGAGGGCACGAAAACAATTTAGGGATTTGAGATGCGCGGTTCAGGTATACTTTGGATTAATTCAACGGATTGGTTTTGGAAATTGAGGAAGCTTGGGTGTTACTCAAGTTGGCGGTGTGAGTCTAAGAGTGGCCATGTGGTGATGGGGTTGCCGTTACGTATGTGATTGTTTGGCAGCGGGATTACTCTGTATTGTGGTTTGGGTAGTTTTGTGTCAGGGGAGATTTGGTCGGCAGTTGTAAATGATGTTGTATACAGAGCTTAGGTTCGATTGGGATGTGAATTTGTGGGTATGATTGTTTCCTTACATGTAGGGTGATGAATTTAAAAAATTTCTTATGAAGACAACAATTTATAGAGGCTTGAGCTCTCACTCTCTTTTTTGTTCTTTCTCATTTCCTTCTTTCATGGAGATAATTTGCAAAATGGTGAGTGATGGTTTGATGGATAGGGAACGGTGTTCTGGTCATGGGTATGACTGACTGTGTTGGGTATTGATCTGCCATTAGAGAGAGAGAGAGGGAGAATGATGCAGGAGCATCTAAATGGCTGCTCATACCTGCAGCCTTGACACAAGGTAGTAGCAGCAGCCAACTACTAATGGCCCGATGCAGCAGCCAAGCTTCAGTAGCAGTCAGCCAGAACATTGGAGCGACCTGTACTATTGGGGTTCAACACCTCCAGCAGCCAACTAGGATTGAGTTAAGGATGTTAACTAATATTCCAGGCCCTTTCTGAGCCATTTGTAGGTAACTGGAGAGAGGTTGGAAGTTTGTTAGTCTCTGCTTAGACAGTTAGACTCAAAAAAGTTGACTTGTATTCAAACAGTGGGCAACAGGCCGTTATTGTAACAGCAGCCAATTGGATCCACTTGTACAGTTGTACTTAGTCAATGTGTTAGCTGATTGGTTTAGCATTATTGACCAATCAGATTTAGCCTTGATTTGAGCCAATCCTGTGACAGTTAGTGCAAATAGATTGTATAAGTAGCAATATAGGTTCTCATTTGTAACAAGTTTTTGTTAACTGAATAAAGTAATCCTTGAGAGATTTTTTTTGAGAAATTTAGGTCCAAATTTTAACAGTAAGAGTAATATTGAAATCAAATAAAAATAAGGACTAAAGTGACAAAAAATGTAGAGTTGTGAAATTGAAATGCACCCAAATGTACAAGGACTAAAAGTATATTTTGGCCTAAAATTTATGATGGTTGGAATGCTTCAAGGGGAAAAAAAAGTTACAGAGGTTGCTCAAAGTTTCACACGCTGTGGATGATAAACCCATGTCTCAATTATATATGAAAACCAACGCTTGTATGAAAGAATGAAATTAAAGTTTTGAATATAAGGATAAAGTGTGTACACATACGAAGAGTCAAAAGTTAACTAATCATGGTCTTACTGTTTTGAAGCAACAACAAAGTGGCCAGAAAATTCACTAGCTAGCCTAAATCGGAGTCTGACAATTCTTAGTGGTCTGACATTGCAGCCACCCATGTGCATGTGAGAGAGAGAGAGAGAGAGGCCATGGCCTTTGGGCTTATTCATGGATCAGGGGACCTTGATTGGGCAAGTTCAGAGAAAACTATAATGCCAACAGTAACTCGCCAGGCGGGGAAACGGATGTTGATTTTGGCAATAGTTTTTCAAAAATCCAAGCAAAGGAAATCTTACTACAATAGTGCAGGTGATGTCCGTAGAGGTAATCAGTTGTAAAGAAACCAGCATTATGAACCTAAAGTAGTGTACTAAAAGAATAGGAAGCATATATAAGACTCAGAACACCATGTCTAGTGTCATTTGAACAATGAGGCTTTATTTTCTTGAGGAGCATATAGCTATTTAACCTCTGGGAATTTTAATGGGCACAAAAGAAAACTATCTTGAAATTTCTCCTGAAGCCCAGTCTAAAGAGGTGATAAGCACAGAACACTAAATTTGTAGTCAAGCTAAGAAGTAACTGTAGAAATGATAGAGATACGCATTAGGTTCTTTTTTTTTTATTTTTTTTATTTTTTTATTTTTTTTTTATATAGGTAATAGATATTTTCATTAAAAAAAGCACATCTTATTCACGATGATGAACACATTATACATAAAACAAATAAAAACAAATCAAAGAGAAACATAAACAAATTGAAAGAAATCAAATACGGAAATACATTGTGTAAAATCCCAAATACAAGACCACACAAGCAAAGTATCAACTAGCAAAGACTTCAAAAGATCAACAAATCTCTCAACATCCTCGAAAGTGCGGGTATTTTGCTCCCTCCAAATTAGCCACATATTATAAGCTGGCACCATATTCCAAACTGAAGAAGAGCATATCCCCAAATACTTCTCCCATACAAAAGAAGAGAAACAACCGTCCTTGGCATCACCCATTGCATTCCAAATATCAGAAAAACTTCACTCAATAAGGCATATGAGAACTTGCAATGAAGCAAAAGATGATCTACTGTTTCTCCATCACAATGGCATAAGCAACACCAATTAACCAAAGGCAAGTTCCTTTTTACAAGGTTATCAATAGTGAGAATACTATCCCAAGCTGCTGTCCATAAAAAGAAAGACACTCTTCTAGGTACCTTAACACTCCAAATACACTTCCAAGGGAAAGGAATGGTAGGAGGGTTAGATAAGGAATTATAGAAATAGCGCACATCAAAAACACCATTCGGGGTTAACTTCTAAAACAATCTATCTAACCCCTCACCCCCTAGAATTTTAGAATAAATATGCTGGTAAAAAGCATACACTCTCTCCACCTCCCAATCATCAGGATCTTGGTGGAATTGAATATTCCAACTTTTGCTACCACCATAGCACGAGAGAAGATCAAGGTAAAGATTAAGGGAATGTACCCACACCAATGATCATACCAGCATTGAATACAAAGACCCTCTACCGCCACATACAACAAGTCACATTCCATATCTCTAAGAACCTCAACCAACTCTAGTGCACCAGCCACCGCTAGTCTCTCCATACTTGGTAGCCATAACCTAACACCATAAACGATTGGTTTCACTTCTGAACCACCATAACCATTTTCCAAGCAAGGCCTGCTTAAACAAACCAATCCTCCATATCCCCAAACCACCTGTCTCAACTGGCCAACACACCTTATTCGAAGTAACAAGTGGATATTTGAAAGCTTCCTCAGACCCCCACACAGGAAATTTCTCTGGATCCTTTCTAATCTATCTGCCATAGCTTAAGGAATAGTAAATAAGGATAAGAAATAGGTGGGAAGGCTTGAAAGGGTACTTTTTAGTAAACTTAATCTTCCCCCTTTAGACAAATATAAATGTTTCCGACCAAGTAGCTTCTTCTCCATTTTTTCTATAATAGGATTCCAAATTGATGAATCACTAAAATGAACCCCAAAAGGCATACCCAAGTAAACTATGAGCAGCCTACCAATACTGCAACCTAAGACACTAGCCAGAGTATTCAAACTCCCTACCATCCCCATTGGAACAATCTCACTCCCTGTAATTGCCTTAAAGAAAATCATCACCATTTGAATATATAAAAGTTGTTCCTTGGTTGCATCACAAAATAAGATTGTGGCATCAACAAAAAGAAGATGAGAAATATGCAAACCTCATTGTGAATGGGAATCTACTTGAAAACCCCTAAGAAAGCCTCCCTCCTTCGTTCAAAGAAGAGGAGACGAAGAGTCCCTTTGGCGAAGACCCCAAGAACTACCCAAAAAAACCCACTGGAGAGACATTAACAGGAATTGAAAAACGGACAATAGAAATACAAAACTTCATCCACCTCCTCCACTTCTCTCCAAAACCCATCCTCTCCATGAGATAAAACCAAGCATCCCAATTCATATGATCATTAGCCTTCTCAATATCAAGCTAAACAATCACACCAGGAATTACGCTCTTCATTCTACTATCCAAACATTCATTTGCAATGAGAATGGGATCAAGAATCTATCTCCCTCCAACAAAGGAATTTTGAGGATTAGAAATGAGTTTATCCAAAACACAACGGAGCCTATGTACCAGCACTTTTGATAATAGCTTATACAAACTACCCACAAGGCTAACAGGAAAAAAGTCCTTAATGTTAATAGCATTGGTCTTTATAGGAATTAGACACAAAAAAGTGGCATGAAGGGATTTTTCAAAGATGCGAGTTCTATGAAAATCCATCCAAAAAAGCCATAACATCCTCTTCTAACAAACTCTTAACACTTTTAGAAAAAAACCCATAGTAAAGCCATCCGACTCAGGTGCCTTATCACCCTCAACCTCCTTTAAAACTACAAGAATCTCCTCCTTATTGAACTCCCTCTCTAAAGATAGCCTCTCAGTTTCATCTAAGCAAGTAAACTCTAGGCCATCAATGGTAGGCCACCAAGATTCAAGCACTTGTTATAAATTCTTATAAAATTCCACCACCTGATTTTGAACCTCCCTATCATACTCATAAAGCACTCCCTCAACCTCCACTCCTCTAATGTGATTGGTTCACTTGTGCAAGTTAGTCAACCTATGAAAAAACCGAGTATTATTATCCTCCTCTTTAATGAACAAGGCCTTAGATTTTTGCCTCCAAGAAATCTCCTCCAAAGAAGCTAAATGCACGATATCAGCTTTGATTACTGTTCTTCTAGATCTATCATCTAGAGACAAGACTTGCAGCTCTTCTCTCATTTCAAGACCCAAAAACTCAATAAAAAGAATTTTTTTCCTAAATGCCACATTCCCAAACACATGCTTACTCCAATAATTCAAGTCACCTTTCAAAGCCTTCAATTTACAAGCTAAAACATAACTTGGAGACCCCACAAAGTGATAACCGCTCCACCACTGCAAAACTTGATCCACAAAACCCTCCACTTTCAGCCACATATTCTCAAATTTATCTTCCCCCTCAACATGCCTCTTACCTCCACTAAAATAGGACAATGATCCGGCACCACCCAAGGAAGAGTCTTCTGGGTCACATCCAAAAAATGATCCGCCCAATCAACTGAAATCAGAGCCTTATCAATTCTGGGCATGGAAAGATTATCAAAATCATGAAACCAAGTGTAGTCGCCCCCCTCCAAAGGCAGATCAACCAGATTATTTTTCTCAATAAAATCAGAGAATTTAAACATGGCTGAGCTAAAAGAGTTACAATCAAGTCTCTCTACCGAATATCTGATGATGTTGAAATCACCAATCAAACACCAAGTCGAGATCCACCGCAATCTCACAAAATCAAGTTCCACCCACGTTGCATTCCTAGCACTGTCATCAGACGGACGATACACCCACGAACAAACCCATTCAAAACCATCTACCACCCCCTTCAACAAAATAGAAACAAAAAATCTACCCACAAAATAATCAACTTCCTCCCTCCTGTCCCATGCCAACAAAATACCCCTAGCAGTGTGAATTGCATCCAAAACTGCCCAATCTACAAAAGGGCTGCTAGATAGATTCTTCACAACGGTAGAGTTTGTACTGTCCAATTTGGTTTCCTGTAAACAAACATCACCCTACCACTCCTTAAGCATATTTTTGACAGCATCCCTCTTATGAAAATTATTTAAACCCTTCACATTCCTTAGGATTTTTAAATTCATGGAAACTGATCTGAGCCCAACCCAATGGATTTCATACTACCTCTTGAGTTTCAAACAGACTTATTGTCAAGAGGTTTTGGTGCCTATCCTTTGCTTGACAGCTTGGGTGAGCACTAAGCACCCAGGTCAGCTTTCACTTCACTTGAATTAGTTGAGCATTCAAGTGCACTACCTAGTCAACTCCCACATTACCTTAGAAGTGAATAAGATTGGAGACCTAAATTTTCTAAACAGTTATAGTGAAAGCTTAGTTTCACTGCTCACTTTCCACTACACTGGCTTTAGGTGCGCAATCAAAGAACCACCATTAATCAATAAAAGGTTTTCATACATAACATTCCAGATGGTGCATAAAATTTGATTCCTCAATTATATCTCAACAAAATTTGGGGACAACATGTGTTCCAAAAGGGAACATTTCTAAGTTTAGATGAGCACAAGACTAAGTATGGTTCTAGTCAATCAAAACAAGAAAACATAGGTCCCATTTAGATACAGCTGAAAACTGAAAACTGTAAACACTATAGCAAACTAATTTTTAAATGTGTGAATAGTACCGTGGGATCCATTTTTAATGAAAAAGTTGCTAATAAGTGATATTTGTGGGTCCCGTGAACAGTGCATTGTTCACCCAAAAAGTCAACATTCACGGCTCAACAGTGTGTGAATAGTCCTCATAGTTCATGAACAATGATTTTTGTCCCCTCTAAAACGCGTGCAGCAGCAGGAAAAAAAAAATAAAAAAGAAGAAGAAAACATGAAAACGCAAAATGCAGCAAAATTCATCCGGATCCAAATGCTCACATATTATTGATTGGCAAGTAATGAACCAAAAATACATCATTAAGTTAATTGTCCACTTTTGAAGCATATATTATATTTTCCTGTAAACAAAATCAATTGTGATTGGGTATTTTTTTTTAAATGGATGCTAATTGCTTACCAAGCCATAACAAAGAGTACATCTACAGAAACATAAAGGCTAGCTCAAGAAATACAGATTGCAATCTCACAAGATCAAAGACACGGATGTAAGAGTAAAAAAAATCTGATCGTTGTTTCAAACTCTACTAAGGATTTGTAAATATGTTCATCTTATGGTAGAGTTCATGTCATTATTAATGTTATCCAGATGTCATTATTTAACTAATTGCACAATTTTATCTTATTTTAAAATTTTATCCAGATTAATGTAACATTTTTCCCAAATCAAAAAATATATATGTTCAGGTGCAAGCTTCCAGTACTTGAACTGCTTGTAGTTTTTCCCAGGGGAATATGTCATAAGGGGCTCAAGCAATAATCCTCAAACATAAAGGAGTTCATCAATCAAAAGATATAAGAACAAGTCTTAGACTCAATCATATCCTGAGCAATGTGAAAGGACCATTTTAAAGCTGAAATTGCAGTTTTTCAGATCCTTAACCGAATGGATGATAGCGTAAGAATTATTTTCATTTATAAATTTATTAGATTTAATTTCTCATTGTAATACTTCCTGTGTACATGGGTCACACGCCTCTTTATCTCAACAACACCTTTTATGTAAATAAATAAATAAAATCTCATTCAGTTTTTTTGTTGTTGATAAGTTTGGGGTCTGCTATGTTTGAACTCCTTGCAGTTAGTATGTCACAACCCTGGGTGTGGTGTGTTGTGGGGATTTATGACGCCATATGCTCTTCATGCATTGACTTTTCTTGGGTAATGTAAGTCCTATACTCGCTATTAGCATGGTAAAAAGAATAGCCAATGACCCAATTGGTCTAATGGCAGCTCTCTAGGTACTAAGTACCTAGGGGTTGAGGGGCAGGGGAGGGATTCATGTAGTAGCTTCGGAAATTCCTAACCATTAAAAAAAAAAAGGACCAGGCCCTGTAAACTTCCATACTATATCTCATTAATTTAAGTATATCATGAACTCATGATCTCTATGATCTCAGGCTTACACAATTAAAAGGGGACAAAAACTAAAATAATTCAGCATCCATTGTACATCAGTTTTGAGATCCCATCACAATCACTAAGAAGCAAGAGTTTTTTTTTTTAGATAAGACCAAGGGTAGATATTTAGCCTTTGTACACCAATACCAGTGTCAAGCTCACTCCAAAAGTATAGGTATGGAGCATAGCAATGTATAATAGTAAAATGAACATATCCAACTATTGCGCACTTGGCTTTGTAAGCAAATGCACAATTAAAAGAAGAACAATTCATTGCCTCCAGCAGTGAAAAAAATGGTTATAATAAGGCACTCTATAGTGTTGTCTATGCATCAATAGACACAAAGAAGACAAAAATATTAATGTTTTGTAATGTCTTAAACATATATATGCAATATGAAAGCAAAGTGTTGGAAATATGGATACTACAAGAATGAAGTGTCATAAACTCAAGGGCAAGTAAATTGATGAATGCATAATAAAGTGAGAGGAAGAAGAAGCCATCATGGCATTGTATACTAGTGGACACAATACATGCTAGAGCAAATCCTACACGCGCGCACACACACACAAAAAATTAAAAAAATTTAAAAAAAAAAATCCTTTTTTCTTTTATTTATTTTTATAAGTAACTTCTTGTAGAGTCCTCACTGCCAATGACTTATTTGGGGCTTCCATTGGGAGCTAAATTTAAGGATAGGGCAGTTTGGAACCCTATTCTTGAGAAAATTGAGAGAAGATTAGCAAGTTGGAAGCGTTTGTATCTATCAAAAGGTGGTAAGGTTACTTTACTCAAAAGCACTCTCTCAACCTTGCCTACTTATTACCTATCTCTCTTTCCTATCCCGGTGGATATTGCAAATCGCATTGAGAAACTCCAACGGGATTTTTATGGGGTGGTATTGATGAGTCTCATAAATTGAATCTGGTCAATTGGGCTCAGGTGTGTAGCCCTCTGAAGTCTGGTGGGTTGGGTGTGCGGAATTTGAGAAAATTTAACCAAGCTCTGCTTAGTAAATGACTGTGGAGGTACAGTATGGAGACAAGCCAGCTTTGGCGACGGATTATCGAGATCAAGTATAGGAATATTTGGGGTGGGTGGTGTACAAAAGAAGTAACAACTACTTATGGTGTCAATCTTTGGAGATCTATAAGACAAGGCTGGCCAACTTTCTTTAAATCCACCATCTTCAAAGTTGGCAATGGTAATAGAATTAAATTTGGCATCACTTGTGGTGTGGGGGTTGTACTCTTCGGGAGGCATTTCCAGAACTTTACAGGTTTAGTTGTAACAAGGATTCTTATCTTGCGAATGTCATGTCTTTTCCTAATCAAAGGCTTCATTGGGATCTTCGATTCTATAAAGAGCCCCAAGATTGGGAGATGGAATAATTTGATATTTTTTGGAATCTTATACACTCTATGACCTTTACTGGTGAGAGGCATGACAAACTTTGCTGGAAAACTACCAATAACAAGGGCTTTAAGGTTAATGAATACTACTTATCCCTCTTCCTGACCCCTGATAACCTGTTTCTGTGGAAACCGGCGTGGCGCTCAAAGATCCCTCCTAGAGTTGCGTTCTTTTCTTGGACTGCCACTTTAGGCAAGATTTTGACCCTTGATCTATGAAGCACGGGTGCGTTTTCGGATTTGGGTGCAAGACTCGGCAATTTTTGAAAAAGTAGGGTGCGGGTGCGGGTGCGGCAATTAAAAAAACATTAAAAATGTTTTTATTTATATTTTCTATATATTGCTAAGCATATTTTTTTACATTATATAAACATATACCAAATTTACATTATATAATAACTATTAACTAAATAAAAAATCAAACCCAAGTCACAACATTACACTATTACAGCTTATATAAAAAATTTTAACAAAAAATCAATCACAGATTGTAATAGAGCATGTGAGAGTATAATGAGCTTGAGATTGAAAAACTGATATTGAAAGCTTTGATTTGTTTGATACCTGAGTTGAGAGTGGGTCAGAGAGGTGAGGTGACACGTGAGCTTGAGACTTGAGACTTGCAAAGAACTCTGAAGCAAAGGGGGGAGGGGAGGGCAGACGGAGACTGAGATTGTGAGAGGGGAGGCGGAGAGGGGAGGGGAGACAAAGCAGTGGAGGCGCGGAGCTAGAGGTGCTCAGAGAGACGAGAGTGAGAGGAGCTGAGCTGAGGGTCTGAGACGAGAGAATGAATTGGAGAGAGTAGTGCGGGTTTTGTTGTTAATTCAAATGGTGCATTTTGCACTTCTTCTTTTTTTTTAACTTCTGCCTGACGCCAGTACGGATTATGTTTCAGCAATTTCGGCCGATACAGACCGATTTGGCCCGAATCGGCGCGTATCGGTGCGTGTCGGGGGGGGGGGGGGGGAATAAAACTGGACGCGGCACCAACATGTGAGCAGCGGCGTTGCCTGTTGCACCCGCGTTTTGTCACGTCGGTGCTTTAGAGCCCTTGATAGGCTATGGAATAAGGGTGTCCCCGTCATGGATTGGTGTTTATGTGTAAAAGAAGTGGGGAATCGATAAACCATCTTCTTCTTCATTGTCCCATTGCTTTTGAGCAATGGTCTATGGTTTGGGTCCTTTTTGGTGTGATTTGGGTGATGTCTCAAAGTGTTGCAGATTTGTTTACATCCTGGCAGGGTCTATTAGGTAGACAACGCAATATAGACCTATGGCAGGCTGTCCCACATTGTGTTATATGGTGTCTTTGGTGGGAAGGAATGGTAGATGCTTTAAGGGAACGGGACGGTCGATTCTTGAGATTAAATCTCTCCTCCTCCACTCTTTGTTTGCTTGGTGTTCTGTTTTCTCTTCTTTTTCTTGCTCTAATCTTTTTGCTATGCTTGATCATTGTAATTTTCAATCTTAATGTAACCCTTTCCATGTACACTCCTGGTGTACCTGGGATTTGTTTAATGAAATTTTGTTATTTATCAAAAACAAAAAGGCTAACAATGGGATGATAATAAGCTCGACTATAAATAAAAATAGTTAGCTGTAGAGATGAAGTATATCATACCCATGAGAAGCAGACCCATTAGACAAACTGGGAGATGGTGGATGTCTTCCTGGTAATGGTATTTGTAATGTCTTCAAAGCAAACATTTGAAGGTCTGTTGCCAAGCCATTCATCCTTTTAATGTCAGCTACCTAACTTATTAAAAATAAAGATCCATTAGAAGAAAGAAAAGCCAATATCTCATAATCAGCTCAAGGGCAATAATTCATGTGAGATGACATCTCCTAGGTAAACTTGATAGCCTATTCATACAATTTGACTATGACGGTGTTTTAAATGCATAAAAGGTAGTACTTAGTACTCAATGCTCCCATTTTAGAGTGCTAATTTTGTTAAAATAGAAAACTAAAATTAAATTATGTCCATTGGTTTCAGATGACTAATTATTCATACCAAATAATTAACAACACTAATATTTTTTTCAGTAGTAAGTTACATACACACTCTTGGGCCTTGAATCCATCCTATTATCAAGGGAAAAGGAAGTGCCATTTGAGCCTTTTTTTGTTTTTTGGAAGCTAAACTGGCACCTTCTAGTGTTTCTAATGGAGATATCCAAGGAGAAAATCCCCTCCTCCCCAACTATGAAATTATAAAATATATAAACAGAGAGAGACAGAGAGAGAGAGAGTTGGTAATAGTAAGAATGCCACTAGTTGAGACTTGATTTACGTTTGTATAGGGTGAAAAATTAGGAAATCCATATGAGCATATAAGTTAGTTTGTTGTTGCAATCATGAAAAGCTAAAGATTGATAATGTGAGGGAAACGGAACACTAGGAATTTAACTAACTAAGATTTGGTAATTTATACATACATAGTTTACCCATGCCATGCCAGATGGAGTGAACGGCATTTGAAGTAAGCTTTTGTGGGTGTAAGTAGTAACACAAAGAAGATTAGTTAATCATGCCATTCATCATGCAATCTTAAATTAATTATGTCTTGTTCCATACATGATACACACGAAAGACGATCTTAATCAACAAAATTAGTTGTCTAGTGTCAGTGAATTTGACTCAATTTTACACAAAAACAAAGAAAAGGAAAATAAGTGCTTATTCTAGTTTTAGAAAGAAAGAGAAATACCTCGACACCGTACTTAATGGCGACACCGGCGAGGGTATCGAACTTGGACACTTGGTGCTCTATGTATTTATAACTATAATTCACACCTTCTCCTCCTCCTCCGCTTCCGCTGCTTCTCCTCCGTCCATTTGAAGACGGAGACATTTCCTCCTTCTTCTTCTTCAGCCCACCCAAAACCCACACAACAACGATCTAATCTAATTACTATGTCACAACTGACCGTCCCCGAATTCCCAGATCGATATGTAATATATATTTTTTATTATACAGATGAAAAGTTGAATGGGTGCTTTTTTTTTTTTTTGAAGAGATCGGAAAATTCAATCCTAGGAATTGGGACTCTATGAATTTTTTTTTAATTAAAAAAAAAAAAGAAAAGAATTTTTTTTTTTCTTTTTTTGAAACTGAAGAGAAAAGAAATTGGCAAATAGGAAGGAAATGATTTGAAATTGAAATCTAGTAATAGTAGTACACGATAAGCTTCATTTCTCTACCAATGACGACTTCAACTAGATTTTATTTTTTTTACAACCCAATTATATTGATGATGATTTAAAAAAATAGAGTCAAAAAAAAAAATAGTCAAAGGAATGTACCTGTTAGTATAATAGTGACAAAATATATAAAAAAATTAAAAACAAAAAACAAAAAGGAGTCCAGAGCGTGGCTGGTTCCGACTACCGACACCGACACAGGCTGGCCAGCATTGTGATTTGTGAGTCCCTTATAATCACTCACATTGACATACAATCATCGTACATATAGGCAAAGGAGGAACATAACTGATCTCTTGCTTTCTTTAAAAGCCCTCCCCTATTGCCCCAAGGTAATTTGCAGGCTAGCATTATCGGGGGGAAACAATATAGTAAGTTGACATGCGTCAGAAACAAAATTGCAAATTAACATTTTAGAAAGAAAAAAAATTGCAATCTAACATTTCGAATTTTAAAGGCTCAATTTTCATCCAAATATTGAGGTTCAAAGACGTGAGTTCCACTTGCTAATGTAGAAATTTAATGCCACATGAACCTCGAGTCTTATAGACTCGAGTTTTAAAAAGCAAAACCGAGTCTTTAAGACTTGATTTACGTCGGCCTAACTATTAAAAACGCACAGACCTGAATCCTCAGTCCTCACTACACTCACTATAACAACGCATAGGCATGAGTCCTCACTGCTCATTCACTCATAACACCCACATTTTTCACACTACATTGCCTTTGATCTCACACCATATTGCCTCTCTTTATCACTAAAATTGCTGCGACTTAAATAATGCTCCTAAGTGCAGGATTGTCGTGAAGTAATAACTCGGTAAGTCCGAAATCGAATCCACAAGGAAAATGAAATTGATTAGCAAATCACAAGAAAATAAAACTAAAATAATAAAGTTTAATTGAAGAGATTTTTTATGGTTTAGTAAAGTTAATTTAAATTGAGAGAAAATAACATTATATTAAGGCACTAAAGTTTAGAAATCCACACACAACGTATCTATTGATAGTCTTAACAATATTGATTTTATAACTCAACTAAAATTCATACAAATGATGATCTTAGACGGATGATTTAACAATAAAAACTCAAGAATTAATTGCCTAAGGTAGTTTCATGAAATTGGTTAATTTTAGGCAAAACAAAACTAGTGAATTAGTTTACAGGAAATACTAAGCATTTAATGTGCTCGAAATCTACGATAAATCAAAGAATTATACAGAACTAAACACTTTTCTAGATGAGTAAATCAATTAAAAAGATAATAACATAAGCATTAAAACAATAAAATAATAGTTAAGAACATACCAATAAACAATTGGGTTTCATCCCTTACCTTAGCAAGGCTTCTAATAAGCCATAATACAAACAAAACTATAAAAACCATAAAGAAACCTTAAGAAAACTTAAATTACGTTCTGCTGCAGCTCTCCCCTAAAGTTTGGCCTAAAGAGCCTTTAAATAGATCAAGGAATCTTATTGCAAATTGAGTTCCTGTTTTGAAAAAATTCCAAGTTTTTAGGCTTCACTTAACCAACATTTTCAGTCCATTAAACTTCATAATTCTGACTTTTGGTAAACTACAAAGTTGTAGCCTTTAAGTTCATTTTTCAGCCCATCTTGAATCATTTCAATTGGATATCAAAGCCGAAGGTTATGCTCCAAATACTAACTGGTATGCAGGCTGGAATCCTAATCCGAATTGGACTTGGATTTAGAGCAAATTTCATTTGATTCCTTGCTCCAATTGGACTTGAATTTAATTTGGTTGGCCTTCTTTGACTTCATCATGGCATTTGTAAAAGTAAAGTCCATTAGCTTTCTTCTTTGGACAAATCCACTTATTTAATTTCATTATCCTACAAAAGAAAAATTCACATATTAAAATTCAATTAAGAACAAAATTGATTATTCAGAAGTATTCTAAAACCAATTATAAAATGTATGAATTAGTATGATAATGCTTTCTAATAATGATATAAATATGAAAAATTAAGCTATCATCACACTCCCCAACCAGCTCATTGCTAGTCCTTAACCATTTAAGTGACTCGAGACAAAGACACAAAATAACAAAAAATTATTACTTTAGTAGAAATAGTTAATCAAAGCTCAAAACACTAACAACCACCAAAGATATTCCACATGCCACCAATACTCAATGTGTGAATAGTTTAGTCAACACAAACACAACCTTAATCTTAAGATAAAACATATCATTATTAGAAACCATTATTATACTTATTTTGAGTTAATTCATGCATTTTATAGTTGGTTTTGGAATAATGATGAATAATCAATTTTGTGTTTCATTAAATTTTAATTCGTGAATTTGTCTTTTGTAGGATAATGAAATTAAATAAGTGGATTTGCGCAAAGAAGAAAGTTAACGGACTTTACTTTTACAAGAGCCATGATGAAGTCAAATAAGTTCAACTCAATTAAATTCAAGTCCAATTGGAGCAAGAAATCAAATGAAATTTGCACTAAATCCAAGTCCAATTCAGATTAGGATTCCAACTTGTGCACCAGTTAGTATTTGGAGCATAACTTTCGGCTCAGATATCTAATTGAGATGATTCAAGTTGGACTGGAAAGATAACTTGAAGTGCTACAACTTTTTTGTTTATCAAAAGTCTGAATTCTAAAGTCAAATGGGCTGAACATGTCGGTTAAGTGAAGCTTAAAAACCTGAGATTTTCTCCAAACGTGAATTCAACTTGTAATAGGATTCCTTAGCCTATTTAAAGGCTATTTGGGGAAAAATTTAGAGGAGAGCTGCCATTGAACATAATTTAGGTTTTCTTAAAAAAAATTATAGTTTTTAGAGTTTTATTTATGGTATGGCTTGCTAGAAGTCTTGCTAAGGTAAGGGGTGAAACCCAACCGTTTATAAGTATGTTCTTAATAATTATTTATTGGTTTAAATGTTTATATTTTTATGTTTTTTATTGTTTTACTCATCTAGAAAAGTGTTTAGTTCTGTATAATCATTTGATTTATCATAGACTCCAGGCACGTTAAATGCTTAGTATTCCCTGTGAACTAATTCATTAGTTTTGGTTTGCCTAAAATCAATCAATTTCATGAATCTACCTTAGACAATTAATTCTTGAGTTTTTATTTTTAAATCATCTGACTAAGATCATCCTTCATATGAATTTTAGTTGAGTTATAAAATAAATATTGTTAAGACTACTAATAGATGTGTTGTGTGTGGATCCCTAAACCTTAGCACCTTAATATATTGTTATTTTCTCTCAATTTAAATTACCTTTACTAAACCATCAAAAATCTCTTCAATTAAACTTTATTATTTTAGTTTTATTCTCTTGTGGTTTGCTAATCAATTCCCTTTCTTTATGGATTTGACCTCAGACTTACAGAGTTATTACTTCACAACAATCTTGCACTTGAGAGCATTATTTAAGTCGCAGCAACCATCTTTGGGTTTCACAAATATTGGAGTCACTGGCTTTTCCTCCAATAAGCATAAAGCTTTGGTATAGGCATGGGTAACAGAGAGAATTTCCGTGGTTTCGCCTTGGGATATCGGGCTTGATTAAGCCTTCCCCTCTGATTGAATGCTCGGTAAGGTGTATGGGCTTGCTAAACCTGTTGTTGATAAGGCCGGGCATTCGAGGTTGTATAAGCAGAAACGACAACCCTTGGTCTTTTAGGCATTTTGTCAATCATATGAACATCGATTTCCTTCTTTTGCGGTTGGTTGCCTTTTTCACTTGTTGTTCTATCATAGAATTCAGAGCCTTAAGATCGACTATTTTCTTACTCCTAATACCCTTATCAATGCGCTCCTCAATAGGAATCAGGCTTGCGAAGTGAGTGACTTGGGCACTGATCATCTTTTTGCGGTAAGGAGGTTTAAGGTTATCAATAAATCATTTGATCATATCTTCTCCCATCATAGGAGGAAGCACTTGGTAGGCTAGCTCGCACCACCTTTAGGCATACTCACGAAAAGATTCCCTCTCTTCTTTTTTGCCCTTTAAAGAATTGTACGGTCGGGAGCTATCTCAGTATTGAACCAGTAGTACTCCAAGAATGAATTGGCCATCTCTCTCTGGCTAGAGGTCTTTTCCAATCTCACATACCATGTGGTTGTAGGGCCAGTCAAGCTATTAGGGAAAATCTGGCAAAGCAAAGGATGTTTGTCTTCATAGGGTGCCATCTTTTTACAAAACATACGCAGATGGTTGCAAGGATTTCTAGAGCCATTATACTTGATAAACTTAGGTAACTTGAACTTAAGAGGCATAATGACTTAGGGGAAACTGGTTAGAATGTCAACATCGACACTTCCTCGGGCGTTGGAGCCCTCAATGATACGGATGTTCTTAGGTAGGGTCTCCACTTGACTTTTGAACTGACCGTAACCAGACTCTAAGGTCTTATCCTTAGATGGATCTACTTCTTGGTTATTCCCTTGTGGGGTAAATGGTGGCATTGTGTGGCCCTGATTTAGATCTAGTGGTGACTGGTTATCATTTTCATGGGGTGTAAAGCCCTCTGGAGTGGGACTAGATGATTTTCGATTTGCCCTTACAACTAGTTGTTGCATCATATGCATCATTTCTGCCATTTTCTCTTTTAGAAGAGTGATCTCATGAGTGTTTTCCTCGATGGGGGAAGGACCACTAGTAAACATCTCTTTAGCATGGAACCTAGTGATGATAGGATCATAGTGTGATGGTAACTTAGACTATTTCCTTTGAGCAATCTTTTCTCTTTAGGATCCTTGAAAGAAAAAGAATGGGAAGGGAGAGAAATGGGGTACATTTGAGAATTTGACAATGTGGAAACACAAAATGAACACAAAGTTAGTTTAGGTTCTTGCTTATTTAAAATGCACCTATCATTTTTGAAACATTGGCTTGGACCCTTGATTGGGTATACATCATGGTGAGTTTCTATACATCATTTAAAATGCCCTTATAAGGTTGGAAACCCTTAGGGACAGGGTATGATCTAATGTGCAAGCAACGGGGTTACTTTTCCCTATGGGTTAATCACAAATGTTGTGTAAACAGGGTGGATAGAATCTAGAGTAGAGCATGACTCTTTGATGCAAGCAAAAAGGGCAAACCTCCAAACGGTAACTAGACACTTTCCCCTTGACTCATTTTGCAAACAATCCTATGAAGGATATCCTACCGTAGGATGCATTGTTCACTCAGATTTGGCTCCTCCTAGTCCTCACAAGTTTGACATAGTCTAGGCTAACTATATGAGACACAGCTTAACTAGTGAGTTGGTCCTATTCTTAGGAGGGACCTTGATCATCTAATCCTTCCCTTCATAGATGTTGTGGGATAAAGCAGATCAAGGGGGCCTTTTCAGCACAATCCTGTCCACCAATGGGACTAGGAAGAGCTTACAATTCGGCATCCAATAACTATCTAAGGTATACGCATCTAACATTAGCCTTCAACACTAAGTCTAGGTTCGATCCATTATGAAGGGTGATGTCATGAATTTTGAAATGAAAGGGGAAAGACTTTCCAAGCACAACAGATATAAGCACAGATAAACGTGTAGTAGAAATTAAATCTACTACCCTAGGTTTGCACATGTGAAGAAAAATTGTAAAGCATGCTTTAGAAAAGAAGTAAAGCTTCATACATACAAAATATCTCAAAGCTAGTTTTTGGAAAATCATTTGAAAGACATTTTTTGAAATATTTTTGAGTTTATAAAAATAGTGTACTAGGATATAGTAAAAGTATTTTTCAAAAAGGAAAGCCTCAAAGATTAATGCCAATTTCAATGTTTTTGAAAGTCAATGTCCAAAGATTAGGATCTTATCAATACCTCAACCACCCATCGTGGCAACACTCGTGTGCCTTCTCTCAATGTGAGAATATGGAGGTGTGTCAAAACTCAGGTGTGTGACTGGAATTTGAGTCGATTTTAAGGAAATTACCAAGTGTAAGTGATCTTGCCATCAATCATTGCGATTTTATAAGGTGTGATTGGTCACCTGACTCTATTTGATTTTATTATCGATTATGGGTTAAGAAAAAAGTCATTTTTCCTAATTTGATACGAATGGATAAAAAATTTTGATTCTTGAGTTCAGAAGTCTGGCTACGTGTGGGGAAGGTGTTAAGCACCCCACAGCACCTGTCCAAGGACAATCCTTTGTTTGGTAAAATCATAATTTTTAGACATTGTCTATTGAAAACAAGCTATTGGCATTAACTTACGAGGCTTTAAACATGTTTGGCTTTGAGGTTTGATTTTGCAATAGGCATGGTCCCAGTCGATGCTTTCTTAGTGCATTTGGAGTCGATGCCAAATTTCCACATTGAAAATTTGGCAATATTTCGCCTTATTTTTGTAGCAAAAATCTGGCAACTTTTCACCTCAAGTGCATTATACCACGCAAAATGCTATTTTCACCAAGCTTTCGCCATGAGAATACGGCAATGGGGATGCCCCATTTTAACGGTGAAAATTCGGCAGAGTTTCACATTTGGTGTGTTGTGGCGCACTAACAGGGTTTCACATCTGTGTTTACAGCACGTATCGACATGCTCATGCTAAGATGAGTCGAAGCCCCCCGAAGTATCAAGCGTGTTGATGCGTGTCACATACATAGGGAAACTAATGTCACTGGGTGACATGCATCAGGACAATCACACCATGATGATCATGCACACAATATAGCATGAATACACACCTACGACAATCGCCTTGAGGACATACCCACACTACAAGGTCAAGAACTCTCATGACTAGATAAGGTCACTCACGTAGCCACGAGAGTCCATCATACAAAGTGCACAACCACCCATATACAAGCAGATATAGATATACATATATCATGCACCATGCAACCACACAAAGCGGGAAAGTAAATTAGACATTGCCAACATTCCAAGGATATGTCCCAGCAAGGTATAGGAAATGTAATACATATATTGTCATACCTAAAGAACGCAGCCCAAGCAAAGAGCAAGAAAATTAAAAGGCTACAAGGAGAGGGGGATACATGCTCTAGAAAAGGCTTAGGGAGAAAGAAACAGAAAACTGCTCTAGAGGGGCTATGCCCCCTAGTCTACTGAACATTGCCCTTGCTTGCATCCTTGCCATTTTGGCTTGCGCCTAGGAGATTGCACCCTTGCTCCAAGTATCCATGCTTCATGCGGGTACATCCAAAAACGAAATGAAGAAGCCAACAGACAAGCAAATGAAGAAAACAAGGGAAGAAGGGAGAGCATGCCAAGGACACACTAACAAAGAGAGCCAAACGGGGAAAAAAGCATCCTAAGCATATAAAGGGGGGAAAAACATGTTATCAAACAAGAAAGGGTGTCCTAGGAGGACAAATGTAGGTTTGGATCTAGTGTCCATATTTCCATTGGATTGAAGTATTAAATGTAGATATATCCTAGCCTAAGAAGGCTAGGCCAACAACATTAAAGCAATAATCATGGTAAAAGCAAGAAAACATGCTAGAGAAAAAATAAAGACATGCTAGGAAGTAAGAACATGCTAGGAAAAGAAATAAAACATATTATTGAACAAGAAAAAGCTATGCAAAGCTATAAGAAAAGGGTGTGGATTGTAGCTAAAAAGCTACATCCATACCTCTAAATCTCAAATCCAAGATATGGAACCAAGGAGAGGAAGATTGGGTGCAAGAACACTACCTTGTGATTGTGGTGAAAAGAGAAGAATCAAAAGTGTTTGGTGGTGTTTAGGAGAGAAATTTGAGAGAGAAGAGAGAGAATCTGCCTAAGAAACTACCCAAAATCTTCTTTTAAAAAAAATAGTGAAGGGTCTGGAAGCATTTATAGGCTAAAACTGACCCTTCAACTTCTGGCACACCTTGTACAGCCGTCACCCACCGCTAGCAGCCACACAAAGGTCGCTACCCCTGTTAACATCAGCAGTTTTAGCTTTTTCCTAGTCCAACTTTGAATACATATTTGAAGGTCTTCCTAGATTCTAATTAAGCTGATATTAGCGTACTTGGAAAGCTCTGGATGTCTAGTTTCTAAAACGCTAAAGAAATTGAAAATATGATGGTTGGATAGAATGTTTTGGTCTACGGAAGTGTACTAGTGTGCTTTGCACGATTTTCTTGTTATCTCAATCATTTTATCTCTAATTTTGACCCAGGAATAGTCGTTGGAAATTGGATTTGATAATCTTGACAATGGCGTTGGTCCCAACCCATTCTGATAGTCGGATTAAACATGAAAAATGTTGTTTTGGGATGATTTTGACTAACTTTGACTTTCGGTCAAGCTAGGGTTAACTAAGGACATTTTGGTCAATTTGACCTAAAATGGCACTTTGAGTGCTCCGATGTCCGAACGGGTTGCACCATGTCAATCTAGATATTTCCGTGGCCCTATGGAGAAAATATAATATTTTTGGAATTTTCGGGATCTAGCATGCAAATTAGTGGCAGACAAAATACAATGTCTACACTGTTAATGAGAAAACCTAGGGAATCTTTGCTCTAAAGACAGTCGAAACTTCCAATTTTTAAAATATAATGGTCAGAAACATGTGGGGCTATGTAGGGGGCTTAAAAAGCCCTGGCCCATGTCCCAAGGCATAGCGGCCACTTAATGTGTGCCGCTTAGGGCTGGCAGCTGCTAAAGGTATGCCAGCCTTGACAAGTGTGCATAAAGATCTGGGCTCCTCCCAAACCTCGTATATTATGGTCTACAATTTTCTAGGTCTTCTCGTACCAATTTTCTTCATTGAATACACTTAGAAACACTATTTTCTTACAATTTATTGCACAAATCAGCATCAAAATACTATGTTCGTTTAGATCTGAGCATGGATGCTCTTGGGTTCAAGTCTTATGACATGGTTATAGAGCTTGAGAGGCAGACTTTTCATGAGAGGGAGCTCAAGTGATGGTGTACTTCATTCCCTTCCAAGGATCGGGCATACATCAAGCAATTCCTTTAAAATGCCACTTCACTATTTCGCTCTTCTCTAAATTGGTACTTACTAGAGGCCATAGTTACTTGTTGGGATCCTACTTTGAGGTGCATCACCATTGAGGATGTGGACTTGGTCCCTACTTCAGAGGAGTATGATTGCTTTCTTTCTCTTCCTACCCCTATGAGTTGAGTTTATCGACCACCAACTCGATCTCGCTTTTGTAAGTGGTTGACGGAGCTATTAGGCCTGAAGATGCCAATAGTGGATGTTCTGATCTAATATGGGAGCAATTTGTAAGGTAGCATCCCCTAGGATTTTCTGATCTATTGATTTGGACTGGCTGAGTGTCCTAGTGCTTACAGTGGAGACTTTGTGGACTTGGAGGAGCATTAGACCTTCTATAGGTGCCAGGCCTTCATGGTGGCCTTTTTTGGCTCAGCGCTATTCCCTTCTCAATCAGGTTCTGTTAACTTTGCAGTTCTACCCCAGGTGAGTACTTTGCCTCATAGCACTTCCTTTATTCCCTCTCTCCTCTCAAAGACTATATGATCTTTCTCCCTATGTCGTGAGATGGGTAGTGGTAGGCTTTGCTGTCGTGTGCATTTGTTGCAACTTTGGTTTCGCAGTCATTTGAGTGATATCTAGGGCACAACCCGCAAGGTTCTTAAGGAGGAACAGGGTTAAGATCATTGTAGCCTTTGATCTCCTTTTTACTAGGGATACCACTACTTGGTTGAGGTCTTTGTTTGGCTTGGGTCCCATTGACTAGGTATGGAGAGTTAAATGAGGAGTTACTTAGTGGCAGGGTTGGACCCACTGTGTTGGTTTTCTTGGCATCCCTTTGATGGGCATCTAGCGTTGTACAACGTTCTATCTAGGTATGGCCATGAGGCAATTTAGGGGTACCCAGCATGTTCCTCGACTCAATGTTCTTTCTGTCATCACTTATAAGTATGGTTTCTAGGATATTGATACAATCGTCATACCGTGGAGTTTCGAGAGTGGAGAGCCACTAGGGATCTGTGTTTCATCATCAACCTGTCAGTTTTGAATCCACTTGACCCTCACCTTCCAGTTGATATATTGAAGGATTATATACAGTAGTTTGAGGTTAGAGTTGAGAGCACCCTCAGGGACTTGAGAGAGTGCCTGAAAAAGGCTATCAGGGACAGGGATTGCTACAAAGAGGTCCTTGATGCCACTATGGAAGACTATGATGAGATGGGGAGGACATACGAGGTTGAGCTTGCCCCACTTCTAGTAAAGGTCACTCATAGGGGTCAAATCCCTTCAGCCATAGGGATTGCCATAAGGAGATCCTTGATGCCACTATAAAGGACTATGATGAGATGGGGAGGACAAACGAGGTTGAGCTCTCGCAGAGGAGTTAGCTCCCTTCAACCACAAGGGCTGAGTGTACTCAGTTGAGATCTCGGGCCAGTAGCTTAGAGAGTGAACTAGTAGATCTTACTAAAAGATTCACTATCCTGGGCCAAACAAGAGATGAGGAGAGGGTCACGCTAGAGGTTAGTCGTGCTAAGGCGAGCAGCAGGGCTAATGATTTAGCCATAAGGCTATTGTAGGCTAGGTCCTACATTCACGCTACTTTGAGTCTCGAGTGTGGGTTAGCTGATGAGCCTAATGAGCCACAATTGGCATTTTGTCATCTTTAGGCTGAGGTAGCTAAAAAGGAGGAAGTATTGAGAGTTGCTACTGGTAAGATTAGCACCTTGCAGATTTTGCTTGATATAAAGAGTTATAGTTGCACCTTGAGTCCCAATCTAGAGTTGAAGTTGATTCACCTTTGACATTCATATAGTCGACTTAGCGAGATTGCTAAAGACTTGGGCTTCAATGCCGCAGGGTTGCTTCGTACCCATTCCTCGGATGATCCGATTCTTCTTACTAGCTTTGGGGTGTTATACAGGGCAGTGTCATACCTTTTGGGCCATAATTGGTTTGTCGGAGTCTTTTATGTTTCTTTTCAATTCTACACATGAGCTATGTAGTTAGTACTCCACCTTGAATGGAAAGGTCTGTCACAAATTGCTAGGCGATTACATATAGCCTTCCACTTTTGGGTTTTTAAAACATAGTCTAGTTTGTAGGGCATGCTTAAAAATGGAAATAAGGTGGAAAAAGAGATGTTGTTGCATATATTATTATCAAGAGATATTTAGGTTTATGAGATTTGTGTTTGGATGCATAATGATGTATGCATGAAGGGATTAGAAAGACACAAAATAAGCATGTTTAATGAATATGTGCACAAATGCTTTGAAAATGCAAGATCATACAAATAAAACGGTAAATGTAAGTCTATGCATATCAATATCTCAGGTTCCAAAGGATACATCTTGTTCTAGATGGATCTTTCCCATTCCCATTAGGGTACACCTTCCATTGGCGTGGGCTATAAAATATTTGAACAAATCACAAAGGGCCATGCACATTGCAAACATAGCATAACCTAAGAGGGTCCACCGTTTCCTTCCTTGATCTTGATTACAAACCCAAGTGGATTCAACTGACTGATTTTTCATTTAAAGTGTGACCGGGCCAGAGTTGGATACTACATACCTCTATTGGGTAGGATCAGGTCATCACGTAGTTCAACTGACATTATAGATTTTGATTGCCTTAATTTTTTCCTACCCTTTTGGGTTTTCAATCTAGCAGGTTCCTTTGCACTCTTTCTTTTGCTCTCCTTTTGTGTAGACCGCCCTTTCAGGTTTTCAATCTACCTTTTCATTTTTTTTTCTGGGAATGTAGAAAAAGAGGTTGCACTTGGAGGCTCCCTCATGCAAAGTACTATATGATAGCATCAGAATTGGTGGGCATATTGAAGTCGTGCCCATCCATGTCGACTAGGATTAGGACTCCTCCGAAAAAGACCTTCTTTACCATATAAAGGTCCTCATAGGTCAAGGAAAACTTTCCTCTATGATCAAGCATGGCCTGGTTGCATTTTTTTCAAGACTAGGTCGCCTTCTTCAAAGACCCTAGGTCTAAATTTCTTGTTAAATGCTCGCTGGACGTGGCATTGGTACAACTGTCCATGGCACATTGCGGTCATGCGCTTCTCGTCTATCATGTTCAATTGCTGATATCGGGAACGGGCCCATTCAACTTACAATAGTTTTATCTGTGACAAGATTCTGAGAGATGGGATCTCTACCTCTGTGAGGAGGATGGCTTCCATGCCGTAGACCAAGGAATACGGGGTTGCACCCGTGGAAGTACAAACAGAATTGCAATAGGTGCATAAGGAAAAGGGAAAGAACTCGTGATTGGTATCTGTCATCTTCACCATGATCTTCTTTATGTTTTTGTTGGTTGCTTCCACTACGCCATTCATCAGAGGCTGGTAGGGAACCAAATTTCGGTGTTCAATCTTGAACTGTTGGCAAAGCTACTTGATCATTTTCCCATTTAGATTCTTTCCATTATCTGTAATGAGCTCTCCTAGCATGCCATAGAGGCAAATGATGCTTTGTTACAAGAATTGGGCCACCATAGCTTGGGTGATGCTTTAGCTGGCAAAGATTTCCCTAAATTCCTTCAACAGAGCTATGAGCTCATCTTTCATGTCCCTCGAAAAGTTTACCTTGATCTTGACGGTTTTTCCTTCTCACCTTCCTCAGCTAGGTTTATCACCTCTATCTCATCTATGTTGGGCTTGGACCCTCCACCCTCTTTCTCTCTCTATAGCTTCTAAGATGTCTTAAGGTAAGTTTGGGACCTCTACCAATCCTTCAACATCATGATCCAAATCTATTGTCTCATTCACATCATCCACACCCTCATTATGGCAAAAGGACGATGTACCCACTTAGGAATCAAAATAGATCCTATAGAGTGGAACATGTACAGAGAAACATAAGATGACTTGCACACACATATTCATAGTAAAGCAAATAAAGAGAGATGCAAGAATTTACCTGAATAATATGCTGAATATTTCATTAATGGATTATGGGTAGGGGAAAACAAAGTTCATGCCTAATAATGATAAGAGGCAAATACTATTTTTTGTTGTTTTTGGGAACATAAACTGGTGGGAAAAGAACAGGAAATACAAATAAAGCAGGAAATGACATAAGCATGCAAAACAAACCAAATATGCTATTCCAACCCTCTCAGGTGAATGGGAGGCCTAGTCACTATGGAATACTCCTTACTAAGTTGGTGCAACAAAAAAGCAAGGTTCGATGGTCCAAAGGCTTGCCATCTCGCCTAGCATCCCTAGTCAGATAGTAGAATTCAGATCATCTTTGAAAGATGTGATAGCATTCACGAAGAACTCATCAGGATAGAGCTGAATAATGTAAGCCAAATGCTCTTCGTCTCTCAATTCCCTAAAAGGTTCTAGCATAATGATCTTGGCCGGAGCCGAAAAAGTGGTCTTGATATGGGGAATAGACATCCTTGAAGTGGTACACTTCCTCTCCTTTCCTATGGAAGCTTGAAAGAGTTCTTAATGAGTGGGTTCATACCCCAAACTGAATCTTCCTTTGTTATCTGAGAGTTCAATGAGAGTATGGCTCCCACGTCCTACGGTTCCGAGGCCTTGGTCTAATTTGTAGCCAAACTTGAGCATTTCCTTCACGGCCATCAAAACTACTATGGGCTAGCCGAACTCGAGTTTCTAAAGCACTATGAATCATAGAAACTAGCTCGAAGATATGGAGATATGGAAAGATGCCTCAGGAAAAGTGTTTGCATCGATGGGGGATAGATGTCTCCTAGGAGATAGTCATGGGCTATTCAGCCATAATGGACGCGATTGCACTTGTTGTATACAACCAGGGCCTTCCTAAAAGCATGTTGTATGGAAAGTCAACTTTAATCATGTGGAAGTTGACCATGAAGGATCTTAGGTCGATCTCAATCATTAGCTCAATTTTTCCTTGTACTTCGCGATGTATGCCGTTAAAGGCTCTGATAATCATAATGCTAGGGCAAATAAGAGACATATCCACTTTCAAGCGCTCAAAAGTGGCCATCGGGCAGACATTCATGGCTTATCCATTATCAATTAATACCCTTAAGATGACCATGTCTTCACATTTGACCATGATATGCACGGCCAAAGTATGATCTTTTCCTTCGAGAGGTAACTCATTATCTGAAAAGGAGACTTAGTAGGTGGCCAACACCAATGATACCATACCCTCGAATAAGGAGTTTGTAATACTTGTAGGAACATGTGTTTCCTTTAATACCTTTAATAGAGTCTCATGATGGACCTTGGAAGATAGCAACAGGGCTAAAATAGAAATCTGACCTAGAGATTTGTTCAACTGCTGAATAACACTATAATCAGCCTTCCAGATGGTTTTAAAGAATTCCTTGGCTTCTTCAGTGGTGACCCTATTCCTGACTGGCTCGGCCGTACCCTTGCCAATCTCTTTCCTTCTCTTTTCTAGTTCCTCAGAAGTATAACATCGACTACTCTTGGTGAGCCTAGATAGGCCTGAAGAGATATTTAGGCAAACCTCTTCCATTCTTGTTCGGGTGGAGATCAAAGTCACATTGTACTTCCATAGGACATGATGGCTATCTTTGTAAGGGAAGGGCTTCGGCGTGCGGATGACCATGCCTTCTTGATTCTATAGATTTGGCACTAGGGAGAACATCTTCGAACCAATGATGACTGGACTAGGCAGAGTACTAGGCAGAGTATCTTCTAATGCTTTTGGGCTAGGAACCCCAGAGATTCCTTGGATAGACTTTGGCTGAACTAGAGGGTGAAAACCTCAATTGGCAAGCACAATAAGGGTTCCCTTTTGGACAAATCCTGGAGATGGCTCGATGATCCTAAGTAGAGATAAGATCAAAGGAGCAAAACCCTCAATGGTTGGTAGGTTTGTTCGTTCTTTAGAGTTGGCACTCTTGAATCCACAGGCGACTCTATAATCTCTTCGATAATGACTAAAGTCGGAGGAGTTGGCATTCTCATCCCTAGAGGAACCTTACAAAGGTGCTGTTGTAAGTACTCGTCCCAGTCTTTCCTCGATCCTATTGACATAGTGTTATGGCTAGTTCCCGCTTGGATACTTTGAGGGCATAGGCTAGCTGCCATGCAATCACTCCTCTATACGACCTTTTTTTCGATCTAGATAATGCCACGATCGACTAAACTCTAAACTTGTGCCCTGAGCACTCTACAATTGAATAAGGTATGCTTGTTCCCACTGTCACAGAATGAGCAAATTTCCAAGTCAAATCCTAAGGCTCCTATGTTCTCCAGAACAATGTGACTTTCTCGGGCTAGACCCTATAACATGGCTTTCCAAGGGAATGAGGGGGATGAGAAATTTGGGATCCTCTCCTCCACTGTAAAGATAGCATTCACGTTCCCTTCCAGATGAGGTGGCAAAGGAATGGTGACGACATTCAGCTAGGTCGTGTTGTCAAATTGTACTAGCTTGTTATTGATGAGATCTTGGATTTGATGTCTTAAATGCACACATTCTTCCAATGTGTGCCCTACAGCCCCAAAACTGAGCAGAGGAGGACTGTCTCTAGGTTTTGCAAATATTGGAGTCACTAGCTTCTTCTCCATGGGCATAGGCAACAAAGAGAATTTTTGTGGCTCTACCTTGGGATATCAGGGTTGGTCGAGCATTCCCCTATGATTCAATGCTTGGTAAGGTGCTTGGGCTGGCTGAACTTGTTGATAAAAAGGCCGGGCATTCGGGCTATGTAAGCATAAACAACACCCCTTAGTCCTTCAGGTCTTTCTTTTGATCATGTGAACATCAGCTTCCTTCCCTTTATGGTCGGTTGCCTTTTTTAGCTATTGTTCTTTCATAGAATTCAAAGCCTCAGGATCGACTATTTTCTTTCTCCTAATACCCTTATCAATATGCTCCCTAATAGGAATCAGGCTTGCGAAGTGTGTGACTTTGGCAGTAATCAACTTTTCATAGTAAGGAGGCTTAAGGTTATCGATGAACCACTTGATCATTTCGTCTTCCATCATGGGAGGGAGCACTTGTGGGGCTAGCTCGCGCTACCTTTGGGCATACTTATAGAATGATTCCCTACTATTCTTTTCTGTCCTCTGAATAACTATGTGGTTGAAAGCTATCTCAATATTGAGCCGGTAATATTCCAAGAAGGCATTGGCCATCCCTCTCCAATTGAAGGTCTTTTAAAATCTCACATACCATGTAGCTGCAGGGCCAGTTAAACTATCAGTGGCAAAGCAAAGGATGATTGTCTCCATAGGGTGCCATCTTCCTACAGAACATGCACACATAGGTGTAAGGATCTCTAGTGCCATCATACTTGACAAACTCAGGTGCCTTGAACTTGGGAAGCATAACAACCTGAGGGAAATTGGTTAGGCTGTCCAGATTGACATTTCTTCGAGCGCTAGATCCCTCTATGATACAGATTTTCTCAATTAGGGTTTCCACAGGATTTTTGACCTGACCGTAACTAGACTTTGAAGTCTTATCCTTATGAGGATTCAATTCTTGGTCACCACCTTATGCGACAATTGGCGGTGTGGCTTGGCTTGGTTTGGATTTGGTGGCGGCTGGGTCTCACTTTTAGGCTAGGGCACAGGGCCCTCTAGAGTGGGACCATACAAATCTCGAATCCCTCCTACAACCAGTTGTTGCATCATGCGCATCATTTTTGCCATCTGTTCTTTCATTTGCATGAACTCAACAACACTCACTTCAAAAGTTGAAGGGTCACTAGTAGACATCTTTCTAGCATAAGACTTAGTGATTATGGGATCATGACATGATGGTAAATTAGACTATTTCCTTTGAGCAATCTTTTCTCTTTATAATCTTGGGAAAGAAAAGAATGGGATGAGAAATAAATGGGGTACATTTGAAAATTTGACAATGTGGAAATACAAAACAAACACGAAGTTAGTTTAGGTTCTCGCTTATTTAAAATGCACCTATCATTTTCTTGAAAGTATTAGCTTAGACCCTTGAGCGGGTTTTTATCATGGAGAGTTTCTATAGTGATGAAGAATTAATGCACAAGCTTGGCAAGAAACCAAAACTTTCATATCATGCTTGAAATTGCAAGATGGACCCTTCTCTTTTGATTACATAGAAAGTAATGCTTTTACAAAATTTTGGCTTTTTATAATGACCACAGAACATGGGCTATAGACAATGGCTCCAATAGTGGGCCTTTCACAATACAAGGAAATTAAAATTTACAATGAAGAGGCTTCATTGTAGATGGCCTTGCCTTCTCGGAGAAGATCTTGGAATCTTGGGAACATCCTCCTTGGTGCAGAGTTTTGGCTACTTTTACAAATTTTATCTGTATACATTTACATGATGAAGCCATTTGTGTATGCATGCATGCCCTTGTAGGGTTGGAAACCCTTATGGATTAGGTATGATCTAATGTGTTAACAATAGGGTTGCTTTTCCCTTGGGGTTAATCATAGATGTTATGTAAACAAGACGAATAGAACCTAGAATAGAGCACAACTCTTTGATGCAAGATAAAAGGGCAAACCAATAAGTGGAAACTAGACACTTTCCCCTTGATTCATTTTGAAAGCAATCCTATGAAGGATATCTTATGATGTTCACTCAGCTTTGTCTCTTCCTAGTGCTCAGGGGTCTTGACTTAGTCTAGGCCAACTATATGAGACACAACTTAACTAGTAGGTTGGTCCTATTCTTAAGGGGGACCTCGATCATCTAATCCTTCCCTTCGTAGAACTTGTGGGATAGAGCGGATCAAGGGGGCCTTTTCAGCATAATCTTGTCCACCCATGGACCTAGGAAAAGCCTACAATTCGACATCTAGTAACTATACAAGGCATATGCATCTAGCATTCACCTTCAATGCTGAGTCTAGGTTCGACCCAATATGAAGGGTGATGTCATTCATTTTGAAATGAAAGGGGAAAGAATTTCCAAGCACAACAGATATATAAATAGATAAAGGTGTAGTAGAAATTAAATCTTACTACCCTATGTTTGCACATGTGGAGAAAGCTATAAAGCATGCTTTATGAAAGCAAGAAAGCATCACACATACGAAAATACCTCAAAGCAGGTTTTTAGAAAACATTTTCAGAAAATATTTTTTTTTTTTGAGTTTTGAAAATAGTTTCTAGGATATAATAAAAGGATTTTTCAAAAGGAAAGTCCCGAAGGCTAATGCTAATTTCAATGTTTTGGAAAGCCAATGTCTAAAGATTAGGATCTTATCAAAAGCTCTAAAGACTAAACTCTCTAAGTGTCCCTAGTGGAGTCGCTAGTCTGTTGATGCCTTGCGGTGGTTTGACCACCCATTACAGTGATGCTCGTGCACTTCTCCTTCCTGGAGGTAGGGTTATGCATGTGCATACAAAGCGTGGAGCTCGGATACTGTGGTGGAAGGTTGTACCTCGGGTGTATGATTGGAATATGAGTTAATTTTAAGGAAATTACCAAGGGTAAGTGAAATAGCCACCAATCATTGGGTTTTTCTTATGGTGTGATTGGTCACCTAACTCTATTTCATTTTATTATTGATCCTAGGCTAAGAAAAGGTTGTTTTTCCTAATCTAATGTGGATGGGTAAAAAAAAGTCTAGATTCTTGAGTTTAGAAGTCTTGTTACGTGTGGGGAAGGTGTTAGGCATCCCACAACACCTGTCCATAGATAGTCCATTGTTTTGGTAAAATTGTAATTTAAGGAAATTTACAATTGAAAACAAGCTATTGGCATTAGCTTTCGAGGCTTTAATCGAATTAGGCTTTGAGGTTTGGATTCGAAAAGTCTGTGGTCTCGATCAGCGCTTCCCTAGTGTGTTTGGAATCATTGCCAAATTTCAACGGTGAAAATTTGGCAACACTTTGCCTTATTTTTGTGGCACAAATCTGGCAGTGCATCGCCTTAGATGCGTCATAGCACACAACATGCTATTCTCACCGAGCTTTCTTTGTGAGAATACAGCAATCGAGATGCCCTATTTTCACGATGCAAATCTAATAGATTTTTGCGTTTGGTGTGCTTTGGTGTACCCGCAGGGTTTCAGCTTGTGTATAGGGCATGTGCCAACATGCTCATGCTAGGATAGGCTAGAGCCCCTTAAAGCATTAAGTAAATTGATGCGTGTCACATACACGAGAAACTGATGTCACTAGGTAATCAGCAAACCACAAGAGATGACTATGCACATAGTATGACATGAATATGCACCTACAACAAATGCCTTGAGCGCATACTCATGCCACAAGTTCAAGAGCACTCATGAATATAGAGGGTTGTTCATGTAGCCATGAGGATCCATCATACAAAGTGCATGATCACCCACACACACACAAGCATATATATATACACACATGCATCATGCCTAATATTATCACACAAAGTAGGAAAATAAAACAAACATTGCCAAGGTCTGAAGGGTATGGTCTAGTAAGGTACAAGAAATGTAAAACAGACATTGCCATACCCAGGGAACGCGGCCTAAGCAAGGAGCAAAGAAGAGTAAAGGGGGTACATGGAGGGGAACCCTAATACATGCTGCTGCGACTTAAATAATGCTCCTAAGTGCAAGATTGTCGTGAAGTAATAACTTGGTAAATCCATGGTTGAATCAGCAACAAAAAGGGAATTGATTAGCAAACCACAAGAGAATAAAACTAAATAATAAAGATTAATTGAAGTGATTTTTGATGGTTTAATAAATTTAATTTAAATTTAGAGAAAATAACAATATATCAAGGCACTAAGGTTTAGGGATCCACACACAACACATCTATTGGTAGTCTTAACAATATTTATTTTATAACTCAACTAAAATTCATACAAAGGATGATATTAGTCGAATGATTTAACAATAAGAACTCAAGAATTAATTGTCTAAGGTGGTTTTATGAAATTGATTGATTTTAGGCAAGGAAAAAAACTAGTGAATTAGTTTGCGGGGAATACTTAGCATTTAACATGCCCAAAGTCTACGATAAATCAAAAGATTGTACAGAACTAAAAACTCTTCTAGATGAGTAAAACAATAAAAAAAAACATAAAAACATAAGTATTAAAACCAATAAATAATTGTTAAGAACATACAAATAAATGGTTGGGTTTCACCCCTTGCCTTAGCAAGGCTTCTAGTAAGCCATTGTAGGATAAACACATGGAAAATAAGTCTTTGTATCTCATACAAAACACGCACAGTGAAAAATTAACGGATCTACTTCATTCGCAATTGATAACATGTACTATGTAAGTTTAAGAATTTAAGAATAAGAAAGCGTACCTTGGTGTAGTGAAATTCAAAACCAAAGATCAGAAGCACTTGGGAACACTTTTAATCTTCACTCCAGTTCCACTTAATGCCCAAGAAGTGTGGGCTCTCAATCAGTGTCCAAGGAGAGAATAGGAGAGTGTCCAACACTCACATACAAACCATTTCATTCCTTGTATGGTCTTAATGAAAACACTTATGAAAAGAGACTTATAAAATCCTTAATGAAATTCTGTATATTTCTCTCCTTATATATAACTGATTATCTAATTGGGCTAGCCATTTGGGTCATTCTAATTGGGCTCTTGTGTGTGGGACCAATAAGGACCAATAAGACACTAGCTCCAATGGGCCTTGGGTTTTTTTGTCAACTCTTGACAAGTCCAAAGTTACCATTAACTATATTTAGTACCACTATATAAATATAGTTGCACTCTAGGTCTTATCTATAAATTATATCCCAAGACTTTACTGTACATGCATCCCCTTCATAAAATATTCGTAGTTATACAAAGTCATGAATGTAGACTGCCACTTTGAAGATTACTACATCTTAATCCTTGAGTACCCAGTTTAATCCTTTAAGTTATTCATTATATATTTATGAAATCCAATTTCATAAATATATTCTTTAGTAACTCCTTACTACAGTGGTTGGGCCCAACTCTCTGAATAACCAAACCCATTAAACTTATCTCAAGGGAATATTTTGTATCTCTATTAAGAGACTATGAATTCCATCTTGAGAATATATGTTCCATCAACACTAAATGTGGCTACCCAACATACTGAGGTTTTGATCGTGACTTATAGATCTCACTCCTAATATATCAAAGCAACCTACATCTCATGATCAGGTCCATTATTCTCTCTGGATTAAGAGTTCATGTAAATAGAAGTCGTGAGATTTCTTATTCATTTGACAGTCTTTAAGAGAATAATAAATCTCACAGCGGTCCAGTTCAATATGTCTTAACTCTTAAAACATATCAACATACCAACTAGAAATCTCCATTTCCAAGATCAAGACAAATCATCTTAGTTGATATGTTATAGTCTTCGCAGATGAAATACTCAATTTCATTACTGACTACGAACTACATTTTGAGTTTACAAGGAACTTGTGATTTACATCTTCTGTGACTAAATCACATACAATGCATCTCATGGACTAAGATAATGTCCCATTAGTTCATTTATAAATAGTCTCATATAATTAAACAATTTAATTATTTATGACATGCCAATAAATTGGATTTTATGGCATAAACCCCAACAGCCCTAACACAAATAAAACACTAAAATTGTAAAGAAAATTTTAAAAAACCTAAATTATGTTCTACAACAGCTCCCCCCTAAATTTTTCTCTAAAGAACCTTTAAATAGGTCAAGGAATCCTATTACAAGTTGAATTCCCGTTTTGGAGAAAATCCCAAGTTTTTAGGCTTCACTTCACCGACATTTTCGGCCCATTTAACTTCAAAATTTGGACTTTTGATGAACTACAAAGTTGTAGCCCCTTAAGTTAAATTTTCAGTCCAACTTGAATCATCTTGATTGGACATCTGAGCCAAAGGTTATGCTCCAAATACTAACTGGTGCACAGGCTGGAATCCTAATCCGAACTAGACTTGGATTTGGTGCAATTTCCTTTGATTTCGTACTCCAATTGGACTCAAATTTGATTGGGTTGGCCTTCTTTGAATTCATCATGGCCCTTGTAAAGGTAAAGTCCATTAGCTTTCTTTTTTTCACAAATCCACTTATTTAATTTCATTATCCTACAAAAGACAAATTGACGCATTAAAATTCAATTAAGCACAAAATTGATTATTCAATATTATTCCAAAACTAACTATAAAATGCATGAATTAACTCAAAATAAGTATGATAATGCTTTCTAATAATAATATAAATATGCAAAATTAAGTTATTATCAAAAGAAGAGGCTGAGAGAGAGATGGAAAGAGAAAACCACTTAGGAGGAGCTAGGCACCCCTAATCTACTAAACGTTGCCCTTTGTGGGCTTGCGTCTTCTTGCTTGCATCTTTGCCCTTTTTTACTTGCACCTTTGCCCTTTTTTGCTTGCACCTAGGAGGTCGCACCCTTATTCCAAGTGTCCATGCTCCAACCGTGTACATGCAATGAAGAAGGAAACAAGCCAGCAAACAAGCAAAGAAACAAGTAGAAAGAAAGCATGCTAAAAGACAAGCTACCAAAAGGAGAGAGAGCCAAACGGGGGCAAACAACATGTTATCAAACAAAAGAGGGTTTCCTAAGAGGACAAATATAGATTTGGATAGGGTTTCCATAGTTCCATTGGATTGGAGTATGGATGACACATAGACTCATGCATGAACATGTAGGCAAGCGTGCAAAGATGCAAAGAAAGCCAAACGGGTGGCATAAAGCAAGTAAGACACGCATAATATTGCACAAAGTGAAGAAAGGGTATGCATCAAGCAAACTGACACCATAGAGGTGTATCTCACAAGTGGTCACATCCAAACAAACCACAAGAGGGATGGATGCAACCACACAAGCAAGTGGCCCCAAAGACTGACAAGCACAAGCCCACAGAGGGCACAAAGTAAGGCAAAGCCTAGATATAGATAGGCAAACATGGAGATAAAGTATAAAAGCAAGCAAGCAAACATATACATGCATAAAGGAAATGATCCAAACCCTTTAGTATAGGCCTAGGTGCATGGATGTAGGCCTAGACCACAAGATCTAGACCTACACCTACCTAAAGGGCCAAAACACAAGAAAAAGGGGAATAACAAGAGATAAAAAGGCTTCAGAAGCACATGGCATAACAACCAACATGTAGATCTAGACACATGAACAAGGCATAGAGCACTCAAAGATATAGATCTAAAGACAAGCATGATAAGGAACACATAAACAAATGGATCTAAGCATAAACAAGACAAAGAGCATGGAAATAAGTATATCTAAGCATAAGCATGCTAAAAGGCACATAGGCACATGGATTTAAGCACAAACACAAAATTTAGGCATATCCTAACCCACGAAGGCTAGGCGAACTACTCCAAAGTAGTAAAACAAGGCAAAAGGCAAGGAGACATGCTAAAAATAAGTTAGGAAGCAAAATAATGCAAAAATATACTATGGAAAGCAAATAGACATGCTATGAAGCAAGATAAAGCAAAAGGTGTAGATTGTAGCTAAAGAGCTACATCTACACCCTTTAAACCTCAGATCCAAGGTCTTAAGACCAAGGAGAGAAAAAAGAGTGCAAGAACACTACCTCTTGAATGTTGAGAGAAGAGAGAAATCAAAGGTTTTTTTTTATGTGTTTAGAAGAGAATTTAGAGAGAAAAAGAGAGAGAATCTACCTAGAAAATGCTCCAACTTGCCAAACTCTCGGTTTTAAATAAAGTATTTAAGGGGGGATCTGTGGGTCTTTATAGGAAAAAGGTGACTTATCAACTCTGGCGGCCCCTTAGTGGCTGCAAACATGGAAGGGCTTGATGAAGGTCTTCCTGGGCTTGGATTAGGGTAATCTTGGTATCCCTAGAAATTTCTGGATGTTTAGTTTCTAGAACACCAAAGAAATTGGAAATCCAATGATTGGATCAAAAGTTATGGCATTGGGAAGTGAGCTGACGTCCTTTGCACGGTTTCAAGATTTCTCAGCCGTTTTAACTCTGATTTCAACCTATGAGTAGTCGTTGGAAAGAGAATTCAATAATCTTTGCTATGATGCTAGTCTCAAACCATTTTGATGGCCAGATCAAAATTAGGATTTTCGGGCCCTTGGGAGTCAACCTCAGGTTAAACTTGGTCAAAGTTGATGAAAATCACCGAGTGGCTCGAGTTTGATGTAAAAGCATGAAAAATGTAGTTTTGGGATAATTTTGACCAGTTTTGAATTTCGGTCAACCCAAGGTTGACCAAGGGCATTTTGGTCAATTTGACATGAAATGGCACCTTGAGTGCTCCAATGCCTGAATGGGTTGTGCCACGTCAATCTAGATGTTTCTGCGGCCCTATGGAAGAAAGTTAATATTTCTGAGATTTTCGGGGTCCGGCACACAAATTGAGGGCAGACAAAATACAGTGTCAACAACTGTCATCACCTTATCAGCCATGTGGAAGGTGTGGGTCATGTCCCACTACCTTTCAGCCAAGGACTGCACCAAGATGCAGGCTGTGTATGCATAATCTTGCCTGCGTATGTAGGCTCGTTCTTGTGTTCGCAAGCTGCTACCCAGAAACCCTAATTTTATTTGTTTGTTTTGCTTCTGCTTCCACTTGTTGTTCTGTTTATTTTTCTTTTCTGTCTTTTTATGCTTTCGAAGTCTTCTATTTCACATGTTTGTTCGTTTATTTGCCATCACATATTTAGATTAGGGTTCCTTAGTTTTAATGCCATTCCATTCATTCACATGTCCATGCATTAATGTCATAGGTGCTGCAAGGTAAGTAAAAGGTAAGTCATGCATTGGAAATGTTCATGCATTTATGTTATGGTCATAGTTTGATGATAGAGATGAATATGCTTGTTTGATGTGTGATTTCATGTCTAAGTGTTTTGACATACATGTGATGATCTATGTTTGCTTGCCATGCCTACTTTATTGTCTTGGTATGATATGATGGAGCATGCTTAGATGTATGACACTAAGGTTTATGTGAATGCCTTGATGCCATGATTAGTTGAATGCTAGGGTTTATATGTGCATGGTTTGGCTTCCTTTTGCTCTATAGATAAATTCGTATGTGTTTAGGGATGAATGTGTTAGGATTAGTGCCTTTAAATCCTATTGTATGATGCTATGTATCTTATTATTTATGACATTATGTATAACTTAATGTTGTGTTTAATAAAGTTGTTTTATTATTATCTAAAAATAATAGTAACATGAATATTGGGACATTATCATATAGTCCATGAGATGCATAGTATGTGATTTATGTGAAAAGTCACAAAAGATATAAATCACAAGTTCTTTGTAACTCAGAATTGTAGTTCGTAGTCGGTGATGAAATTGGGCATTTCATCTGCGAAGACTATAACATATCAACTAAGATGATTTGTTTTGATTATGGAAATGGAGATTTCTAGTTGATATGTTGATATATTTTAAGAGTTAAAACATATTGAACTGGACCAGTGTGAGATTTATCATTCTCCTAACGACTGTCAAATGAATAATAAACTCGCGACTTATATTTACACGAACTCTTAATCCTGAGAGAATAATGGACCTGATCATGAGGTGTAGGTTGCTTTGATATATCAGGAGTGAGGTCTAAAGAAACGATCAAAACCTTAGTATGTTGGGCAACCACATTTAGTGTTGATGGAACATATATTCTCAAGATGGAATTCATAGTCTCATAATGGAGATACAAAATATTCCCTTGAGATAAGTTTAATGGGTTTGTTATTCAGAATGTTAGGCCTAACTACTTTAGTAAATAGTTACTAGAGTATATATTTATGAAATTGGATTTCATAAATATATGATGAATAACTTAAGGATTAAATCGGGTACTCAAGGATAAGATGTAGTAATTTACAAAGTGGTAGTTTACATTCATGACTTTGTGTTACTACGAATATTTTATGAATGGGTTACATGTATAATAAAGTTTTGGGATATAATTTGTAGATAAGGCCTAGAGTGCAACTATATTTATATAGTGGTATCAAATATAGTTAATGGTAATTTTGGACTTGTCAAGAGTTGATAGAAAAGCCCAAGACCCATTGGAGCTAGTGTCTTATTAGTCCCTTTTGGTCCCACTCCAAGCCACACAGTTAAGCCCAATTGAAAAGGCCCAAAGGGTCAGCCCAATTAGATAATCGGTTAGACACAAAGGGAAAAATATACAGAATTTTCTGTAGAGAATTTTGGAAGAACACCATTGTGAAGTGGTGTATGTAAGTATTAGATACTTTGACACTCTCTCTTTGGAACTGATTGAGAGACCACACATCTTGAGCATTAGTGGAATTGGAGTGAAGATTGAAAGTGTTCCCAAGCGATTTTGATCTTCAGTTTTGAAATTCACCGCTCTAAGGTACACTCTCTTGTTTTTAAGTTCTGAAACTTATTAAGTACATGTTAACTTCTATGAATGAAGTAGATCCGTTATTTTTCCGCTGTGCACATGCATATTTCCTTCAATTGGTATCAGAGCGGTCTTCATTTCGTACCTGTTTAACATGTTTATAGTTTTGGAATTATAGACAATAGTTTCATGTTGTTAGAAATTTGTTTTCTACATGGTTCTTGAAATTATTGTTTGATAAAAACTGATTTTGATGTTATGATGTTGTTTAATTTTTAGTTTAAGTATGTTAAACTGAACTTTAAGGCTATAGCATCAATGAAATTCAGTTTTGATATCAATTTCTGTTCATTATGACCGTATGCTGGTTGTTTTGTACATGCAAACATAGAAAAACTGTCTTAGAAAAATTCTGAAAAATTTGAAATTCGCGACGCTTGATCGATCGAGGATTTGTCGAGCATCTATCAAGCTGACAGAAGATCTCTCGATCAATCGAGGATCTGTCGAGAATCAATCGAGCTTCGCAGAACTTATTCTCGATCGATTGAGAATTGTCGAGGATCGATCGAGGACTGTGGATTCAGAATTTTTCTAAGTGTTTTTACATATATAAAGAGCAAGGCAATGTGTAATTAGTTTATGCATGTTTTAAATTTAAAAACCTTTATCTTAAAACATCTAGTGGGAGAGAGATACAAAGGTTACATCTCACAGCTTCCATTGTTGGTTCATAGTAGTGTGAAATATATACTTTGTCTTTGCCTAGAGCTTAGCATTCCATGCGGAGAAGATTTATTTCATGGTTCTACAAGATTGGATTTCTTGGTTTATAGTGGTTTGATCAGACACCTTGTCTTAGCTTTGAGCTTTGCATTCCATACGGAGGGTGTTTTATCATGGTACTACAAAATAAACCTGTTAAAGGGATAAAATGTGGCTACACATGATTCTAGACAATGGTATACACTAGGCTAAGTATTATAGTATCCTCTATGCTGAGTTCTTACTATTATTACTTAGAGGCTAAATTTAAAAACGACATATTATTAGTGTTTGATAAGAGTTATCATGATAGCACTAATAATGAGAATAGTTCTCAATAAATCATAGTATTTAATGTTCACTCTATGCTGAGGAATATTGAATATGGGATTGGTTGTCGTTGCATATATTATGTTATGGTTTTATTAAGGTTCCATACTATATGTTTATATGCTAAATTGATAATGTCCAGTTTACTTATTATATTCATGTTTATTATTTTCAGATTTGAACATGGCATCATTTAGCCCACTTGTTTCTATTCTTAATCAAAACAAACTGACTGGATCCAACTATGTTGACTGGAAAATAAATTTAGACATTGTTTTAACAGCTGAAGAGCACAAATATGTGCTCACTCAACCATGTCCTAGCTTTCCTTCATTAGATGCTCCTCTTGAGGAAAAACAGCGATATGATCGTTGGCAAAAATCTAATGAAATGGCTAAGTGCTATATCCTAGCATCCATCTCAAATGTTCTACAGCATCAAATGCAGGATGTAGAACTTGCTTTGGACATTATACATAGTTTGAAGGAGATGTTTGATGAGCAAGGCCATTCAGCAAGGCAAGAAACCATGAGGCAAATTTATAATACCAAAACGGCTGAAGGTACTTCAGTTAGGGAGCATTGTCTTACAATGATCTCTAATCTGAATACATTAGAGGTTTTAGGTGCCGCCATTGATGGAGAATCTCAAGTGGATATGATACTCTAGTCACTACCGGAATCATTCAAGGAATTCAGACTGAATTATAATATGAACAGAAAGGTTTATTCCTTGTCTGAATTAATGAATGAGTTGGTAGCAGCAGAAGGCATCCTTGGTACTTCTAGTGTTGAAGCCAATGTTAGTGAATCTTCTACTTCTTAACTCAAGTCGAAAGGCAAGGGTAAGAAGAAGAAGAACAATAAGAACAAGAAGGACTTCCTAAGCAAGAGGGTAAACAAATTGCCTTGGGAGTTGCCGACAAAGGAAAGAAGCTCAAAGGAAAGTGTTTCCATTGTGGTGAGAAAGGACAGTGGAAGAGAAATTGTCCAAAGTTTAAGGTTGCCAAGAACAAGGGTATGACAACTTCCTTTCTTCTTGAAATATGTTTGGTACAGAATCCCACGGATTCCTGGTATGTGGATTTAGGTTGTACTAATCATATCTGCAATTTTTTGCAGGGGTTTCAGGAGACCAGAAAGCTGAATGAAGGAGAATTGTTTCTTACCTTAGTAGATGGGAGTAGAGTTCCAGTTGTAGCTGTTGGTGTTGTTAATTTGTGCTTTGAGTCTAGGGTTTTAATATTGGAAGACTATCTATTTGTACCTAATGTTCGTAGGAATTTAATTTCTGCAACTTATTTAGGTAAACATGGGTATTGTATTATCCTGAAAGACAATGTTGTAATAAAGAAGGATAAAATGTTTATCCGTTCTAGCAATATTGTAGATGGTCTTTATATTTTAACTCTTGATAAGCATGAATTATATAATTCTGAATTAGATAATAATTCACATGTGAAATCATTAAAGAGAAAGTTTCCTTCTACTAGTGAAGCATATCTTTGGCACTTGCGTTTAGGTCATATCAATTCAAACAGAATTCAAAGACTTATCAAAGATGGACTCTTGGGGTCCATGGACTTGATGAATTTCTAGTTTGTGAATCTTGTTTGGAAGGTAAAATGACCAAACGACCTTTTAATGCAAAAGGTAGAAGAGCTCAAGATTTGCTAGAACTAGTACATTCAAATGTATGTGGTCCTATGTCAATCCAAGCAAGAGGTGGTTATGAGTATTTCATCACCTTTACTGATGATTACTCTAGATTTGGTTATGTGAACCTAATGAAACGGAAGTCCGAAGCTTTTGACAAGTTCAAAGAGTTTAGGGCTGAAGTTGAGAATCAATTGGGTAAACGCATAAAGGCCATTCAATTTGATCGATGTGGCGAATACCTTCTTGGTGATTTTAAGGATTACTTGACTGAAAATGGGATTATGTCCCAATTGACTGCACCTAGAACTCCACAAAAAAATGGTGTAGCAGAAAGAAGGAATAGAACTCTTTTAGTTATGGTTAGATCCATGATGAGTTATTCAACTCTACCAATTTCTTTTTGGGAATATGCCTTATGTACTGCAATGTATATTCTAAATTTAGTACCTTCGAAGTCTATTCCTAAAACACTTGTAGAGTTGTGGAATGGGCGTAAGCCTTGTATGAGACATCTCCATATTTGGGGTTGTCCAGCACATGTGTTAAAAGGGAAGTCTGACAAGTTACAGTCTAAAACAGAAGTGATTTTCTTTGTAGGGTATCCAAAAGGAATAGTTGGAGGTTTATTCTATAGTCACAAGGATAATAAAGTGTTTGTTAGCACAAATGCCAAATTCTTGGAAAGTGACTATATAAATAATTTTACTCCTAGAAGTAGAGTTGTCTTAGCTGAAATGAATGAACCTGTAGTTAAACAACCAATGGATGAAACTAAGGATGATGTGGATGTATTGGATACATCACAAGATACTATTCATGAGATGTCTAGTACACAGGTGCCTCGTTGTAGTGGGTGAATTGTTCGGCTTCCTGTGAGATTTATAGGTTTGGGAGAAACTTATGAAGGTATCTCAGAAGAGGCTGAATTGGATCCCTACACTTATGATGAAGCAATGAATGATATAAATGTACATCATTGGGTCTAAGCTATGAAATCTGAATTAGATTCCATGTATTCCAATCAAGTTTGGGATCTTGTAGAGGCGCCTAATGACATTAAACCTGTTGGTTGCAAATGGGTTTACAAGAGGAGGAGAGGGATAGATGGAAAGGTTGAAACCTTTAAAGCAAGACTAGTGGCAAAATGGTATACACAAAAAGAAGGCATTGACTATGATGAAACTTTTTTACTAGTAGCCATGCTTAAGTCTATCAGAATTCTCTTATCCATTACTGCTCATTATGATTATAAGATTTGACAAATGGTTGTCAAGACTATATTTCTTAATGGAAATTTTGAAGAAGAAATCTATATATTGCAACTAGAAGGTTTCATAGCAAAGAACCAAGAGCATATGGTATGCAAGTTGAAAAGGTCCATTTATGGACTTAAGCAAGCATCTAGGTCATGGAACATCAGATTTGATAAGGCAATCAAATCATTTGGTTTTGAACAAAATCTTGATGAACCATGTGTGTACAAAAGACATCAAGACAAAGTAGTAATGTTCATAGTGCTTTATGTAGATGACATTCTACTCATTGGAAATGAAGTAGGGGTAATGTCATCGGTTAAAGTTTGGTTGTCAAGCCAATTTGATATGAAGGACTTGGGCGAAGCTAACTATATTCTAGGGATCAAGCTTTGGCGAGATTGAAAGAATAGGATGTTAGGTTTGTCACAAGCTGGATATATAGATAAGGTTCTAAAATGGTTTAGCATGTAAAACTCCAAGAAAGGATTACTTCCTTTTAGACATGGAGTTCCTCTGTCAGATGACCAAAGGCCTAAGATTTAAGTGGAAGAAAACATGATGAGACAAGTTCCCTATGCTTGTGCTGTGGGAAGTCTCATGTATGTCATGCTTTGTACTAGACCAGATATTTGTCTTTTAGTTGGCATGGTCAGTCGATATCAATAAAATCCAGGACCTAAACATTGGCAAGCTGTAAAGCATATTCTCATGTATCTAAAGAGAACGAGGGATTATATGCTTGTTTACTGTTGTGAGGATTTGATTCCCATTGGCTATATAGATTCAGATTTTCAGTCAGATCTAGATTTTAGAAAATCCACGTCGGGATGTGTTTTCACCTTAGGAGGTGGAGCCATAAGTTGGAGGAGTGTTAAGCAATCTTGTATTGCAAACTCCACCATGGAAGCCGAGTATGTTGCTACTTGTGAAGCAGCAAAGAAGGCTGTTTGGCTCAAGAAATTCTTTTTTGATCTTGGTGTTATGAGAATTGAGCAAGTTCCTATTACATTGTTTTGCGACAATAGTGGAATGGTTGCACAATCTAAGGATCCAAGGAATCATAAGAAAGGAAAGCACATAGAGAGAAAGTATCACATCATTTGAGACATTGTTGCTCGTGGAGATGTGGCTGTAGCAAAGATTGATGATGCAAAGAATCTAGCGGATCCCTTTACCAAAGTCTTTCCCCAATGGACTTTCGAGTCACATTTGGAGGAGATGTGAGTTAGATTAGTGCACAATAGTCTTTAGGGCAAGTGGGAGATTGTTAAGATTAGTGCCCTTAAATCCTATTGTATGATGCTATGTATGTTATTATTTATGACATTATGTATGACTTAATGTTGTGTTTAATAAAGTTGTTTTATTATTATCTAAAAATAATGGTAACATGAATATTGGGATATTATCATATAGTCTATGAGATGCATAGTATGTGATTTATGTGAAAAGTCACAGAAGATATAAATCACAAGTTCTTTGTAAACTCAGAATTGTAGTTCGTAGTCGGTGATGAAATTGGTCATTTCATCTGCGAAAACTATAATATATCAACTAAAATGATTTGTCTTGATCATGGAAATGGAGATTTCTAGTTGATATGTTGATATGTTTTAAGAGTTAAAACATATTGAACTGGACCGGTGTGAGATTTATTATTCTTCTAACGACTGTCAAATAAATAATAAACTTAGATATATGCTAGTGTTGAAAATGATTTTAATGAGGTTAAGACGTAAGACACAATAATGGGAGGCCAACCTTATGGTTGGGCGATCCAGGTGCCTAACACCTTTCCAAGAACATACCTAAACTTTAAATCCATATCTCTGGTAGTAAGATCAAAAGGTCATTCCTTGAGAGGACACTATATATATGGTTCCTAGACCATTGAAAAAACTAGGTGGCGACTCCGCTGGAGATTGTTAGTTTAATTCCTATGTGTCTTATTTCTTAGCCTTAATAAAAACTATTTCAATACTTGTTTGCACACACATCACTTGTTGTCTTTTGTCCCTTAACCTTGATTGGTGATGAATAGGAAGATAGAAGGCTCCATTTAAGCCCAAATCTTCCGGAGTTCATTCCACCAACTCACAATCGGTGCCATCGCCTATAATGGGCTTTGAGTACATTAAAGGTGTGCTACGAATCCACTATGGGTTCCACTTAGGCCCTCAGTCAGAATCATAGCCCACCAAATTGTAAGTGACCTACTTATCTATCCCTTTAGCCTTAGAAAGCCTACCCACACTAGAAAGATCCTAGACCCTATCACAAAGTATACCCTTTGTAAGATTGAATTTTTTCTGTGCCAATTTACTTGTGATTCAGCATTTAGAAACCCTGTATTTAGGTAGGAATCATGTAAGGGTAGTGTGTGAGAGAGTGAAGAAAAGCTCAAGAGTGTGCACTCAAGCAGGGCCTTGCGGCTAGCAAGTCGCCAAAGGAGGCACACATGTGAAGCATGCGGAGGAGCTGAAGAGTCATGCCAGCTGGAGCACTACTGGACAAAACTTCCAGTCTAGCCAGGCAACTAGCTCGTGACTCAGACTCGCAGCTCAGTCAAGTTACGAGGTCAAGTCACCAGACCACTCTGTTTGGGAAAAACTGACCTTTCGCGTTCCAAACACACACCAGTATAAATACCCCTTATACCTATGTATTGTATAGAGCCTTCAGAGAGAATTTTAAGAGAGAAACCTTAGAGAAAAACAAGATTTACTCATCCACAATCTTAATCCTTTGATTCTCCAAATTCCTCTACTCTCACCCTCTTTATTGTTACATCCTTGAGAGGTACATTTAGCCAAATCCTTTTCTCACCATACCCATATCTGTGAGAAGGTTATTTGGTGCTTGGGAAGCACTTAGGAAGGGACCAATTGATATTGGTTGATGCTATGGGCTATAGCGGAATTCGGTAAGCTAGAGAAGAGAAAGGTTCGACGTAACCTCGTTGGAGCAAGAAGCTTGGAGGGCTTAGGTACATTGGGTAGATTAGGTTGTTAGGATGTGTGCCTTTAAATCCTATTGTATGATGCTATGTATGATATTATGTATGACTTAATGTTGTGTTTAATAAAGTTGTTTTATTATTATCTAAAATAATGGTAACATGAATATTAGGACATTATCATATAGTCCACGAGATGCATAGTATGTGATTTATGTGAAAAGTCACAGAAAATATAAATCACAAGTTCTTTGTAAACTCAGAATTTATAGTTCGTAGTCGATAATGAAATTGACCATTTCATCTGCGAAGACTATAACATATCAACTAAGATGATTTGTCTTGATCATGGAAGTGGAGACTTCTAGTTAATATGTTGATATGTTTTAAGAGTTAAGACATATGGAATTGGACTGCTGTGAGATTTATTATTCTCCTAACGACTGTCAAATGAATAATAAATCTCACGACTTCTATTTTCATGAACTCTTAATCTTGAGAGAATAATGGACCTGATCATGATGTGTAGGTTGCTTTGATATATCAGGAGTGAGATCTAAAGTAACGGTCAAAACCTCAGTATGTTGGGCAGCCACATTTAGTGTTGATGGAACATATATTCTCAAGATGGAATTCATAATCTCTTAACAGAGATATAAAATATTCCCTTAAGATAAGTTTAATGGATTCAGTTATTCAGAGAGTTAGGCCTAACCACTTTAGTAAAGAGTTACTAAAGTATATATTTATGAAATTGGATTTCATAAATATATGATGAATAACTTAAAGGATTAAACCAGGTACTCAAGAATTAAGATGTAGTAATTTTCAAAGTGGCAGTCTATATTTCTGACTTTGTATTATTACGAATATTTTATGAAGATGTTGCATGTATAATAAAGTCTTGAGATATAATTTATTAATAAGGCCTAGAGTGCAATTATATTTATATAGTGGTATTAAATATAATTAATGACAACTTTGGACTTGTCAAGAATTGACGGAAAAGCCCAAGGCCCATTGGAGCTAGTGTTTTATTGGTCCCTTTTGGTCCCACTCCAAGCCACACACTAAAGCCCAATTGGAAAGGCCCCAATAGGCCAGCCCAATTAGATAATCAGTTACTTATAAATGGAGAAACATACAGAATTTTTATTAGTGATATAATAAATGGTGTGTTTGTGAGAGTAAGACACACTTTCATTCTCCCTTTGAAAACTGATTGAGAGACCACACATCTTGGGCGTAAAGTGGAATTGGAGTAAAGATTAAAAGTATTCCCAAGTACTTCAATCTTTGGTTTTGAATTTCACCACACCAAGGTACGCTATCTTGTTCTTAAATTCTGAAATTTACATAGTGCACGTTATCAATCATGAATGAAATAGATCATTGTTTGTTGCTTCCGCTATGTGTTTTGTATCAGAGCCAAGTTTTCATATCATGTTTCTACAATGTGTGATTGAATTTTAGAATTTAAGAAAACCGTTATCCTTGTGTAGACATGGTTTGATAATCATGGTTTTATGAATTTACGTTATTAGCATTGGAATTCATGTCATGATTCATATATGTAATATATAGATTGAAGTTTATGAAACTTCAAGATGATTTATATATATATATATATATATATATATATATATATATATATAATAGCCATTACAATTCTGCACGGCAACATTCAATGTCTATGGTCATGATATGCATTTGAAAGGGGTAGTTATTAATATAGGGGTAGTTATTCTCATTGTACCTATATATATATAAATAACCACCTTTTTGCGTGTCTTCATTCCTTGCATCGTTTGGCTTGGAAGTGGGAATTGTTATATGGCCATATATTATATGGCATGTAAGTTATAAAGAATTCATGCATTTATATGTGTTATTTGTTTCCCATGTGAAGAAGTGTTATAAGGATTCAATGACTTGAATATTAATGCACTTCTTGGTTTATTCATTGCATGGCTTGAAAACTTATTGCACTCTTGGACTTTGATGCATGGAGTCCATGGCTTGAAAATGGCTTGGCCATTTTGCATGTGTTAGTCATCTTGGTTTATAAGGATTCTTACAATCCGTATGGTATATATATAATGTAATACAAAATCATATATTACACACACACATATATATATATATATATATATATATATATATATATATATATATATATCCATATATTATATTATATATAATGTAATATAGATTTTTAAATGTAATATGAGTTTACATTACGTTATATATATTTATATATATTAATGCTAGGATTATGAAATTTATTCCTAATGAGATTATGATTATGTTTTTAAAGTGTCTAGCATTATTATGGTTCTTGATCTTAAAAACCTTTAATTTAAACTATCTAGTGGGAGAGAGATAGAATGGTTGGATCTCACGGTATTATCGGTTTAAAGTAGTGTGGGTAAACACCTCGTCTTGGTGTATATGCCTCGTGATCCCAAAGGAGGGTGTTTACTTCATAGTACTACAAGATTGAACTTACCCATTTAAAGTAGTGTGGACAAACACCTCGTCTTGGCGTATATGCCTCGCAATCCCAAAGGAGGGTGTTTTGTTCCATGGTACTACAAGTTTAAACACTATAAAAGGGAGATGAAATGTGGCTAAACATGACTCTAGATAATGGTGTACACTAGATTAAGTATAATGTTAACCTCCCAAATGAGCTATGTCATTATTACTTAGAGGCTAAAGGTAATACGACATATTATTAATGTTTGATAAGAGTTATCATGATAGCACTAATAATGAGAATAGTTCTCAACCAATTAATGTGTTTATAATAAACTTGCTACCAAGGAATTATAGACATAGATTGAGTTGTCGTTGCATATATTATTTTATGCTTTTATTAAGGTTCCATATTATATGCTTATATGCTAAATTGATCATATCCAGTTTACTTATTATATTCATGTCTATTATTTTTAGATTTAAATCATGGCATCATTTAGCCCACTTGTTGCTATTCTTAACCAAAACAAACTGACTGGATCCAACTATGTTGACTGGAAAAGAAATTTGGACATTGTTCTTACTGCTGAAGAGCACAAATATGTGCTTACTCAACCATGTCCTGGCTTTCCTTCATTAGATGCTCCTCTTGAGGAAAAATAGCGATATGATCATTGGCAGAAATCTAATGAGATGGCTAAGTGCTATATCCTAGCAACTATTTCAAATGTTCTACAACATCAAATGCAGGATGTAGAACTTGCTTCAGACATAATGCTTAGTCTGAAAGAGATGTTTGGTGAGCAAGGTCGTTCTGCAAGGCAAGAAACTATGAGGCAATTTATAATACCAAAATGGTTGAAGGAAGTTCAGTTAGGGAGCATTGTCTTAGGATGATTGCTAATCTAAACACATTGGAAGTTTTAGGTGCCGACATTGATGAAGAATCCCAAGTGGATATGATACTCCAGTCACTACCAGATTCATTCAAGGAATTCAGACTCAATTATAATATGAACAAAAAGATTTATTTTTTGTCTGAATTAATGAATGAGTTACTAGCGGCGGAAGGCATCCTTGGTACATCTAGTGTTGAAGCCAATGTGGGTGAAGCTTCTACTTCTCAGCCTAAGTCAAAAGGCAAGGGTAAGAAGAAGAAGAAGAAGAAGGACTTCACTAAGAAAGATGGTAAACAAATTGCCTTAGGAGTTGCCAACAAAGGAAATAAAACCAAAGGAAAGTGTTTCCATTGTGGTGAGAAAGGACATTGGAAGAGGAATTGTCCAACATTCAAGACTGCCATGAATAAGGGTATGAAAAGTTCATTTCTTCTTGAAATATGTTTGGTACAGAATCCAACGGATTCCTGGTGTGTGGATTCAAGTTGTACTAATCATATCTGCAATTCTTTGCAGGGGTTCCAGGAGACCAGAAAGTTGAATGAGGGAGAACTATTTCTTACTTTGGCTAATGGGATTAGGATTCCAGTTGTAGCTATTGGAGTGTTTAATTTATGCTTTAATTCTAGAGTTTTAATATTGGAAGACTGTTTGTATGTACTTAATGTTCGTAGGAATTTAATTTTTGCAACTTACTTAGGTAAACATGGATATTGTGTTATCCTCAAAGACAATGCTGTAATAAAGAAGGATAAAATGTTTATCTGTTCTGACAATATTATGGATGGTCTTTATATTTTAATTCCTGACAAGCATGAATTATACAATTCTGAATTAGATAGTAGCTATCATGTAAAATCATTAAAGAGAAAATTTCCTTCTACTAGTGATGCATATCTATGGCACTTGCGTTTAGGTCATATTAATTCAAATAGGATTCAAAGACTAATCAAAGATGGACTTTTCTAGCCCATGGACTTTGATGGATTTCTAGTTTACGAATCTTGTTTGGAAGGTAAAATGACCAAACGACCTTTTAATGCAAAAGGTAGAAGAGCCCAAGAGTTGCTTGAATTAGTTCATACAGATGTATTGTTAGGATGTGTGCCTTTAAATCCTATTGTATGATGCTATGTATGACATTATGTATGACTTAATGTTATGATTAATAAAGTTGCTTTATTATTAACTAAAATAATGATAATATGAATATGAGACATTATCATATATTTCATGAGATGCATAGTATGTGATTTATGTGAAAAGTCACAGAAGATGTAAATCACAAGTTCTTTGTAAACTCAGAATTTATAGTTCGTAGTCGGTGATGAAATTGGGCATTTCATCTGCGAAGACTATAACGTATCAACTAAGATGATTTGTTTTGATCATGGAAGTGGAGACTTCTAGTTGATATGTTGATATGTTTTAAGAGTTAAGACATATTGAACTGGACCACTGTGAGATTTATTATTCTCCTAACGACTGTCAAATGAATAATAAATTTCACGACTTCTATTTGCATGAACTCTTAATCTTGAGAGAATAATGGACCTGATCATGACGTGTAGGTTGCTTTGATATATCAGAAGTGAGATCTAAAGTAACGGTCAAAACCTCAGTATGTTGAGCAGTCACATTTAGTGTTGATGGAACATATATTCTTAAGATGGAATTCATAATCTCTTAACCAAGATATAAAATATTCCCTTGAGATAAGTTTAATGGGTTTATTTATTCAAAATGTTAGGCCTAACCACTTTGGTAAGAAATTACTAAAGTATATATTTATGAAATTAGATTTCATAAATATATAATGAATAAATTTAAAAGGATGAAACCGGGTACTCAAGGATAAGATGTAGTAATTTACAAAGTGACAGTCTACATTTATGACATTGTACTACTATGAATATTTTATGAAGGGGTTGCATGTACAATAAAGTCTTGGGATATAATTTATTAATAAGACCTAGAGTGCAATTATATTTATATGGTGGTATTAAATATAATTAATGGTAACTTTGGACTTGTTAAGAATTGACGGAAAAACCCAAGGCCCATCGGAGCTAGTGTCTTATTGGTCCCACTCCAAGCCACACACTAAAACCCAATTGGAAAGGCCCAATAGGTCAGCCCAATTAGATAATTAGTTAGTTATAAAGGGAGAAACATATAAATTTTTGTATTAAGGATATAAGAAATGGTGTGTATATGAGAGTGAGATACACTTTCATTCTCCCTTTAAAAACTGATTGAGAGACCACACATCTTGGGTGTAAAGTGGAATTGGAGTGAAGATTAAAAGTGTTCTCAAGTGCTTCTAATATTTATTTTGAATTTCTCCACACCAAGGTATGCTATCTTGTTCTTAAAATCTGAAATTTACATAGTGTACGTTATCAATCATGAATGAAATAGATCCTCGTTTGTTGCTTCCGCTATGTGTTTTGTATGAGATACAAAACCAGTTTTTATGTGGTCCTATGTCAACTCAAGCAAAAGGAGATTATGAGTATTTCATCACTTTTACGGATGATTACTCAAGATATGGTTATGTGTACCTAATGAGACGGAAGTCCGAAGCCTTTGAAAAGTTCAAAGAGTTTAGGGCTAAAGTTGAAAATCAATTGGGTAAACGCATAAAGGCCATTCGATCTGATCAAGGTGGCGAATACCTTCTTGGGGATTTCAAGGATTACCTAATTCAAAATAGGATTGTCTCCCAATTGACTGCACCTAGAACTCCCCAATAAAATAGTGTAGCGGAAAGAAGGAATAGGACTCTTTTGGAAATGGTTAGGTCCATGATGAGCTACTCAACTTTACCAATTTCTTTTCGGGGATATACACTAAAAATTGCTAGTGCATATTTTGAATTTGGTTCCATCAAAATCTATTCCCAACACACCCAAGGAATTGTGGAGTGGGCGTACGCCTAGTATGAAATATCTCCACATTTGGGGATGTCCAGCACATGTGTTGAAAGGGAAGTCTGATAAGTTGGAAGCTAAAACGGAAGTATGCATGTTTTTAGGGTATTCAAATGAAACCAATGGTTATTTATTCTATAATCATAAGGATAACAAAGTGTTTGTTAGCACCTATGCCAAATTTTTGGAAGATGATTATGTGAATAATTTTAATCCTAGAAGTAACGTTGTATTGACTACAATAAATGAACCTGTAGTTGAACAAATAATGGATGAAACTAGGGATGATGTGACTGTGTTAGATACACCACAAGGTATTACTCATGAGATGTCTAGTACACAGGTGCCTCGTCGTAGTGGGAGAATTGTTCGGCCTCCTATAAGATTTATAGGTTTGGAAGAAACTTATGAAGCTATCTCAAAAGAGGCTAAATCGAATCCTTACACTTATGATAAAACAATAAATAATATACATGCACATCATTGGGTCCAAGCTATGAAATCTGAATTGGATTCTATGTATTCTAATCATGTATGGGATCTTGTAAAGGCGCCTAATGGCATTAAACTTGTTGGTTGCAAATGGGTTTACAAGAGGAAGAGAGGGATAGATGGAAAGGTTGAGACCTTTAAAGCAAGACTAGTGGCGAAAGGGTATACACAAAAAGAAGGTATTGATTATGATGAAACTTTTTCGCTAGTAGCCATGCTTAAGTCTATCAGAATTCTCTTATCTATTGCTGCTCATTATGATTATGAGATTTGGCAATCTTGAAGATAGGTCATAGCTTATGATATGATCATAGTCTCCATTGAAATGGTGAAATGTAACACTGGCTTCTATTTCAATTGTACTACAGCATTAGATGCAAGAGTTAGTACTAGACTTAGACTTTATATTAAGTCTAAATGAGATGTTTTGGTATGAAATATCATGCTACTAGGCGATATTCAATATAAGTCATATTGAATGCCAAGAAAAGCTTAAGCAGTTCCAATTCTACATCATTTTATGAAAATGTTTTATTTTTAAAATGAATTGGAATTCTTGGATGTAGAGATTAAATGTTAATCTCATACGGATATGATCCACAAGTCCTTGTTAGAATCATTTGATCAATTTAGATCGTTTTGTAAATGAATTTCTTTTATATTATCTGAATTGATGAGTGAGTTCTATGCAAAGGAAGACATCCTAAAAGCTAAGGCTAGGATTAATATGATTTAATTCAAATTCTTAGCCTAGATCGAAAGGAAAAGGTGGTAAGAAGAGGAATTATAATACCAAATAGTTGGGCAAGCAAGTTGCCCTAGTAGTTGCCAAAAGGAAATTAGACGCAAAAGTATAACCAAAAGGAAAGTGTTTCCAGTTTTGGTAAAGCTAAGCATTGTCCATGATTATTTTCTAGATGGAAATTTGCATGTTTTACTTTTTAAAGAGAAAGTTTTCATCCTTTAGCAATGTATGTTTGGGCACTTATGTCTAGATCTTATTAATCTAAATGATATTCAAGATTGGTTAAAGATGGGCTTTTAGAACCATTATTTTGTTGTATTCCCAGTCTATGAATTATATTTAGAGGATAATATGATCTAGTGCTCCCTTTGTAAAGGAATGTAGTTTCAATGACTTTTTTAAGTCAGTGCATACGTGAAGGAGGAATAAGACTCTTTTAGAAATAGTAAAGTACATGATTAGAATTTTCATTTGCTTATTTCTTTTGGAGATATACTGAAATTATTACTATACATTTTCTAAACTTGATTTCAAAAGTTTGTTCCTAGGACATTAGTCAAATTGTGGATTGGGTGAAAACCTAGTATATGATACTTCCACTTTTGGGGATGTCTAGCACTTATGCTAGAAAGAAAGTCTAACAAATTGAAATCAAAAGATAGAAAAATGTGTGTTTATGTTGAGTATCCAAAAGGAAATCTAGAAGATTTTTTTGGTAGTCATAAAGAAGATAACGTGTTTGTAAAGTACAAATACAAAGTTTCTTGACGATGACTATGTGAATAATCTTGAAGCAAAACGTAGAATCGTTCTAGAACATAAATGTCAGAATTTGTTGTAGGACAAATATGAAATACATTTAGAAATGAGATGGTTGTATTAGATACACCACAAAGGATTATTCTAAATATATAGCTAGTACACAAGTACAATATTGTAGTAGGAGGATTATTAATTCATACTTTTAGGATAGACTTTTGAAGTGATTCCAAAAAGGATATGAATTTGATCCTCGGTCCTACGTAGAGGAAATAGATGATATGAATATGGATTATTGGATCAAGGTTATGTAAATAGAATTAGATTCTATTTAAAGTCTAGAACTTGTAGAGGCGCCTAATGGCATTAAGCCTATTGTTCTCAAATAGGTCTACAAGAAAAATGAGATTGATAGAATTGAAGGTGCAAACTTTCAAAATCAAGACTAATGGCAAAAAGATTTATTCAGAAAGAAATGGTTCGACTATGAAAAGATTTTTTCACCAATAGTCAAGTTTGACACTAGCTAAATTCTCTTATCCATTATATTTCATTTGGATGAAATATGGTAATGGATGTCAAGAAAGCTTCTTTTAGTAGCAATCTTGAGAAAGACATCTAAATGATGTAACTAGACTTGAACATAGCAAAGAACCAGTAGTATTAAGCATGTAAGTTGCTTAAATTCCATTTATGAACTAAAGCAAGCATATGAATCATAAAATATCATCTTTGATCAAGAAATCAAATTGTTTGATTTTGATCAAAGTATTAAAAGGCCTTAGGTGTGTAAAAGCTATATAGAATAATAAATTTTCTTAATGTATGTTGATGACATTCTAATCATTTAGAACGATGTAGAGTTATTGTCATCAATGAAGTTTTTGGTTGTCTAGTCCAGTTTGATATAAAGTACTTGGGAAAGACTGGTGGTAACATCCTAAGAATTAAACTTTGTTAAAATTCAGAATTTAGGATGTTTGGACTATCTCAAACTGCTTAAATAGATTAGATTCTAACCAAAGTATAGCATGTAATACTTCAAGAAAGGATTCTTTCCTTTTAAGTTTGAAGTTCCTTTATATAGGATTGTGGTCCTAAGATATATAAAAGGAAGAGCATATTAAGACGGTTCCTTATATCAAATAGATAGGAAGTCTTTATGCTATGCTACATGCTAGGCTAAATATCTATTTTGCGGTGGGCATGGTAAGTAAGTATCAATTAATCAAAGATCACTTAATTTAGTGGGAGTAAAGCATATACTCAAATATCTTATAAGAATGAGATATTATATGCTTGTCCACAAAAGTGAGGTTTTGATAGATACTGGATGTACAAATACTGCTTTATTGGTTGATTGTGATATATGAAGTTAGACTTCAAGATATGTGTTCATCCTAGGTGGTGAAGATACACATTATGACGTTGAACTTCAAGATATGTGTTCACTCTATGTGATGAAGATACACATTAAGTGTAAATAGTATCTTCTCATTAGAGAGATATGAGTACATTAGAAATAGTAGTAGAAAAGATAATTTATGCAATAAATTTGGCTGTAACTTGTTTCCAAGCCTTGCCTTAGAGTGATTATGAATTACTCTAAAGGGAGATAAGTGTCGGATATATTATAAATTGTTTTTGAGGGCAAGTGGGAGATTGTTGGGGTTTATGCCCTAAAATCCAATTTATTGGCATGTCATAAATAATTAAATTCTTTAATTATATGAGGCTATTTATAAATGAACTAATGGGACATTATCTTAGTCAATGAGTTGCATTGTATGTCATTTATGTGATTTAGTCACAAAAGATGTAAATCACAAATTCTTTGGAAACTCAGAAGTTTAGTTCGTAGTCGGTGATGAAATTGGGAGTTTCATCTGCGAAGACTATAACATATCAACTAAGATGATTTGTCTTGATCATGGAAATGGAGATTTCTAGTTGGTATGTTGATAGGTTTTAAGAGTTAAGACATATTGAACTGGACCGCTGTGAGATTTATTATTCTCCTAATAACTGTCAAATGAATAATAAATCTCACGACTTCTATTTACATCAACTCTAAATCCTGAGAGAATAATGGACCTAATCATGAGATGTAGGTTGCTTTGATATATCAAGAGTGAGATCTATTAGTTACAGTCAAAATCTCAGTATGTTAGACAGCCACATTCAGTGTTGATGGAACATATATTCTCAAGATGGAATTCATAATTTCTTAACGGAGATACAAAATATTCCCTTGAGATAAGTTTAATGAGTTTGGTTATTTAGAGAGTTGGGCCCAACCACTTTAGTAAGGAGTTACTAAAGTATATATTTATGGAATTGGATTTCACAAATATATAATGAATAACATAAAGGATTAAACCGGGTACTCAAGGATTAAGATGTAGTAATTTACAAAGTGGCAGTCTACTTCCATTACTTTGTATTACTACGAATATTTTATGAAGGGGTTGCATGTACAATAAAATCTTGGGATATAATTTATAGATAAGGCCTAGAGTGCAACTATATTTATATAGTGGTATTAAATATAGTTAATGGTAACTTTGGACTTGTCAAGAGTTGACAGAAAAGCCCAAGGCCTATTAGAGCTAGTGTCTTATTGGTCCTTTTTGGTCCCACTCCAAGCCACACACAAGAGCCCAATTGGAATGGCCCAAAAGGCTAGCCCAATTAGATAATTAGTTATATATAAGGAGAGAAACATATAAAATTTTTTAAAGTGGTGTGAGACATCATTCTGAAATGGTGAGTATGTGAGTGTTGGACACTCTTCTATTCTCTCCTTGAAAACTGATTGAGAGACATCTTGGGCATTAAGTGGAATTGGAGTGAAGATTAAAAGTATTCTCAAGTCCTTCTGATCTTCGGTTTTAAATTTCACCGCACCAAGGTACGCTTTCTTATTCTCTAATTCTGAAACTTACATAGTACATGTTATCAATTGCGAATGAAGTAGATCCGTTAATTTTTTTTTTCCGCTGCACATGTTTGCATGAGATACAAATACATATTCTCCATGCATTTTTCCAACATGTCGTGCCCGTACCTTAGAAGGATGGGAAGGTGAGAATGTGTGTGGATTTTAAGGACTTGAACAAAGCATGCCCTAAGGATGACTTTACCCTCCCTCACATTGATGTTTAGTGGATAACACAGTAGGAAGTCCCTTGATCTCTCATGGATGGTTTCTTGGGGTACAACCAAATCAAGATGGCTCCCAAAGATATGACCAAAACCACTTTCACTACCGAAATGGGGAATCTATTGTTACACGGTGATGTCATTTGGCCTCAAGAATGCCATGGAAACCTACCAAAGGATGGCTATAGCCTTGTTACATGATATGATGCATAATAAGGTGGAGGTGTATGTTGATGATATGATAGTGAAATATAAAGATAGAGAAAGCCACACCATAAACTTGAGGAAGTTCTTCGAGAGGATTAAGGAATATAGGCAAAGATTGAACCCACAAAAGTGTACCTTTGGAGTAACTGCCGAAAAGTTGCTAGGCTTCCTAGTAAGTGATAGAGGAATAGAAGTTGACCCATCCAAGGTCAAAGCCATATTGGAGATGCGACCACCCAGAAGTGATAAAGTGATAAGGGGTTTCTTGGTTCGATTACAATACATTAGTAGATTCATTGAAAAGCTCACCTCCACTTATGAGTCCATCTTTAAACTTGAAAGCTCGGATTTGTGTTAAAAACACAAGAGCTGTTTAGACCCCAAAATAAAAAATTATAGCTCTGTTGATTTTACTCTAATTTAAACTAAGTGCAGAATAGAGTAAATGTGAGTGAACAAACAAAAACCGCTACTCTAAGCCATATTTAACAATACACAGCAGTAAAATGAAAGCTAAAAGAGTAGGGAAGAGAGATGCAAACACAAGATAACACGTCGATGTGTTATCGAAGAGGAAACTGAAGAACTCAGTGAAAAACCTCTCCGTCGCCTTCCAAGCGGTAAATCGATCCACTAGACAATAAGTTGGGATACACGAATAGCAAAAGACCCTTCAAGCCTAGTCTACCCAATGTACCTAAGTCCTCCAAGCTCCTACTCCAACAAGGCTTCTTGGAACCGTGTCTTGTCTAACTTTCCAGATCCCGCAATGCGCTTGATTGCATCCACCAAAGCTTGGTTTCTTCCAATGCTTCCCAGCAGCACCAAAACACACTAAACACTCAGTATGGGTGTGATAAGTGTTTGGGTTATCAACCTCTCAAGGGTATAGAAATGGAGAGGAAAGAGTAGAGGAAAACCACAATGGATTGTGTGTCAAATTGTGGGTATGACAATCTCACACTCTCAAGGGATGAGGCTAGGGTTTTCTCTTCTGAAAAGCTCTTTACTCAATATGTGGGTAATGATGGTATATATAGTGTGATTGAGAATGTAATGGAGTAGATAGGACAAAATAGCAAAATAGACTATTTTACGGGTATCTCACGGGAAGGCTTTACTTGCGAGACACTCGCGAAAACTAGCTGTCACCATCTGTCATGACTCTTCGCATTCCAGTCATGTGCAAGGCACATGCATTGCTTTGCGGGATGCTTAGTCGCAAGCTACCCTTACAATCCAACAAGGGCACAAGAGTGTAGTACTCAAGATAAACTATAAGTACAAAGAAAATGCTACGAAGCAAAGAGATAAACACAGAGTACTGAATATAAATTGAATTTAAATCAAAGTACTTAAAGCTTGAAAAGAAAGTAATGTAAAAGAAAGAGTTCTAGACTATGGCATAAGCAATTTAAACACTAAACAAAAAAATAAAAAATTTAACCAAAAGTCTAAGTCTCTATCTATCTCCCCCTCAAAATGTGCTACTCCCCCTCAAAATTTTCTCCCACGTTTTAACCAGAATGGCTAAAGAAGCTAGAACTGATCGGATTCGGAGTCGGACCCATGACCCACGACATGTCCTCAATTTGTGATGATAGGGCAGTGATTTAACCTTGGAGATAAGCAAATTGCTCCGCAGTACGCTGCACATGAGACTCAAGCATGCCATATATCTGATCAACCGTGGTAAGAAGGTGATCAAGACTATCGAATCCTCATAGAGGTTATGAAATAGATGGCTATGTTGAAGGTTCTGGGGCAGAAGTGAAGCGATCAATCTCATCGTATGTGGCTCCACCTTCATCTTGAGCAGCAGCTCTTGGAATTTGAGAAGTACCGGTCTTTGATCCTTTGATGTGAGTTGTGCTTCGAATCCTTGTTTGCCACCAATAGGATAATCCCTCTAAACCACCGTGAGGCCACTTGGAAGTTTGAGTCTTGTTTTTGCAATTAGACCTATTATAATTGAGGGAAATGGAAGAACTATTCTGGAGTTTTGCTTCACAATGCTCTTCTTCAAAAGATGGAGGATGTGTCCACAAATATCAATCTCTTTGTGAATGAAGAGATCAAACAAGAAGATTGTCCTTGGCTTGGACAATGTTGTCAAGTTGGTGACTGGGTATAAGTTGTTGATCATCACATGACCAAAGATTCTCATCTTTGGAGTGAATTTGATCCTGTTCATGGAGGTTTTCTTTGAAGTACCGCCAAGTATCCTTTCATCAGTAGAGTCCAATCTTTCGTCATATTGCACCATGATTGGTTGACATGGAGGACGAACTTCTAAGAACTCCTGAATGCTGTCCCTAGTGATGACAAATTCTTTGTGTCGTACGCAGCAGTTTATATGATCCCCTTCAACACTAGCATTGGAGAAAAACTCTTTAATAATCTCTAAGTACACTACTCCACTTGGATTCAGCAGTTTTGTCCATGTTCTTTCCTTGAACACTTCAGCTATGAAAGTGCCCGCAAGAGTTTCTAACTACACAACTCTTTCCATGATAATAGTTGCTCCTTTGTAGAAGTCATTGTACTTTATGTTTGCCTCAATAGACTTGAAGTTGTCAGAATCTATGCGAGCACACATGGAGGATGGTTTCTTAGCAGCATGCTTGGTAAGAGACATCTGCACAACAGACATCAAGCACAAAAAAAAGAAATAGAAACACAAAACAGACCACAAAACTTGATTAGTTTCAAGTTAGTCCAAAACACAAATAAAAACATCTTAAAACAGAGTATAATAAACTCAAAACATCATGTTATAAGAAATAAAACATGTAAACATGAACGTAATGCATAGAAAACAATGATTGTGCATGTGTGTGCATGTGTCAATGCATGTGTGTGCAGCAGGTGATGCATAGTGTGTGCCTAGGTGATGCATCACATGGCATTATGAGGCACATAATGGATAAAGTGTGTAAAACACACCCAATGATCAAAACATGGCAAGCATGGTTAATCAAGGGTAATCCCAAACATTGGAACTCATTTGAGCCTAAACCAACACAAAAATGTCACTTGGATATTTTGTCGAACACATAGCATGCAACACAGTTCTACATGAATGAACAATGCATGAACACAAAGAAATCGGCCTAAATACATACTTAAAATGCCACAAGGGGCCAACACAAACACAAACACAGCAAATGGGACTCAGCCCAATCAAAATTTTGAAGAAATTTTCACAAAAATTAGAATCCTAACCCATTTTTCGAAAATCCCCAAGTTTTAAAACCCTAAGTTAAAACTACAGAAATCTAAGACAAAAGAAAAAACAATGTTTAGAAAAACATACCTTGAAGTGATTTTGCAGAGATTTTTGCTTGAAAGTGATGGGGTTTGAGTGAAAGAGAGTTTTGGGTTGAGGAGGGTTCGAGAGGGAAAGTGAGGGAAATGAAGTAGTTTGAAAAAAAATGTCACATTCGCAACATAAAAACTGAAAACACGCATTTTTAGCAGGTTAAAGAGTCGCGAGATTAGTCGCAAGACACATAGAAGATTTCGCGAGAAGCTTTTAGTAGCGACACAGTCGTGGGACACTCACGGAAGTTTCTGTGTAAACTTGAAAATTTCCAGTTTTTGCCTAAAAACATTTTGCAAGTAGAGTTTAGTCGCGAAATACTCGTGAGGCAGTAGCGAGACTCTCTGGATGAAAAATGTGACTTTTTAATATCCCTTAAGCATTTTTTGCGGGTAGCTCTAAGTCGCAAGATATTGACAAAAACGCCTCTGAACCAGTTTTTTGAAGAAAACACAAAAATGCATTGTGAAACAAAAACTTAAAGCACGAAAGCATAAAAACACTTTAAAAAACATATAAAAATACTCAAAAATATTTTTGGTTTTGATCGACAAGCAATTGAGTATACATATCACATTTGATCATATACAATCACACAAATGAAATAAGCATTCATTGAACAAAGTCTTGTGTGCTGCGTGTGAGTGTCAAATATGGAATAGTCCTTAGTCTAGAGTGAAGCTTCAATGATCAATTCAATCAAGTCATACACAACTAGTACTAAGTCAAGTGGACAATCTCAATTATAGAAATGAACATATATGATCTCCCACAAGAATGATTACAAAACTTTGAAGCTTTTCATTTGGCTCCATTACAAAACATAACAAATGATCATTTTTGAACAAAGTACATCTCGTTTTGAGATCGATACCTGAACTTTTGACATTTCAACTTTGTGAATAAGCCTTTGGCTTTTTGAGGCACCATACATTTCAATACAAGTCTCTTTCCCTTTTTCCTAGTCAAATACTAGTATGTGTGATGGCTTTTGCAGCTCAATATCTCTTTTTGAGATTTGACATTTGATAAGATCTTTAAGCAAAAACATAAAAATGTGGGAAAAGATATAGGCACAAGTCTATACGTGTATCAAGACCAACAAGACTATTGACTAATCATTCATGACAAGCTTGAAGATCAATTTACAACAATCACACATAGATTTCAAGATTTTTCCCACAAAGATAGATGTGCATAAAAAACAAGCTAAGCTCGTAAATGCACTACGCCATTAGTACAAAAGTACTAGGCCAAACTCACATGTGATATACACAACACAAGTGATCAAACTTTTTGAAGATTTTTCAATTTTTATGAGTTTTTGTATTTTTCAACACGCTCAAAAAATATAACACAAAAAGTAAGATCAACAAAGACAAAAACGAAAACAGCTAGCAAAAGAAACATGTGTACACATGCACAAATGACCTATATAACATATAAGCAACAAAGAGTAGCATAAGGTCATAGAAAGGATGAGATTCAGGGGATGATACCGACATCGATGGTCTTACGAAGAGATTCAAATCGAGCACCATCAAGGGGTTTTGTGAAAATGTCGGCCTTTTGGATGTCGGTGTTGATAAATTCCAACCACACAACCTTGTTCTCCACTAGATCTTGGATAAAATGATACCAAATTTCAACGTGTTTCGATTTCGAGTGTTGAACTGGATTTTTTGACAGATTTATGGCACTTGTGTTATCACAGAACACACATATGGTGTCTTGAGTGATTCCATAATCATACAAGAGTTTCTTCATCCACAAAAGTTGTGCACAACAACTTCCTGCTGCAATATATTCAGCTTCAGTTGTTGACAGAGAGATTGAATTTTGCTCTTTACTCATCCATGACACCAAGTTATTTCCAAGATAAAAAACACCACTGGAGGTACTTTTCCTATCATCAATGCACCCGGCCTAGTCAGCATCTGAATATCCAGCTAAGCACTCATTTGAGTCTTTTGAATACTAAATTTCATAATCAAAAGTACCATTGATATAGCAGATGATTTGTTTTACTGCTAACAAATGGGGTTCTTTAGGAGCTGCCTGAAATCGAGCACACACTCCTACACTAAAGGCGATGTTTGGCCTGCTTGCCATGAGATAGAGAAGATTACTGATCATGCTCTGATAGAGTGTTGGATCTACTTCCTTATCGGCCGGATCAAGACTTAATTTTGCTGATGAGCTCATGGGAGTGGATGCATGCTTTTGGGAGTCTATGCCGAATCTCTTTACAAGATTTTTTGCATATTTCTCTTGAGAAATAAATATCCCGTCTTTCCGTTGTTTCACTTGAAGCCCTAAGAAGTAGTTCAACTCCCTCACCATGCTCATTTCAAATTCCTTTTTCATTTCTTCTGAAAATTCTTGAGCAAGGTGATCAATTGTGGATCCAATGACAAAATCATCCACATAAACTTAAGCGACAAGGAAGGATTTCTCATTTCTTTTAACAAACAATGTTCTGTCGGCTTGACCCCTTTTGAATCCACGATCTACAAGATATGCGATGAGGCGATCATACCATGCTCTTGGTGCTTGCTTCAACCCATATAAAGCTTTCTTCAGTCTTAGAACATGGTCTGGAAAATAAGGGTCTTGAAACCCTTTTGGTTGCTCAACAAACACTTCTTCGTTCAGAAGTCCGTTCAAGAATGCACTCTTCACATCCATTTGGTATAGTTTGAAGTTCAAGCACATGCTATGGAGAGAAGAATTCGAATTGACTCCAATCTTGCTACTAGAGCAAATGACTCATCAAAGTCTACTCCTTCAAGTTGGGTATATCCTTGAGCCACCAATCTAGACTTGTTTCGAACAACCTCACCATCTTCATCAATCTTGTTCTTAAATATCCACTTAGTACCGATAACATGTGTATCCTTGGGCCTTGGTACCAACTCCCATACATCATTTCTAACAAATTGATGCAGCTCTTGATGCATGGATTCCACCCAATTTTCATCTTTCAAAGCTTCTTCCACTTTCTTGGGTTCAAATTGAGCAAGATAGTAATTGTATGTCACATGATTCAAGCTATAGCTCGGTCCCCTTCTCAAACGGAGTCCCTCATCTAAGTCACCAATGATGTTGCTTGTAGGATGATTTAGACTCACTCTCGATGATGGTTTCTTATATGTAGAGGATTCCTCTTCTCGTGAAATTGGAGGTTGAACTTCTGAAGGGGTGAGCGGACTTGAAAGTCTTTGCATTGATCTAGTCTCTCTTCTTGAAACAGGTGGTGTGGACTCCTTTTCCGGTGACTCTTTTTCACCTTCATCACTTTGATACATGATATCATCACCCTTATTCTTTTTGAGGGTTGGTGCTTCATCATCCTCACCAATATCCTTTTCGGAAATGGCGTCATCTATGACCACATTTATTGACTCCATCACTGTCTTGGTGCGCTTGTTGTACACTCTATATGCTCGGCTATTGGTGGAATATCCTAGGAAGATCCCTTCATCACTCTTAGCATCAAACTTTCCAAGATTCTCCCTATCGTTAAGGATGTAGCATTTGCTTCCAAATACTCAAAAGTACTTTACTTTTGGCTTCTTTTCTCTCCAAATCTCATACGATGTTTTCTTTGTTCCAGCCCGAAAGAAAATCCTATTCCTAATGTAACATGATGTGTTCATCGCTTCAGCCCAAAATTTTTGTGGAATGTTTTTATTGAGAAGTATCACTCTCACCATCTCTTGGATCACTCGATTTTTTCTTTCCACTACACCATTCTGTTATGGAATTTTTGGAGTGGAGAATTCCTTTTTGATACCATGCTCATTGCAAAATGCTTCAAATTTTGCATTTTCAAACTTCTACCCATGATCACTACTTATTTTGACTATGGGAACTCCCTTTTCATTTTGGAGCTTCTTACATAACCTTTCCATCTTGTCGCATGCCTCCGACTTCTCGCTAAGGAACTCTACCCAAGAATATCTTGAGAAATCATCAACCACCACCATGATGTATCGTTTTCCACCCAAGCTTTCTGTTCTCATCAGACCCATTAGATCCACATGAACCAACTCCAAAGGACGAGAAGTAGCCACTACATTAACTTTGGGATGGGCTGATTTTCTTTGTTTTCCCAATTGACATGGACCACAAACATTGTTCTCAATCTTTCCAAACTTTGGCAAGCCAATCACCGCTTCAAGGTTTGAGATCTTTGCAACTTGCTTATAATTTGCATGCAGAAAACCATTGATGTCATAGCTCCAAAAGATATACTCAAGCGCTCCGACATGATATGTTTGGCTTGGGAACAAAACCATAGCAATTGTCCGTGGTTCTAAGTCCCTTCAAGACTTGAACACCTTCTTCATTAAGAATTAGACATCCTTTCTTTGAGAATTGAACTATGAAGTCTTCATCGCATATTTGGGTTATACTCAGCAAGTTCACTTTTAAACCTCTTATGTAAAGAACATCAGTCAACAAGGGAAGTCCCGGAATATCAACAGTTCCCTTTCCAAGAACTTGTGAATGGCTTTCATCTCCAAAAGTCACAAAGTCATCTTCCTTCTCCTTAAGAGTTTGAATAGTGCTTTATCTCTGATCATGTGCCTCGAACATCCGTTGTAAAGATACCACAAGCACGAATTAAACACCTTCAATGCGGTATGAACGAAAAGACAAGCATGAGATAAACATTCTTAACCTTCAAAGATACTCTCCTCTTCTTTTACTTCATTCAAAGATGAGTAGAGTTTTCTCTTCAAACCATCAAGTTTATCAAAAAAATGTCTATTCCTTCTCTTGTATTCAGCAATTAAGGAATTAGACTCACACAAGCTATTATGAATATCATGATTTCTTTGTTCTAAGGATTTCAGCATGGGTGCAAAAATTCTAGCATGTTTCTTAGACTTGAGTAACTCTAAAAGTTCATTGCTAGGACAATCCTTACATATACTCATAGAGTCATTTTCACAAACACATGAACTACACTTCATGTTAGCCTTAGCCATAACACTTACCATAGCAAGGCAAGGGGTCTAGGATCGCACTTAGGTAATGTGCACTCGCTCTAATACCAATTGAAAGCTTGAATTTGTGTTAAAAACACAAGAGCTGTTTAGACCTCAAAATAAAAAACTACGGCTTGGTTGATTTTACTCTAACTTAAACTAAGTGCGGAATAGAGTAAATGCGAGCGAACAAACAAAAACCGCTACTCTAAGCCATATTCAACAATACACAGTAGTAAAATGAAAGCTAAAAGAGTAGGGAAGAGAGATACAAACACAAGATAATACGTCGATGTGTTATCGAATAGGAAACCAAAGTTTTTGGTGAAAAACCTCTCCGCCGCCCTCCAAGCGGTAAATCAATCCACTAGACAATAAGTTGGGATATTTGAATAACAAAAGACCCTCCAAGCCTAATCTACCCAATGCACCTAAGCCCTCCTAGCTCCTACTCCAACAAGGCTTCTTGGAACCGTGTCTTGTCTAGCTTTTCAGATCCCGCAATGCGCCCGATTGCATCCGCCAAAGCTTGGCTTCTTCCAATGCTTCCTAGTAGCACCAAAACACACTGGACACTCAGTATGGGTGTGATAAGTGTTTGGGATATCAACCTCTCAAGGGTATTGAAATGGAGAGGAAAGAGTAGAGGAAAACTACAATGGATTATGTGTAGAATTGTGGGTATGACAATCTCACACTCTCAAGGGATGAGGCTAGGGTTTTCTCTTCTAAAAAGCTCTCTACTCAATATGTGGGTAATGATGGTATATATAGTGTGATTGAGAATGTAGTGGAGCAAATAGGACAAAATAGCAAAACAGACTTTTTTGCGGATATCTCGCGGGAAGGCCTTACTCGCGAGACACTCGAGAAAACTAGATGTCACCATCTGTCATGACTCTTTGCATTCTAGTCATGTGCAAGGCACATGCATTGTTTCGCGGGATGCTTAGTCACGAGCTCCCCGCGAGAAATCTTCTGCCTTCAAAAGCTTGAGTCTTCACACTCTCTCTCTTTCTATCACACAACCCTTACAATAAAATCCCACATAAAGTACAGGGTATAAAAGATTGAACAAAATTACAATCAAATTTAGCATGGAATTAAAGCCAACACAAAACAATTGTAAATCACAACTTTACAAAACTCCTAAGGAAGAATGAACCACATACATGGAATGATCAGTGCCAAAAGGCCTTTGAACTTATCAAGCAATACCTCCTCCACCCACCTATCCTAGTAACTCCACGACATGGAAAACCCTTACTCCTATACCTCTCTATCACAGGGGATGCAATTGGAAGTATGCTTGCACTAGAAAATGATGACAAGAATCAGAAGGCCATATATTACTTGAGTAAGAGGTTTCATGATTATAAGACTAGGTACACTCCCATAGAAAAGTCACGCTTTGCACATGTTTGGGTCGTACAGAAATTGAGACATATCATCTTACCTTTCCAAATATGGGTGGTAGCAAGAATGGACCCATTAAAGTATCTCTTTGAGAAATCTGCTTTGAGTGGAAGATTATTAAAATGGTTGATCTTATTGGAAGAATTTGATTTGAAGTATGTAGCTAGAAAAACTATCAAAGGGAGCATCGTGTCAGATTTTTGTGCCGAGAATCCTATAGAAGGGGAAAATGGTAAAGAAGACTTTCCAGATGAGGATATTTTGAATTTTAAGTTAGGGACATGGAAGATATACTTTTATGGAGCCATAAATCAATATGAGAATGGGATAGGAATACTCTTGATCACTCCCGAGGGATCTCACATACCTTTGGCAATCAAGTTGAACTTTGAAGCAATAGATAACATGGCTGAATATGAGGCTTGTATTGCTGAAATGGAAGATCTTCGAGAATTAAGGGTAAATGAGGCCGAAGTCTTTAGAGATTCTACTTTGGTTATAGCCCTAGCACAAAAGTTGTGGAAGGTGAAGGAGGAACACTTGAAGCCTTATCAACAATACTTAAAGGACTTGACCAAGACCTTTGATAAGATTGAGTACACAATCATCCCTAGAACTCAAAATCAATTTGCAGATGATGGCAATACAATACATCCTATGTGGAGGACAACTCTATAAAAGTGTTAGGATTAGTGCCCTTAAATCATATTGTATGATGTTATGTATGATATTATGTATGACATGATGCTATTTTGTTCTTAAATTCTGAAATTTACATAGTGCATGTTATCAATCATGAATGAAATAGATCCTTGTTTGTTGCTTCCGCTATGTGTTTTGTATGAGATACAAAACCAGATTTTTTCCAACAATTGGTATCAGAGCCAGGTTTTTATATTATGATTGTATAGCGTGTGATTGGATTTTAGAATTTAAGAGAAACTGTTATCTTTGTGTTTCAATTTTCTGCATCATTTGAATATAATGTAGAGAATTGCATCACTTTTATATATATATATATATATATATATATATATATATATATATATATATATATCCGTGTCTGCACAAGGATATATTGCTATTAAAGAGGAGCCGTGTATGATTATGGCCTTGAGGATACAATTATTGAATTTCAATAACTGTCATGTGCGAACCATTGTTGCACTGGTTGGCATTCATTGCATGTTTTGGCTAATTGTCATGTGCTTTTGTTCATACGGATTGTATGGATGTTAATGCATTGCATGACTTGCTTTATTGCATAGTTTGGACTTCATGCATTGTATGGCTTGCTTTATTTCATGGCTTAGACTTTGTTTCATGGCTTGGAATTTATTTCATGGCTTGGACTATTATTGCATGGCTTGGCTTTTCAAGCATTCTTTTGTCTTGCATATATTATGGCCATGGAAAAGTTGAATCGGTATATAAAGGATTCAACAATCTATAAGTTATATATATATATATATATATATATAATGTAATAATTATATATTACATATATTAATTTGTATATTATATTATAGGGTTTTTATTACGTTATATATATTTATATATGTTAATGCTAGTTTAATGAAATTTATCCCTAATGAGATTAGGATTATATTTTCAAAGTGTCTAGCATTATTATGGTTCTTCATCTTAAAAACCTTTAATTTAAAATATCTAGTGGGAGAGAGATACAAGGGTTGGATCTCATGGCCTCCATTGTTGGTTCATAGTAGTGTGAAATATATACTTTATCTTTGCCTCGAGCTTAGCATTCTATGCAAAGAGTACTTATTTCATGGTCCTACAAGATTGAATTTCCTAGTTTATAGTGGTTTGATAAACACCTTGTCTTAGCTTCGAGCTTTGCATTCCATGCGGAGGGTGTTTTTATCATGGTACTACAAAATAAGCATGTTAAGGGATGAAATGTGGCTACACATGATTCTAGACAATGGTATACATTAGACTAAGTATTATAGTATCCTCTATGCTGAGTTCTTACTATTATTACTTAGAGGCTAAATGTAAAACGGCATATTATTAGTATTTGATAAGAGTTATCATGATAGCACTAATAATGAGAATAGTTCTCAATCAATCATAGTCTTTTATGTTCACTCTATGCTGAGGGATATTGAATATGAGATTGGGTGTCGTTGCATATTTTATATTATGGTTTTATTAAGGTTCCATACTATTTGTTTATATGCTAAATTAATAATGTCCAGTTTACTTATTATATTCATGTTTATTATTTTCATATTTAAATCATGGCATCATTTAGCCCACTTGTTGCTATTTTTAACCAAAACAAACTAATTGGATCCAACTATGTTGACTGGAAAAGAAATTTTGACATTGTTCTTACGGCTGAAGAGCACAAATATGTGCTTACTCAACCATATCCTAACTTTCCTTCATTAGATGCTCCTCTTGAGGAAAAACAATGATATGATCGTTGGCAGAAATCTAATGAGATGGCCAAGTGCTATATCCTAGCATCTATCTCAAATGTTCTACAGCATCAAATGCAGGATGTAGAACCAGCTTCAGACATAATGTTAAGTCTGAAGGAGGTGTTTGGTGAGCAAAGCCGTTCTGCAAGGCAAGAAACTATGAGGCAAATTTATAATACCAAAATGGCTGCAGGAAGTTCAATGAGGGAGCATTGTCTTAGGATGATTGCTAATCTGAATACATTAGAAGTTTTAGGTGCCGACATTGATGGAGAATCCCAAGTGGATATGACACTCCAGTCACTACCAGAATCATTCAAGGAATTCAGACTTAATTATAACATGAATAAAAAGATTTATCCTTTGTCTGAATTAATGAATGAGTTAGTGGTGGCTGAAGGCATCTTTGGTACTTCTAGTGTTGAAGCCAATATGGGTGAAGCTTCTACTTCTCAACCTAAGTCGAAAGGCAAGGGTAAAAAGAAGAAGAAGAAGAAGAAGAAGAAGAAGAAGAAGAAATACTTCATTAAGAAAAATGGTAAACAAATTGCCTTAGAGGTTGCCGACAAAGGAAAGAAAACCAAAGGAAAGTGTTTCCATTGTGGTGAGAAAGGACATTGGAAGAGGAATTGTCTAACTTTCAAAGCTGCCAAGAATAAGGGTATGAAAAGTTCCTTTCTTCTTGAAATATGTTTGGTACAAAATCCAACGGATTCTTGGTGTGTGGATTCAGGTTGTACTAATCATATCTACAATTCTTTGCAGGGGTTCCAGGAGACCAGAAAGTTGAATGAGGGAGAACTATTTCTTACTTTAGCTGGTGGGAGCAAGATTCCGGTTGAAGCTGTTGGAGTGTTTAATCTATGTTTTAAGTCTAGAGTTTTAATATTGGAAGACTGTTTGTATGTACCTAATGTTCATAGGAATTTAATTTCTGCAACTTACTTAGGTAAACATGGATATTGTATTATCTTGAAAAACAATGTTGTAATAAAGAAGGATAAAGTGTTTATCTGTTCTGGCAATATTGTGGATGGTCTTTATATTTTAACTCCTGACAAGCATGAATTATACAATTCTGAATTAGATAGTAGCTCTCATGTAAAATCATTAAAGAGAAAGTTTCCTTCTACTAGTGATGCATATCTATGACACTTGCGTTTAGGTCATATTAATTCAAGTAGGATTCAAAGACTAATCAAAGATGGACTTTTACAACCCATGGGCTTTGATGGTTTTCTAGTTTACGAATCTTGTTTGGAAGGTAAAATGACCAAACAGCCTTTTAATGCAAAGGGTAGAAGAGTCCAAGATTTGCTAGAACTAGTACATTCAGATGTATGTGGTCCTATGTCAATCCAAGCAAAAGGTGACTATGAGTATTTCATTACTTTCACTGATGATTACTCTAGGTTTGTTTATGTGTACCTAATGAAACAGAAGTCCGAAGCCTTTGAAAAGTTCAAAGTGTTTAGGGCTGAAGTTGAGAATCAATTAAGTAAACACCTAAAGGCCATTCGATCTGATCGAGATGGCAAATACCTTCTTGGTGGCTTCAAGGATTACTTGATTGAAAATGGGATTATATCCCAGTTGACTGCACCTGGAACTCCACAACAAAATGGTGTAGCAGAAAGAAGGAATAGGACTCTTTTAGATATGGTTAGGTCCATGTTGAGTTATTTGACTCTACCAATTTCTTTTTCGGGATATGCCTTAAATAATGCAATGTATCTTCTGAATTTAGTACCTTCGAAGTTTATTCCTAAAACACCTGTAGAGTTGTGGAATGGGCATAAGCCTAGTATGAGACATCTTCACATTTGGGGTTGTCCAGCACATGTGTTGAAAGGAAAGTCTGACAAGTTACAGTCTAAAACAGAAGTGGTATTTTTTGTAGGGTATCCAAAAGGAACAGTTGGAGGTTTATTCTACGGTCATAAGGATAATAAAGTGTTTGTTAGCACAAATGCCAAATTCTTGGAAAATGACTATATGAATAATTTTACTCCTAGAAGTAGAGTTGTCTTGGCTGAAATGAATGAACCTGCAGTTGAACAACCAATGGATGAAACTAAGGATGATGTGACTGTATTAGATACACCACAAACTACTACTCATGAGATGTCTAGTACATAGGTGCCTCGTCGTAGTGGGAGAATTGTTCGGCCTCCTATAAGATTCATAGGTTTGGGAGAAACTTATGAGTCTATCTCAGAAGAGGCTGAATCAGATCCTTACACTTATGATGAAGCAATAAATGATACAGATGCACATCATTGGGTCCAAGTTATGAAATCTATATTGGATTCTATGTATTCCAATCATGTATGGGATCTTGTAAAGGTGCCAAACGACATTAAACCTGTTGGTTGCAAATGGGTTTACAAGAGGAGGAGAGGGATAGATAGAAAGGTTAAACCTTTAAAGCAAGACTAGTGGCGAAAGGGTATACACAAAAAGAAGGTATTCATTATGATGAAACTTTTTCGCCAGTAGCCATGCTTAAGTCTATCAGAATTCTCTTATCCATTGCTGCTCATTATGATTATGAGATTTGGCAAATGGATGTCAATACTACATTTCTTAATGGCAATCTTGAAGAAGAAATATACATGTTGCAACCGGAAGGTTTCATAGCAAAGAACCAAGAGCATATGGTATGCAAGTTGAAAAGGTCCATTTATGGACTTAAGCAAGCATCTAGGTCATCGAACATCAGATTTGATCAAGCAATCAAGTCATTTGGTTTTGAACAAAATCTTGATGAACCATGTGTGTACAAAAGACATCGAGATAAAGTAGTAATGTTCCTAGTGCTTTATGTTGATGATATTCTACTCATTAGGAATGTAGGGGTAATGTCATCGGTATAGGTTTGGTTGTCAAACCAATTTGATATGAAGGACTTAGGTGAGGCTAACTTTATTCTAGGGATCAAGCTTTGGTGAGATCGCAAGAATAAGATGTTAGGTTTATCACAAACTGGATATATAGATAAGGTCCTAGAACGGTTTAGCATGCAAAACTCCAAGAAAGGATTGCTTCCTTTTAGACATGGAGTTCCTTTGTCTGATGACCAAAGGCCTAAGACTCAAGAGGAAGAAAATATGATGAGACAAGTTCCTTATGCTTCTACAGTGGGAAGTCTCATGTATGTCATGCTTTGTACTAGACCGGATATTTGTTATTCAGTTGGCATGGTCAGTCGATATCAATCAAATCCAAGACCAAAACATTGGCAAGCTGTAAAACATATTCTCAAGTATCTTAGGAGAATAAGAGATTATATGCTTGTTTATTGGTGTGAGGATTTAATTCCCATTGGCTACACAGATTCAAATTTTCAATCGGATCTAGATTTCCGAAAATCCACTTCAGGATGTGTTTTCACCTTGGGAGGTGGAGCCATAAATTGGAGGAGTGTTAAGCAATCTTGTATTGCGGACTCTACCATGGAAGCTGAGTACCTTGCTGCTTGTGAAGCAACAAAGGAAGCTGTTTGGCTCTAGAAATTCCTTTCTGATCTCCTTTCTGATCTTGGTGTTATAAGAATGGAGCAAGTTCTCATCACATTGTTTTGCAATAATAGTGGAGCGGTTGCACAATCCAAAGATCCAAGGAATCACAAGAAAGGAAATCACAATCCAAAGTTACCATTAACTATATTTAATACCACTATAAAAATATAGTTGCACTCTAGGCCTTATTTATATATTATATCCCAAGACATTATTGTACATACAACCCCTTCATAAAATATTCGTAGTAATTCAAAATCATGAATGTAGACTGCCACTTTGAAGATTACTACATCTTAATTCCTTGAGTACCCGGTTTAATCATTTATGTTATTCATCATATATTTATGAAATCCAATTCCATAAATATATACTTTAGTAACTTTTTACTAAAGTGGTTAGGCCTAACACTCTGAATAATCAAACCCATTAAACTTATCTCAAGAGAATATTTTATATCTCCGTTAAGAGACTATAAATTTCATCTTGAGAATATATGTTTCATCAATACTAAATGTGACTGCCCAACATATTGAGATTTTGATCGTGATTTTAGATCTCACTCTTGATGTATCAAAGCAACCTACACTTCATGATCAGATCCATTATCCTCTCAGGATTAAGAGTTCATGTAAATAGAAGTTGTGAGTTTATTATTCATTTGATAGTCATTAGGAGAATAATAAATCTCACAGCGGTCCATTTCAATATATTTTAACTCTTAAAACATATAAACATACCAACTAGAAATCTCCATTTCCATGATCAAGATAAGTCATCTTAGTTGATATGTTATAGTTTTCGCAAATGAAATGCCCAATTTCATCACCGACTACGAACTAAAATTCTGAGTTTACAAAAAACTTGTTATTTATATATTCTGTGACTAAATCACATAAATCACATACTATGCATCTCATGAACTATATGATAATGTCTCAATATTCATGTTACTATTATTTTAGGTAATAATAAAACAACTTTATTAAACACAACTTTAAGTCATACATAGCATCATACAATAGGATTTAAGAGCACACTTCCTAATAGTTTCTGCCCTTGGTTTGTATATGTTGCGATGCCATGATAGATATATGTTAGGGTTTGGGATAAAATGCTATGTTGTTTGCTTAGATGTATATTAGTGTTTATGTGTGTGTGAATTTAGAATGCAACTTTGAACATGCCTTTAATGAGATTAATACGGGTGGGGTTGGGTGCCTAACACCTTCCCATTCATATACCTAAACTCTAGACACATGCACTGGTAGCAGTTCTTCTACAAAGGGTGTTATATATATGGCTCCTAGACCTAAGCTAGGTGGTGACTTCATTTCTTTTCTCCACCACGGTCTGCTTGGCTAAGGTGTACTCTCCCCTGTTGTGCCCATAGTAGTTCTAAATAGGCATACATTCAACACGGATCGATAATTCCAACAATACTGGAAGTGGAGCTGCCCTATATGGTCAAGCCAAGCAAAAAGGGAGTTCCCTGTTTGTATCCTCTAGTCTCAAGAGTTTCTTTCATCTTCGATAGCCTGGAGATAGTGCATTAGCCTCCGTTGACCCTGAAGTTACATAAAAGATGATTATATTCGCTCCGTGCCTACGCCTTCTTCCTTTATCCTTTAGCTGCTAATAGTTAATCAAGGAGTTATGTATGCTTTCGGGCAAAAAGAAAGATTTCTTATTTTCGTGCTTGTGCAAACAAGGGTTAATTTCCTTAATGAGTTACAGGAGTCTACTAAAAGAGTACTCCCTCGTGCCCAATACCCATTCCATTGGTCACTTCACTCACTTGAGAGAAGGTTAACAAGGTCTTAGTGAGCAGAGGAGAATCAGAGCTGGAGGGGGCCCGAGCGATATCCTCATTAAATGCTCTTTCAAGTGGGAGTGAGTGACCGAATGACCCAATGTGTCTTGCCTCAAGGACTTATATGAAAGACTCCTTCTATTACTGACAGCCCTTTAAGGCAGACTTGTATATACGAGAAAGAAGGAAGATTGTTGTCTTGCTCTTACTCTTCTTAGGACTCTAAGCAGAAGTCCTTGATCTACTATTAGCAGCTAAAGGAAGTATGCTTTAGTCCTATTGAGATAGTAGAGTTGGACTAATTAATATGGCTTAAAGGTATCTCTTTAGTTCCCCGTCTCGCCATTCCTGACTTTAGGAAGGAAATTTTTATCATATATATAATATAAAATAAAAAAAAGAAAGAAGAGAAAAAACTTTGACTTAGTATTATCAATAAGCACCGTTGGAACCTTGGCACCCATGCACTCGATGGTGATTTTCAACGGTTTAGTATGAGTGCTGCAAGAGGAAGTTCTTCATCGAAAAAGGTGAGGAAAGGGTGAGATTGGGTCTCAACTCCTATGAGAGAAAGAACCTCTTGAGGTGTAGACTCTATAAGCACTTTTTTCCCATTTAAGGCGTCTAGAAGTGCATTGCGGTGCTTGTGAGAGGCCATTAGCAAACCCCAAACAAACATATGGGCTTAAGTTTTCTTCAATCGGGTCAAGACCCTATCTTCCTCCCCTTTTTCTTCCTTTCAATTGGGTCTAATGGGCTTTGATCCTTTTTCCATATTCCTACTAGGATGATACTTCTCCAAAAAGGATGGCTTGTAATTCTCCCCACTCCTAGTGATATTTGGCCACCGCATTCTTCAAAATCTCATCCTCTTCATTTCATATTTCTTGGATTTCGACCATGTTGACTTCCACAACCTCTATCAATTTTGAGCAATCCTAATTGATCTCTTCCATTTTCACACAATTCTAGTGCAGGAAAGGAGCTTGGTGATAATAGGGCAAAGGATTCTTCCTAATGTTAGTCTTAATAATGATATTTAGGTTTAAGAGAGTCCCATTGTTTATTAAATCTTGTATCTCATGCTTAAGGCGAAAGCAATTGTCGGTCTTAAGGCCAAATATCTGATGGAAGTGACATTAGTCATTGAGTTTCCAAGTAGGAGGTATGAGATTAGGCATCGGTGTGGGATCTAAAGGTTTTAGGAATCCTTTGGAAGTTAGGTTCTCATATGCTTGGGAAAGGGTCATTCCTAGGTCGAAAAACTCTTGGCAGGTTTTCTTTGTGAAGCTTGGATAGGCTAGAGGTTGTTGAGGTATGATGGCACTCACATTTACAGGATTGGGTGCTTTAGAAGTAGTTGCTCCTCCCCCGTATGTCTTCTTGATTGCAGTCTTGTTCTCCCCTTTCTCCAATTGTCCATTGTTGATGATGTTAGGATTAGTGTCATTAAATCCTATTGTATGATGCTATGTATGACATTATGTACGACTTAATGTTGTGATTAATAAAGTTACTTTATTATTATCTAAAATAATGGTAACATGAATATTGGATATTATCATATAGTTCATGAGATGCATAGTATGTGATTTATGTGATTTAGTCACGAAAGATATAGATCACAAGTTCTTTGTAAACTCAGAATTATAGTTCGTAGTCGGCGATGAAATTGGGCATTTCATCTGTGAAGACTATAACATGTCAACTAAGATGATTTGTGTTGATCATGGAAGTGGAGACTTGTAGTTGATGTGTTGATATGTTTTAAGAGTTAAGACATATTGAACTAGATCGATATGAGATTTATTATTCTCCTAACGACTGTCAAATGAATGTCAAATCTCACGACTTCTATTTACATGAACTTTTAATCCTAAGAGAACAATGGACCTCATCATGAGGTGTAGGTTGCTTTGATATATCACGAGTGAGATCTAAAAGTCACGATCTAAACCTCAATATGTTGGGCAGCCACATTTAGTGTTGGTGGAACATATATTCTCGAGATGGAATTCATAATCTCTTAACAGAGATACAAAATATTCCCTTGAGATAAGTTTAATGAGTTTGGTTATTCAGAGTGTTAGGCCTAACCACTTTAGTAAGGAATTACTAAAGTATATATTTATGGAATTGGATTTCATAAATATATGATGAATAACATAAAATATTAAACCGGGTACTCAAGAATTAAGATATAGTAATCTTCAAAGTGGCAGTCTATATTCATGATTTTGTATTACTACGAATATTTTATGAAAATGTTGCATGTACAATAAAGTCTTGGGATATAATTTATTTAATAAGGCCTAGAGTGTAATTATATTTATATAGTGGTATTAAATATAATTAATGATAACTTTGGACTTGTCAAGAGTTGACAGAAAACTCCAAGGCCCATTGGAGCTAAAGTCTTATTTGGTCCCTTTTGGTCCCACTCCAAGCCACAGACTAAAATTCAATTGGAAAAGCCCAAAAGGTTAGCCCAATTAGATAATCAGTTTGATACAAAGGGAGAAACATACAAAATTTTTGTAAGAGACATCATTGTGATATGGTGTGTATGTAAGTGTAAGCCACTCTCTTATTCTCCCTTAGAAACTGATTGAGAGACCACACTTCTTGGGCGTAAAGTGGAATTGAAGTGAAGGTTAAAAGTGTTCCCAAGTAATTCTAATCTTTTGGTTTTGAATTTCACCACACCAAGGTATGCTCTCTTGTTCTTTAATTCTGAAATTTGCATAGTCCATGTTATTAATTGCGAATGAAGTAGATCTGTTAATTTTCCGCTGCGTATGTTTTGTACGTGACACAAACATGTATTTAACCAACCGATGACATCCTCAATCCTAGTTCCATTGTCACACAATTCTCCAAAAGAACTGATAAGTGATGACAAAAGCCTACTATTGTATGCCAGAAGCAAGTTCTTGATGATCACGTTAATTTGGTCCTTCTCATTTGGCCTATTAACCATTTTGGATGCTTTCCCTTTCCACTTTGTCATGTATTCATAGAAGGTCTCCCTAGCAACTTGCTTAGTCTCCAAGTCTCTTAAAGTTACATTAATCATGGTATTGAAAATGAATTGATCTACAAACAATTCCACTAGCTCATTCCACACCTTATTCTTACTTGGGTCCAAGCTATAGTACCATCTTGATGCACCTCCCGTGAGTAAGAGAGGGAATGCATGCCAAGTTTGCTTCTTGTCTAACCCTTTCATTTTAGCAATGCTTATGTATCTCCTAACATGTTGCTTAGGATCTCTAGTCCAACCAAACTTTTCAACATCAAATATTTTGAACTTGGGTGGCAAAGCAATAGGAACTTTGGAACTCAATCCACTTATGTTGTAAAGACAATCATCCAACCCTTGAGCCTTGCGGAATGCTAGTTGCATCTTCTCCTACATAACCATGGTATCCGTGGTGAGCTTCTCAAATTTCCTATTTCTTTCATAATTGGCCTAATCTTTTTCATCCCATTCTTCTTTTTCTTCTTCTTCATATATCTCCACATTGATAGATTAATACATGTTTGTATCACGTAAAAAATATACGCTGCGAAAAAATAACGGATCTACTTCATTCATAAAAGTTCACATGTACTATGTAAGTTTCACAATTTGAGAACAAGAGAGTATACCTTGGAGCGGTGAATTTCAAAACCAAAGATCAGAAGCACTTGGAAACACTTTCAATCTTCACTCCAATTCCACTAACGCCCAAGACGTGTGGTCTCTCAATCAGTTTTCCAAAGGAGAATGTCAAAGTGTCTAACACTTCTTACACCACTTCACAATAGTGTTCTTTCAATTTCCCTTACAGAAAATTCTGTATATTTCTCCCTTTGTATCTAACTGATTATCTAATTGGGTTAGCCTTTTGGGCCTTTCCAATTGGGCTTAAGTGTATGGCTTGGAGTGGGACCAAAAGGGACCAATAAGACACTAGCTCCAATGGGCCTTGGGCTTTTCTGTCAACTCTTGACAAGTCCAAAGTTACCATTAACTATATTTAATACCACTATATAAATAAAGTTACACTCTAGGCCTTATTTATAAATTATATCCCAAGACTTTATTGTACATGCAACCCCTTCGTAAAATATTCGTAGTAATACAAAGTCATGAAAGAAGACTGTCACTTTGTAGATTACAACATCTTAATTCCTTGAGTACCCGATTTAATCCTTTAAGTTATTCATCATATATTTATGAAATCCAATTCCATAAATATATACTTTAGTAACTTCTTACTAAAGTGGTTAGGCCTAACTCTCTAAATAACCAAACCCATTAAACTTATCTCAAATGAATATTTTGTATCTCCATTAAGAGACTATAAATTCCATCTTGAGAATATATGTTCCATCAATACTAAATGTGGTTGCCCAACATACTGAGGTTTTGACCGTAACTATAGATCTCACTCCTGATATATCAAAGCAACCTACACTTCATGATCAAGTCCATTATCCTCTCAGGATTAAGAGTTCATGTAAATATAAGTCATGAGTTTATTATTCATTTGACAGTCGTTAGGAGAATAATAAATCTCACAGTGGTCCAGTTTAATATGTCTTAACTCTTAACACATATTAACATACCAACTAGAAATCTCAATTTCCATGATCAAGACAAATCATCTTAGTTGATTTGTTATAGTCTTCGTAGATGAAATTTCCAATTTCATCACCTACTATGAACTAAAATTCTAAGCTTACAAAGAACTTGTGATTTATATCTTCTGTGATTAAATCACATACTATGCATCTCATGGACTATATGGTAATGTCACAATATTCATATTACCATTATCTTTAGATAATAATAAAACAACTTTATTTAACGCAACATTAAGTCATACATAATAACATACATAGTATTATACAATAGTATTTAAGGGCACACATCCTAACACACATGCACGGGTTTCTTTATCCTGTTTTCTTCTAGCTTGGAGAGGTGGCCTCCCATTTTCTTGAGAGCTTCAGCTTGATCTTCTATAGCCTTGTATATCTTTTATATGATAACTTCATCAACTGGATCAGCCATTTCTTTCCGAGGTATCTCTTCTTAAAGTATCTCTGCTTGAGGTGTGATCTCGACCTTAGTCAAGCCCCTTATGTTAATTTCTCAAACCCAGTTAGAGTGGGAACGTGCTTACTTGATCTTGGTGGGGCAATGGAGCCTGAAAAGAAGTCTCATCTTTATTAAGCCCATGTCCCAATTTAAAATCTCCTTTTATTTAGATGTTCTTAGAAAGTCTTTAAGTCCATTTTAATGAAGGCTCAAATACAAAATCACTTTCTTTCCTCTAATAAACATTGCCCCTTGTTTCATAGGGCTTAGTACATTTACAATAAAGCTCTCATCTTACACTCATGGGCTTTCGTTAGAATGTACTTTGATATTTTCAATCTCAAATATGAGCCAACAATGTATTCATCGCCTTTGGGCTCTTCTTTTCTCATATTCATTATCATCATTTTGAAGTAGCCTTCTAGCTAGAATATATTGTGGCCTTCCTCTCAAAGCCCATGAATCTCTCTATTAGGATTAGTACTCTTAAATTCTATTGTATGATGCTATGTATGTTATTATGTATGACATTATGTATGACTTAATGTTGTGATTAATAAAGTTGTTTTATTATAATCTAAAATAATGATAACATGAATATTCGGACATTATCATATAGTCCATGAGATGCATTGTATGTTATTTATGTGATTTAGTCACAGAAGATATAAGTAACAAGTTCTTTGTAAACTCAAAATTTTAGTTCGTAATCAGTGATGAAATTGGGCGTTTCATCTGCAAAGACTATAACATATCAACTAAGATGATTTGTCTTGATCATGAAAGTGGAGACTTCTAGTTGATGTGTTGATATGTTTTAAGAGTTAATACATATTGAACTGGATTGCTGTGAGATTTATTATTCTCCTAATAAATCTCACGACTTCTATTTGCATGAACTCTTAATCCTGAGAGGATAATGGACCTAATCATGAAATGTAGGTTGCTTTGATATATCAAGAGTGAGATCTAAGGTAACGGTCAAAACCTCAATATGTTGGGCAGCCACATTTAGTGTTAATAGAACATATATTCTCAAGATGGAATTCATAGTCTTTTAATGGAAATATAAAATATTCCCTTAAGATAAGTTTAATGGGTTCAGTTATTCAGAGAGATAAGCCTAACCACTTTGGTAAGAAGTTACTAAAGTATATATTTATGAGATTGGATTTCATAAATATATGTTGAATAACTTTAAAGGATTAAACCGGATACTCAAGGATAAGATGTAGTAATTTACAAAGTGGCAGGCTATATTCATGACTTTGTATTACTACGAATATTTTATGAAAGTGTTGCATGTACAATAAAGTCTTGGGATATAATTTATGAATAAGGCCTAGAGTGCAACTTTATTTATATAGTGGTATTAAATATAGTTAATGGTAACTTTGGACTTGTCAAGAGTTGACAGAAAAGCCCAAGGCCCATTGGAGCTAGTGTCTTATTGGTCCCTTTTGGTCCCACTCCAAGCCACATACTTAAGCCCAATTGGAAAGGCCCAAAAGGTCAGCCCAATTAGATAATCAATTAGATACAAAGGGAGAAACATACAGAATTTTCTAGAGGAATTTTTTGTAAGAGAACACTATTGTGAAGTGGTGTGTGTGTGAGAGTGAGACGCTTTATCATTCTCCCTTTGAAACTGATTGAGAGATCACACATCTTAGGCGTTAGTGTAATTGGAGTGAAGATTGAAAGTGTTCCCGAGAACTTCTGATTATTGGTTTTGAATTTCATCGCTCCAAGGTACAGTCTCTTGTTCTTGAATTCTGAAACTTGCATAGTGCATGTTATCGATTGTAAATAAAGTAGATCTATTAAATTTCCGCTATGTATGTTTTGTATGAGATACAAACCATGTTTAATCCTAAATCTCTCATCATTTTAAGCCTTGACATACAACAAAGAGGCTCAAGATTAGGGATATTCATATTGACTTCATAGGATCTTGGATGCTAGGCGCATAGCATATTTGTTACCGTAGGCCTAAGCCTCTTATATGTGAGAACTCCTGTTCTTTTCATCCCATTGTCTTAACGTATGCCATAACTTTTGGGCCATCCTTTCAAATTTAACATCTTTTATTTGTCCTTTAAAATTTGGTGAACACAATGTATATGGTTGAACAAACAAGAGATATAAGGGGTACCCTCTTTTGATAGGATATAGGATCTTTCTAAATGTGGATAAGCTCCTTAAAGTAACTCACAACTAGTTGGGCCATGATTCCAACCTTAGGCCTAAATGGACCGTAATGAATTGGCAGCAAACCCTTAATGTACTCAAAACCCATTATAGGCGATGGCACGAATTGTGAGTTAATGGAATGAACTTTGAACGATTTGGCCCGAACGGAGCCTCCACCTTCCAACTCATCACCAACCATGGCAAAGGGACAAAAGAACCCAGTGAATAATGCGTGAAAACAATGTTAAACAAGCCTTTATCAAGATTAAGAAATAAAACACATTGGAATCAAACTCTCTATCCCCAGTGGAGTTGCCACTGTAGGCGCAAATGCCCCGTGACGTGGTGTCATCCTCATCTCGTGAGAAGTACACCTTGGCCTTAGGTGGACCATGGTGAAGGGTGTAAATGGAGTTGCTACCTAGTTTAGGTCTAGGAACCATAAATGTAGCGCCATTCGTGGAAAGACTAATCTTTACCAAAGCTCGTGTCCAAAGTTCAGGTAAGGGGATGGGAAGGTGTTAGGCACCCAATCCCACTCGACCCGTGGATCAGCTTCCACTCATTGTATTCCACATCTTAATGTCATTAAAAGCATATTTAACACATTATTCTAACTTACACACACACTAGCATGAATCTAAGAGCAAACAATCATGGCATAGTCATCCCAAATCTAAACATACATCTATCATGTCATACAAGCATATATCAACAAGGAAAGAGACATATTAAAGCATTTAAGACAAACATGAAATAAATCTTATCTAAACAAACATATTAAAGACTTTAAGACACATATACAAACACAAGATTACAAGAAAAATAAAGAAAAGCGAAGAGCCAAAGTTAGAAACTTAACCTCTATACTAGAACTCTTTAGAGCTTGATTTTGATCATTCCCCACAGTCAAAATCAAGCATATTTAACACGTTATTAAATATTTAATGTCATAAAAAGCATATTTAACACGTTATTCTAACTCATACACACACTAGCATGCATCTAAGAGCAAACAATCATGGCATAGTCATCACAAACCTAAACATACATCTATCATGGCATACAAGCATATATCAACAAGGGAAGAGACATATTAAAGCATTTAAGACAAACATGAAATAAATCTTAGCTAAAAAAACATATTAAAGCATTTAAGGCACATATATAAACACAAGATCACAAGAAAAATAAAGAAAAGTGAAGAGTCAAAGTTAGAAACTTAACCTCTATACTAGAACTCTTTAGAGCTGTTAGGATGTGTGCCCTTAAATCCTATTGTATGACATTATGTATGACTTAATGTTGTAGTTAATAAAGTTATTTTATTATTATTTGAAAATAATGGTAACATGAATATTGGGACATTATCATATAGTCCATGAGATGCATAGTATGTGATTTATGTGAAAAATCACAGAAGATATAAATCACAAGTTCTTTGTAAACTCAAAATGTAGTTCGTAGTCGGTGACGAAATTAGACATTTCATCTGCAAAGACTATAACATATCAACTAAGATGATTTATCTTGATCATGGAAATGGAGATTTCTAGTTGGTATGTTGATATGTTTTAAGAGTTAAAACATATTGAACTGGACCGGAGTGAGATTTATTATTCTCCTAACGACTATTAAATGAATAATAAACTCACGACTTATATTTACATGAACTCTTAATCTTGAGAGAATAATGGACTTAATCATGAGGTGTAGGTTGCTTTGATATATCAGGAGTGAGATCTAGAGTTACGGTCAAAACCTCAGTATGTTGGGCAACCACATTTAATGTTGATGGAACATATATTTTTAAGATGGAATTCATAGTCTCTTAACGGAGATACAAAATATTCCCTTGAGATAAGTTTAATAGGTTTGTTATTCAGAATGTTAGGCCTAACTACTTTAGTAAATAGTTACTAAAGTATATATTTATGAAATTGGATTTCATAAATATATGATGAATAACTTAAAGGATTAAACCGGGTACTCAAGGATAAGATGTAGTAATTTACAAAGTGGCAATCCACATTCATGACTTTGTGTTACTACGAATATTTTATGAAGGGGTTGCATGTATAATAAAGTCTTGGGATATAACTTATTAATAAGGCCTAGAGTACAATTATGTTTATATAGTGGTATTAAATATAATTAATGGTAACTGTGGACTTGTCAAGAGTTGACAGAAAAGCCCAAGGCCCATTGGAGTTAATGTCTTATTGGTCCCTTTTGGTCTCACTCCAAGCCGCACACTTAAACCCAATTGGAAAGGCCCAAAAGGCCAGCCCAATTAAATAATCTATTAGATACAAAGGGAGAAACATATAGAATTTTCTGTAGAGATTTTTGTATGAACACTATTGTGAAGTGGTGCAAAAAAAAAAAGTGTTAGACATTTTTTGACATTCTCCCTTTGGAACTGATTGAGAGACCACACTTCTTGGGCGTTAGTGGAATTGGAGTGAAGATTGAAAGTATTCCCAAGTGCTTCTGATCTTTGGTTTTGAAATTCACCGCATCAAGGTACGCTTTCTTGTTATTAAATTCTGAAACTTACATAGTGCATGTTATCGATTGCGAGTGAAGTAGATCCATTAAATTTCCACTGCGTATGTTTTGTATGCAATACAAACATGTGATTTTCCATCAAGAGCTTGATTTTGACCATTCCCCACAGTCAATCTATTCACAATCAAATCAAAGATAGATTAGTAAACTTAGAATTCAAAGATCATGGCCAGAAGAAGTCCCAATCACACAAAAATGACTTGAAGATGTTTTATGAAAAACTCTATCTTTGAACTATTTTCTAGTGAATCTTATGTGTTTTTACCACTGGATTCGTCCTCTCTAAAAAAGTGTATCTTTATGACTTTATATAGTCAAAAAATAGGGGTTTAGGGCTGCAACCAAATGATGTGGGTTCGTTCCAAACCGAATTTGAATGCAGAAAACTTTTCTTTCATAGTTCTTGGAACCCTAGCATGTGCGCGCATGCACGTGTCTACAAGCACAGATTGTGAGTTGGTGGGATGAACTTCGGAAAGTCTTGACCTGAATGGAGCCTCCACTTTTCCTTTCATCACCAACCATGGCAAAGGGGAAGAGGAACCAAGTGAAAGTGTGTGCAAAAAAATATTGCACAAGCCCTTCTTAAGATTAAGAAAAGGAACACATTGGATTAAAACTCTCTATCCCCAGTGTAGTCGTAACTGTTAGTGCAAGCACTTGCGACCGTTATCTTTCGTTGGAAGGTAAGCCTTGGCCTAGGGTGGACTATGGTAGATGATATAAATGGAGTTGCTACCTATTTTAGGTCTAGGAACCACAAATATAGCGCTCTTGTAGAAGGACTGATCTTTACCAGAGCACATGTCTGGAGTTTAGGTATTGGATAGGAAGGTGTTAGGCACCCAACCCCACCCGACCTGTGGGTCGCCCTATAGTCATTGTGTTCCAAGTCTTGATCTCATTAAAGGAAAATTTAACACGTTATTCTAACTCACACGTACATGCTTACATGCATCTGAAAGCAAACAACATGGCATAATCATCCCCAAGCCTAGCATTCATCTATCATGGCATTAAACATACATCACCAAAGATAGAAGCATCTCAAGGTAGATTTGAACAAAAGGATCTAAACATACAAGCATCAAAACTCATGATATTCAATTAAGCATATTAGGCAACTTAAATTCAAACACTCAAATGCGTGTTCATACGCTCTATGCATGACTCACCTCACTGCAACATAACAACAATGCATCAATGCATGTTCATATTCATGTGCATGTTGATAGTATCCAAACAATCTAAAACCCTAATCAACAATAAAAGGATAAACCTAAACTAAACAAAGCATAGAAAAAAGACAGATACTCAAAGATATGAAAACTAGGCTAAACAAGGGCTAAATAGGTAAAAGAAAACAAAGAAAAACCTAGGCAAAAGTATACGTACGCATACATTGGGTGTAGGAAAAACACATGTTTGTATCGCATACAAAACATATGCAACGAAAAAATAATGGATCTACTTCATTTGCAATTGATAACATGTACTATGAAAGTTTCAGAATTTAAGAACAAGAGAGTGTACCTTGGTGTAGTGAATTTCAAAAACAAAGATCAGAAGCACTTCGGAACACATTCAATCTTCACTCTAATTCCACTAACACCAAAGAAGTGTAGTCTCTCAATCAGTTTCCAAGGGATAATTAGAGAGAGTGGCTTAAACTTACACATACACCATTTCACAAGAGTGTTATTTCATACATAAAATTCTATATGTTTCTCCCTTTATATTTAACTGATTATCTAATTGGGCTAGCCTTTTAGGGCCTTGCCAATTAGGCTTAAATGTGTGGCTTGGAGTGGGACCAAAAGGGACCAATAAGACACTAGCTCCAATTGGTCTTGGGCTTTTCTGTCAACTCTTGACAAGTTCAAAGTTACCATTAACTATATTTAATACCACTAAATGTGTTCCATCAACACTAAATGTGGTTGCCCAACATACTGAGGTTTTGATCGTTGCTTTAAATCTCACTCCTGATATATCAAGCAAGCTACACTTCATGATCAGGTTCATTATCCTCTTAGGCTTAAGAGTTCATGTAAATAAAAGTTGTGAGTTTATTATTCATTTGATAGTCGTTAGGAGAATAATAAATCTCACAGCGGTCCGGTTCAATATGTTTTAACTCTTAAAACATATCAACATACCAATTAGAAATCTTCATTTCCATGATCAAGACAAATTATCTTAGTTGATATGTTATAGTCTTCGCAGATGAAATGTGCAATTTCATCACCGACTACGAACTAAAATTCTGAGTTTACAAAGAACTTGTGATTTATATCTTCTGTGACTAAATCACATACTATGCATCTCATGGACTATATGATAATGTCTGAATATTCATGTTACCATTATTTTAGATAATAATAAAATAACTTTATTAATCACAACATTAAGTCATACATAATATCATACATAATAACATACATAGCATCATACAATACAATAGGATTTAGGGGCACTAATCCTAACAATCTCTCAGTTTCCCTAAAGACTATTGTGCACTAATCTAACTCCCATCTCCTCCAAATGTGACTCAAAAGTCATTTGGGGCAAGGCTTTGGTAAAGGGATCGGCTCGATTCTTTGCCCCATCAATCTTTGCTACAACCACATCTCCTCAAGCAACAATGTCTCAAATGATGTGGTACTTTCTTTCTATGTGCTTTCCTTTCTTGTGATTCCTCGGATCCTTGGATTGTGCAACGACTCTACTATTGTGGCAGAACAATGTGATAGGAACTTGCTCAATTCTCACAACACCAAGATCCGAAAGAAATTTCTTGAGCCAAACAGCTTCCTTTGCTGCTTCACAAGCAACAACATATTTAGCTTCCATGGTGGAGTTGGCAATATAAGATTGCTTAACACTCCTCCAACTTATGGCTCCACCTTCCAAGATGAACACACAACCTGAAGTGGACTTTCTGAAATCAAGATCTGATTGAAAATCTGAATCTGTATAGCTAATGGGGATCAAATCCCCACACTGGTAAACAAGCATATAATCTCTCATTCTCCTTAGATACTTGAGAATATGTTTTATAGCTTGCCAATGTTTTAGTCCTGGATTTGATTGATATCGGCTGACCATGCCAATTGAATAACAAATATTCGGTCTAGTACAAAGCATGGAATACATGAGACTTCCCACCACAGAAGCATAGGGAACTTGTCTCATCATGTTTTTTTCCTTAAGAATCTTAGGCCTTTGGTCATCAGACAAGGGAACTCCATGTCTAAAAGGAAGTAATCCTTTCTTAGAGTTTTGCATGCTAAACCACTTTAGAACCTTATCTATACATCCAGCTTGTAACAAATCCAACATCATATTCTTTCAATCTCGCTAAAGCTTGATCCCTAGAATATAGTTAGCTTCACCCAAGTCCTTCATATCAAATTGGCTTGACAGCCAAACTTTAACCGATGAGTACATCATTTCCAATGAGTAGAATATCATCAACATATAGCACTAAGAACATTACTACTTTATCTCGATGTCTTTTGTACACACATGGTTCATCAAGATTTTGTTCAAAACCAAATGACTTGATTGTTTGATCAAATCTGATGTTCCATGACCTAGATGCTTGCTTAAGTCTATAAATGGACCCTTTCAACTTGCATATCATATGCTCTTGGTTCATTGCTATGAAACCTTCTAGTTGTAACATGTAGATTTCTTCTTCAACATGTAGAATTCTCTTATGCATTTTCCAAATCTCATAATCAAAATAAGCAGCAATGGATAATAGAATTCTGATAGACTTAAGTATGGCTACTGGCGAAAGGTTTCATCATAGTCAATACTTTCTTTTTGTGTATATCATTTCGTCACTAGTCTTGCTTTAAAGGTTTCAACCTTTCCATCTATCCCCCTCTTCATCTTGTAAACCCATTTGCAACCAACTGGTTTAATGCCATTAGGCGCCTTTACAAGATCTCATACATGATTAGAATACCTAGAATTTAATTCAGATTTCATAGCTTGGACCCAATGATGTGCATCTATATCATTCATTGCTTCCTCATAAGTGTAGGGATCCGATTCAGCCTCTTCTAAGATAGCTTCATAAGCTTCTCCCAAACTTATAAATCTTATAGGAGGCCAAACAATTCTCCCACTACGATGAGGCACCTGTGTACTAGACATCTCATGAGTAGTATCTTTTAGTGTATCTAATACAACCATATCATCTCTAGTTTCATCCATTGGTTGTTCAACTACAGGTTCATCTATTTCAACCAAAACAACTTTACTCCTAGGATTAAAGTTATTCACATAATCATCCTCCAAAAATTTGGCATGAGTGCTAACAAACACTTTGTTATCCTTATGATTATAGAATAAATAACCCTTAGTTTCTTTTGAATACCCTATAAACATGCATACTTCTGTTTTAGCTTCCGACTTATTAGACTTCCCTTTCAACACATGTGCGGGACATCCCCAAATGTGGAGATATTTCATACTAGGCTTGCACCCACTCCATAATGATGGAAAATAACATGTTTGTATCTCATACAAAACATATGCAGCGGAAAAATAAAGGACCTACTTCATTCGCAATTCATAACATGCGCTATCTAAGTTTCAAAATTTAAGAACAAGAGAGTATACCTTGGAGTGGTGAATTTCAAAACCGAATATTAGAAACACTTGGGAACACTTTCAATCTTCACTCCAATTCCACTAACGCCCAAGATGTGTGGTCTCTCAATCAGTTTTCAAAGAGAGAATGTCAAAGTGTCTAACACTTCTTTCACACCATTCCACAATAGTGTTATATTTCTACTAATCAAAATTTTGTATGTTTCTCCCTTTGTATCTAACTGATTATCTAATTGGACTGGCCTTTTGGGCCTTTCTAATTGGGCTTAAGTGTGTGGCTCGGAGTGGGATCAAAAGAGACCAGTAAGACACTAGCTTCAATGGGCCTTGGGCTTTTCTGTTAACTCTTGACAAGTCTAAAGTTACCATTAACAATATTTAATACCACTAGTTGCACTCTAGGCCTTATTTATTAATTATATCCCAATACTTTATTGTACATGCAACCCATTCATAAAATATTCGTAGTAATACAAAGTCATGAATGTATACTGCCACTTTGTAGATTACTACATCTTAATTCCTTGAGTACTCGGTTTAATCCTTTAAGTTATTCAATATATATTTATGAAATCCAATTCCATAAATATATATACTTTAGTAACTCCTTACTAAAGTGGTTAGACCTAACTCTCTGAATAACCAAACCCATTAAACTTATCTCAAGAGAATATTTTATATCTCTGTTAAGAGACTATGAATTCCATTTTGAGAATATATGTTCCATCAACACTAAATGTGATTGCCCAACATATTGAGGTTTTGACCGTAACTTTAGATCTCACTCCTAATATATCAAAGCAACCTACACTTCATGATTAGGTCCATTATCCTCTCAGGATTAAGAGTTAATGTAAATATAAGTCGTGAGTTTATTATTCATTTGACAGTCATTAGGAGAATAATAAATCTCACAGCGGTCCAGTTCAATATGTTTTAACTCTTAAAACATATCAACATACCAACTAGAAATCTCAATTTCCATGATCAAGACAAATCATATTAGTTGATATGTTATAGTCTTCGCAGATGAAATGCCTAATTTCATCACCGACTACGAACTAACATTCTAAGTTTACAAAGAATTTGTGATTTATATCTTTTGTGACTAATCACATAAATCACATACTATGTATCTCATGGACTATACGATAATGTCTAAATATTCATGTTACCATTATTTTAGATAATAATAAAACAACTTTATTAATCATAACATTAAGTCATACATAATGTTATACATAATAACATACATAGCATCATACCATACAATAGAATTTAAGGGCACTAATCCTAACACACAATTCCTTGGGTGTGTTAGGAACCGATTTTAATGGAGTCAAATTTAAAATATGCATTGAAGTTTTTAGTTCATATCCCCAAAAAGAAACTGGTAAAATTAAATCACTCATCATGGACCTAACCATTTCCAAAAGAGTCCTATTCCTTCTTTCCGCTACACCATTTTGTTGAGGAGTTGCAGGTGCAGTCAATTGGGATACAATCCCATTTTGAATTAGGTAATCCTTGAAATCCCCAAGAAGGTATTCGCCACCTCGATCAGATCGAATGGCTTTTACGCGTCTACCCAATTGGTTCTCAGCTTCCCCTAAACTCTTTGAACTTGTCGAAGGTTTCAGACTTCCATCTCATTAGGTACACATAACCATATCTTGAGTAATCATCCATAAAAGTGATGAAGTACTCATAACCTCCTTTTGCTTGGGTTGACATAGGACCACATACATCTGTATGAACTAATTCAAGCAACTCTTGGGCTCTTCTACCTTTTGCATTAAAAGGTCATTTGGTCATTTTACCCTTCAAACAAGATTCACAAATTGGAAATGCATCAAAGCCCAATGGCTCTAAGAGTCCATCTTTGATCATTCTTTGAATTCTATTTGAATTAATATGACCCAAACGCAAGTGCCAAAGATATGCATCATTAAAGGCAAACTTTCTCTTTAATGATTTTACATAAGAGTTATGATCTAATTCAGAATTGTATAATTCATGCTTATCACGAGTTAAAATATAAAGACCATCCACAATATTGGCAGAACAGATAAACATTTTTTCCTTCTTTATTACAACATTGTCTTTTAGGCTAACACAATACCCATGTTTACCTAAATAAGTTGCAGAAATTAAATTCCTACGAATATTAGGTATGTATAGATAGTCTTCCAATATTAAAACTCTAGAACTAAAGCATAAATTAAACACTCCGATAGCTACAACCGGAATTCTGCTCCTATCAGCTAAGGTAAGAAACAATTCCCCTTCATTCAGCTTTCTGGTCTCTTGAAACCCCTGCGAAGAATTACAGACATGATTAGTACAACCTCAATCCACACACCAAGGATCCGTGGGATTCTGTACTAAACATATTTCAAGAAGGAACGAACATTTCATACCCTTATTCTTGGCAGCTATGAATTTTGGACAATTTCTCTTCCAATGCCCTTTCTCACCATAATGGAAACACTTTCCTTTGTTTTTCTTTCCTTTGTAGGCAACTCCTAAGGCAATTTTTTTACCATCTTTCTTGGTGAAGTCCTTCTTCTTCTTCTTCTTCTTCTTCTTACCCTTGCCTTTCGACTTAGGTTGAGAAGTAGAAGCTTCACCAATATTGGCTTCAACATTAGAAGTACCAAGAATGCCTTCCACCGCTACCAATTCATTCATCAATTCAGACAAGGAATAAACCTTTTTGTTCATATTATAATTTATTCTGAATTCCTTTAATGATTCTGGTAGTGACTGGAGTATCATATTCACTTGGGATTCTCCATCAATGTTGGCACCTAAAATCTCTAATGTATTCAGATTAGAGATCATTGTAAGACAATGCTCTCTCACTGAAGTACCTTCAGCCATTTTGATATTATAAATTTGCCTCATGGTTTCTTGCCTTGCTGAACAGCCTTGCTCACCAAACATCTCCTTCAGACTATGCATAATGTCCGAAGCAAGTTCTACATCCTGCATTTGATGTTGTAGAACATTTGAGATAGATGCTAGGATATAGCACTTGGCCATTTCATTAGATTTCTGCCAACGATCATATAGCTGTTTTTCCTCAAGAGGAGCATCTAATGAAGAAAAACTAGGACATGGTTGAGTGAGCACATATTTGTGCTCTTCAGCTGTTAAAACAATGTCCAAATTTCTTTTCCAGTCAACATAGTTGGATCCAATCAGTTTGTTCTGATTAAGAATAAAAACAAGTGGGCTAAATGATGCCATGTTCAAATCTGAAAATAATAAACATGAATATAATAAGTAAACTGGACATTATCAATTTAGCATATAAACATATAGTATGGAACCTTAATAAAACCATAACATAATATATGCAACGACAACCCAATCTCATATTCAATATTCCTCAGCATAGAGTGAACATTAAATACTATGATTGATTGAGACCTATTCTCATTATTAGTGCTATCATGATAACTCTTATCAAACACTAATAATATGTCGTTTTTAAATTTAGCCTCTAAGTAATAATAGTAAGAACTCAGCATAAAGGATACTATAATACTTAGTCTAGTGTATACCATTATCTAGAATCATGTGTAGCCACATTTCATCCCTTTAACAGGTTTATTTTGTAGTACCATGATAAAACACATTCTGCATGGAATGCAAAGCTTGAAGCTAAGACAAGGCGTCTAATCAAACCACTATAAACCAAGAAATCCAATCTTGTAGGACCATGAAATAAATACTCTCCGCATGGAATGCTAAGCTCTAGGCAAAGACAAAGTATATATTTCACACTACTATGAACCAACAATGGAGGCCGTGAGATGCAACCCTTGTATCTCTCTCCCACTAGATGTTTTAAGATAAAGGTTTTTAAATTTAAAACATGCATAAACTAATTACACATTGCCTTGCTCTTTATATATGTAAAAACACTTAGAAAAATTTTGAATCCACAGTCCTCGATCGATCCTCGACAAATTCTCGATCGATCGAGAATAAGTTCTACGAAGTTCGATTGATTCTCGACAGATCCTTGATCGATCGAGATATCTTCTGTCAGCTCGATAGATGCTCAACAGATCCTTGATCAATTGAGCATCGCGAATTTTGAATTTTCTAGAATTTTTCTAAGACAGTTTTTCTACGTTTTCATGTACAAAACAACCAGCATACGATCATAATGAACAGAAATTGATATCAAAACTAAATTTCATTGATGCTATAGCCTTAAAGTTCAGTTTAACATACTTAAACTAAAAATTAAACAACATCATAACATCAAAATCAGTTTTTATCAAACAATAATTTCAAAAACCATGTAGAAAAAAAATTTCTAACAACATGAAACTATTGTCTATAATTCCAAAACTATAAACATGTTAAACAGATACGAAATGAAGACCGCTATGATACCATTTGAAGGAAATATGCAAGTGTGCAGCGGAAAAATAACGGATCTACTTCATTCATAAAAGTTAACATGTAATAAATAAGTTTCAGAACTTAAGAACAAGAGAGTGTACCTTAGAGCAGTGAATTTCAAAACTAAAGATCATAATCGCTTGGGACACTTTCAATCTTCACTCCAATTCCACTAACGTCCAAGATGTGTGGTCTCTCAATCAGTTCCAAAGGGAGATTGGAAAGGACTGTCTAATGCTTCTTCACACCACTTCACAATAGTGTTCTTCCAAAATTCTCTACAAAAAATTCTGTATGTTTTTCCCTTTGTGTCTAACCAATTATCTAATTGGGCTGACCTTTTGGAATTTTCCAATTGGGCTTAAGTGTGTGGCTTGGAGTGGGACCAAAAGGCACCAATAAGACACTAGCTCCAATGGGCCTTGGGCTTTTCTGTCAACTCTTGATAAGTCCAAAGTTACCATTAACTATATTTAATACCATTATATAAATATAGTTGCACTCTAGGCCATATCTATAAATTATATCCCAAGACTTTATTATACATGCAACCCCTTCATAAAATATTCGTAGTAACACAAAGTCATAAATGTAGACTGCCACTTTGTAAATTACTACATCTTATCCTTGAGTACCCAGTTTAATCCTTTAAGTTATTCATCATATATTTATGAAATCCAATCTCATAAATATATACTCTAGTAACTATTTACTAAAGTAGTTAGGCCTAACATTCTAAATAACAAACCCATTAAACTTCTCTCAAGGGAATATTTTGTATCTCCATTAAGAGACTGTGAATTCCATTTTGAGAATATATGTTCCATTAACATTATATGCGGTTGCCCAACATACTGAGGTTTTGACCGTAACTTTAGATCTCACTCCTAATATATCAAAGCAACCTACACCTCATGATCAAGTCCATTATTCTCTCAAGATTAAGAGTTCATGCAAATATAAGTCGTAAGTTTATTATTCATTTGACAGCCATTAGGAGAATAATAAATCTCACACCGGTCCAGTTCAATGTGTTTTAATTCTTAAAACATATCAACTAGAAATCTCCATTTCCATGATCAAGACAAATCATCTTAATTGATATGTTATAGTCTCCGCAGATGAAATGCCCTATTTCATCACCGACTACGAACTAAAATTCTGAGTTTACAAAGAACGTGTGATTTATATCTTCTGTGACTTTTCACATAAATCACATACTATGCATCTTATGGACTATATGATAATGTCTCAATATTCATGTTACCATTATTTTAGATAATAGCAAAACAACTTTATTAAACACAACATTAAGTCATACATAATAAAATACATAGCATCATACAATAGGATTTAAAGGCACACATCCTAACAAATATAATAAGTGAATTGGACATTTTCAATTTAGCATATAAGCATATAATATGGAACTTTAATAAAACCATAATATAATATATGCAACGACAACCCAATCCCACGTTTATAATTCCTAGGTAGCAAGTTTATTATAAACACAATGATTGATTGAGAACTATCCTCATTATTAGTGCTATCATGATAACTCTTATTTAACACTAATAATATGCCGTAATACCTTTAGCCTCTAAGTAATAATGACTACTCATTTGGTAGGTTAACATTACACTTAGTCTAGTGTACACCATTATCAAGAATCATGTGTAGCCACATTTCATCTCCTTTTATAGTGTTTAAACTTGTAGTACTATGAAACAAAACACCCTCCTTTGGGATCACGAGGCATAGTCGCCAAGACGAGGTGCTTGTCCACACTACTTTAAACGGGTAAGTTCAATCTTGTATTACTATGAAATAAACACCCTCCTTTAGGATCGCGAGGCACATACGCTAAGACGAGGTGCTTATCCCACACTACTATGAACTAATAATGGGGGCCATGAGATCCAACCCTTGTATCACTCTCCCACTAGATATTTTGAAAGAAAGGTTTTTAATTTTAAAACATGCGTAAACTAATTACACACAGCCTTGCTCTTTATACATGTAAAAAACACTTAGAGAAAATTTTGAATCTTCATTCCTCGATCGATTGAGAATGTACCTCGATCAATCAAGATAAATTCTGACTGCTCAATCGATGCTCAATCGATCGAGCTTCAAGAAATTTTGAATTTTCCAGAATTTTTCTAAGACAATTTTTTAACGTTTTTTATGAATAAACAACCACCATATGAACAATATGGACAGAAAATGATATCAAAACTGAATTTCATTGATGCTATAGCCTTAAAGTTCAATTTAACATACTTAAACTCAAATTTAAACAACATCATAACATCAATATCAGTTTTTATCAAACAATAATTTCAACAACCATGCAGAAAATTAACTTCTAACAACATGAAACTATTGTCACTAATTCCAAAACTCACAAAGCATGTTATATAGATTCGAAATTGAAAACCTGGCTTTGATACCAGTTGTAGGAAAAATACATGTTTGTATCACATACAAAACATACGCAACGGAAAAATAATGGATCTAATTCATTCGCAATTGATAACATGTACTATGTAAGTTTCAGAATTTAAGAACAAGAGAGTGTACCTTGGTGCAGTGAATTTCAAAAACAAAGATCAGAAGCACTTGGGAACACTTTTAATCTTCACTCCAATTCCACTAACGCCTAAGAAGTGTGGTCTCTCAATCAGTTTCAAAGGGATAATTAGAGAGAGTGGCTTACACTCACACATTTTCATAAGAGTGTTGTTCCATACATAAAACTTTGTATGTTTCTCCCTTTGTATTAACTAATTATCTAATTGGGCTGGTCATTTAGGCCTTTCTAATTGGGCTTAAGTGTGTGGCTTGGAGTGGGACCAAAAGAGACCAATAAGACACTAGCTCCAATGGGCCTTGGGCTTTTCTATCAACTCTTGACAAGTCCAAAGTTACCATTAACTATATTTAATATCACTCTATAAATATAGTTGCACTCTAGGCCTTATTTATAAATTATATCACAAGAATTTATTGTACATGCAACCCCTTCATAAAACATTCGTAGTAATACAAAGTCATGAATATAGACTGCCACTTTGAAGATTACTACATCTTAATTCCTTGAGTACCCGGTTTAATCCTTTAAGTTATTCATCATATATTTATGAAATCCAATTTCATAAATATATGCTTTAGTATCTCCTTACTAAAGTGGTTAGGCCTAACACTCTGAATAACCAAACCCATTAAACTTATCTCAAGAGAATATTTTATATCTCCAGGGAATATTTTATATCTCTGTTAAGAGACTATGAATTCCATCTTGAGAATTTATGTTCCATCAACACTAAATGTGGTTGCCTAACATACTGAGATTTTGATCATTACTTTAGATCTCACTCTTGATATATCAAAGCAACCTATACTTCATGACCAAGTCCATTATTCTCTCAAGATTAAGAGTTCACGTAAATAGAACTTGTGAGTTTATTTTTCATTTGAAATTCATTAGGAGAATAATAAATCTCACAGCGACCCAATTCAATATATTTTAACTCTTAAACTATATCAACATACCAACTAGAAATCTCCATTTGCATGATCAAGACAAATCATCTTAGTTGATATGTTATAGTCTTCGCAGATGAAATGTCCAATTTCATCACCAACTACAAACTACAATTCTGAGTTTACAAAGAACTTGTGATTTATATCTTCTATGACTAAATCATATAAATCACATACTATGCATCTCATGGACTATATGATAATGTCCCGATATTCATGTTACCATTACTTTTAGAAAGTAATAGAACAACTTTATTAATCACAACATAATATCATACATAACATCATACAATAGGATTTAAGGGTACACATCCTAACATAGGGTATGCGTGCGCATCCCAACTGTATGTGTACACATATTTCAAGTATGCATATGCATGCACGCTCAAAACCCTAATCCAGAAAATAGAATAGAAAAACAAAGAAAGCGGGGAAATCTATCAGCCTAACATACTTCTAATATAAACATGAAGTAAACTAATACTAAACAAAACATGTTATAAAGAGATACACATATATACAAACAACAAGACAAAGAAAATGTGAAGAGCCAAAGTTAGAACCTTTACCTCAACATATGATGCTCTAGAGCTTCATTTTGACTATTCCCCTCAGTCAATCTATTCGCAACCAAATCAAAATGGGTTAGAAAACTTTATAACTAGAAGACCAAGGCCATAAAAGGTCCCAATCAAATAAAACTTGACTTGAGGGTGTTTTGTGAAAAATTCCCTCTTTGATTCACTATTTTCTAGTAAATCTTGCCTATCTTCCCTTATATTTTCTGTGTGGTTAAAAAAGTACCTTTTATGGCTTTATATAGTGGTAAAATAGGGGTGTGGGGCGGCTCACAGACGATGTGGGATTTTTTCCAGACTGGAATTAAGTGCAAAAAGCTTACCTTACATAGATTCTAGAACCCTAACTACATACGCATACTCGTGCATGCATGTGCATGCCATAAGCATGCGTACACATGGCTTGAGTATGCGTACACATACACGTGCTTGCATGCATACACTTAGGGTTTCCTGCAACCTTTCTTTTTCAAACATAGTTTATTTCTTCCAAAAGTAAGTTTATATTTTCCAAAAATATATCCTCAAGTCAATTTTCATCTAATTGTGCCCTAAACCACCCTTGGGCCTTAGAGTACTACCATCAATAGGGAATGGGGGGCCCAAGTCGTTAGGGCATCTATGGTAGTTTTTTAGGAACTCGAGTTTTAAAAATGTGGTTTTTCTCAATATTTCACAGTGGTAGATTGCTAAATATTTCAACTAAAGATGGTATTTGGCCATTTTGACCGAGTTCAAGAGGCTCATTTAAAAGTTTGTGCTTGAAACCTCCATCAAATCAATTTTTTTTTTTTTTTTGTGCAACTTCCAATTGTGTTTGATTTGCAATTTGACATCATTTGACCCATGTTTGACTAAGGGCAAATTAAAGGCATGGATAGCTGTACAACTTGGGTAAACGTTAAGTTGAAAAGGGGCAAGTGTTTGAAGTTTCGAGGGCTTTGGTAACAAGTTGTTTAAGGATTGCTTTAGGCTCATTTGGTTGGGTGAATTTTAGGAAGGATGGAGAAAATGGGAGAGAAAATGGTTTTAGTGGGTATTTGGTTGGAGAGATAAGAGGATAGAAAACTAGTGGGGCCCAAGGTATTTTCTCCTTGGGCCCACCAAAAATCAATCCCCCTCATTTGGAGAGATTTATGAAAAGAAAATTGGAGTGGGAAGGGGATAGATGGAAAATGACTCATCCACCCCTTATAATCAAATTGTGTATGTTGATTAAACTATCATGCTCCTTTTTTGTTCAACTACAGTAAGATGTTGTTTTGCTTCTTCTTCTTTTTTCATATCAAATGACAAAAAAAAAAATTTATCTTGCTAGATGTTTTATTAGTTGTGTCAGTTTGTAAGTTGTAGTAATTAAAAAAAATTGTAAACTATTAAAAAAATTGGTTTTTTATGTAAACAAAAAATCTCAAGTTTGAAAATCAAACAATTAAATATGTTTTACAAGTATAAATTTGTATTGATGAATTTGTAGGTATGATTCTCTATATTTAGATTCTAATACAATAGAATAATCCTCTAATTCGATCCCCTTAGAAAAGTCTTTGATTCAAGTATTGCATTGATGTAGTCTTCACTTGAACACATGATGTCCTCCACATGGATTGCAAAGTGGATTGAAAGATCTTTGGAATGAAATTGAGATGGATCTCTAGCTGTGTGCTTGTTGGATATTTCTTGTTTTTCGTGGGTTCTTCAAATGGTCTTTATCTTCATAGATTTGTGGTGGAATTTCTTCAGGGCTTTAGAGCTTGAATCTGGTGAAGCTTCGATGGACCAAAGTCTTTGAAGTTTCTAGAGGTTTTGAAGCTTGATTCCAGTGAAACTTTGAGACTTGGAACAACGATTTTGGATGAATGTTATTCATCTTTGAAGATTTGTAGTGAAAGTTCTTTGGGACTTTAGAGGATTAAATCCATAGAGCTTCACTAATTTGTAGTCTCTTGGTGTTTATGGAGGCTTTTGAGCTTGATTCCGATGAGCTTGGAGATCTAGAAAGATGACTTGAATGATTTTTCTTCAAATGTTCTTCATCTTCGAAGGTTGAAGTTCATGATATTCTTGGAGACTTTGGAGCTTGATTCCAGCAGAGTTTCGAGACTTCTGAATGTGTATCTAAATCCCTTTCATAAGACTAAGGAGGGTCTATATTTATAGGAGTCTTGGGGTGGTGTGATCACACGTAATTGGCTAATGAGCAGTGACGAATGTCATAATTTAAATGAAGGGACTTTACGCCTTGTTTTCCAGGAGACACATGACATTATTTGATTAATCAAAGTATTGTAATATAAAATAATACATGACAGTGTTTAATTTAACTGCTGATGTCATTTAAAATTAAAATATTAACATGTGTCGATGTGTGATTGGCCCTTAAGTATTCTTTGCAATTTAATTTAGAAACACTTGGAATATTTCCATTGGTCTCTAAATAAAGTCAGTGGGACCCACTAAATAGCATGTGGTGCTTTGTGATAAGTTACAAAATTTCCACTCCTACAAATGCCCCCTCAAGACTTGTTCACATACGTAATCTTTGAGTGAGTCTAGAAACTTAAATTTTGATGCTAGAGTCTTGTGCCCAATACCGACTCCTCAGACTAAGACACCAATCAATTTCTAGTGTAGGCGGGGATTGAAACTCAAATCTCTTATGCAATTATCAAAGACTTTACCAGTTGAGTTACTTAATTAGCATGCCATGCAATTACAAACCCAATCCTTTATATAACTAAAGCCACTTATTAGGTGGCATCTCTTGAAGGGTCTAATAGTCTGTTTGGAGTGAGGGGGAGGGAGGAAAATTAGAGTATAGTAGAGTAGATTTAGCCTAAAATTAGTCTATTTTTAGCCAACTCTACTCTACTCCCCTCCACTCCCCCTCCATCTCCCCTCCATTCAAAAAGGCCCTAAATGTACACTAAGGCCCACGTATAATTTCCTTGAACTTCACTTATGAGAGAGGCAGCGGTGCCTTTTGCTTCTTTTGCAAGATTTTCTTTTCATTTCTTTTTTTTAGCCGCCACCTTCTTGAATATTAGGGTTTCTGTGGCTTGTAAAAAGCAATAGTAAGCCTCACTTTTCAGTTGAGGTTCCAACCACTTGTTATTGTTCTTCTTTGTTTCTTTGTGTTTTTTTTTTTTTTGCTACTGCGAATATCTATCTTCTCCATGGAACTTCTTCTTCATCTTCTTATTTTTTGTGACTTATTTCTTTCCTTGGTTTTGTATTTTCCATGAAACATTGCCCTTTTTTTTTTTCAATCGTCCTTCATCCTCTTCTACTTCAGTATTTTTCTTCTCTTTCTCTGTTTCATTGGAACTTCATGCTCCTCATTGTTTTTTGACAATTGTTTCTTTGGCGTCTTCCTTTGTTTTTTTGGTTTTTGAATGTTCGCTTGGGTAGCAAGGTTGTGATCTTCCCATGCTCAAATGGACAATTTGTTTTAATGCCCCCTTGGATAGCAAGGTTGTGATCTTCCCATGCTAAAGTGGACAAGATTTTTCTTTTCTTTTTTTTCAAGAGCTGTGATTATCTCATTAACAGACAAGAAAAATCATCAATTCTTGAATGTGGATGGCACCATGTTGTCTTATGAGCTCAATGAATCTTAGACTAAAACCTTCACTTCATCATCAAGGCTCCTTCAGAGATACAAAGTGACATTTCCAAACTTCGAAGGCACAAGGAAATGCCAACGTGACTTTGAAGATGAGAGATGACACGATGAAGAACTTAAAGATGCGAGAAGACGTCACCAAGACTTTGAAGATAGCGATGCCATCATGACTTCAAAGATGTAAAGAGACACAAATTTGACTTTAAAGATGAGAAGTAACATAGCCGATGCTTTAAAGATGCTAAGTTGTTGCAATTCAGAAGAGAGGTGATGTAGCGCAAACTTCAGAATTGCAAGGCAACAAATCCATACTTTAGAGATGCAAGGCAACACAACTTAGACAGGAGGTGATGCAATTCGGACTTCATAGATGCGAGGCAATACAACTTAGATGAGTGATGATGCAGTCCAAGCTCTAAAGATGTGAAATGATGCGATACAACCTAGAAGAGTTTAACCTAGTTATTTAGCCAAGTGATTAATTAGCTAAATTATTCAAATCTAGGTTAACACAAGTAAATCATATCAAGTAAAAAATGCAAAAATAAAGAACACAACGATATGATAACCCAGGAAAACCAAATCGGTAAAAAACCTGAGGAGAATTTTACCTAGCTATCCTCAAGGTAAAACAAGATCCACTATGAAAAAATTGAAGTTTTACAATAGCGACTTAGACCACTAACATCCTATTGCTACCTTAAGTAGAAAACTTACTACCATGACCATATGACAGCTTTGAGTAAATGGACTACTTCTTTCTCAGATCCACAGCATCCACAAGTACACCCACTTGTATTTCTCTTTAAGCTCTTGAAATAGTAACTGAAGTGATCACCAAACTCTCGACATCAATCTTGATCTTGATAACCCTAAGTGTGTATGAAGGTAAACACCTCTAGATCTCACAAGAGATTCATACACACAACATATCAACAACCTTTAAAATGTGGCTAGGGTTTTTCTATTTATATGAGACATAAAACATAAAACCCTACACGTTAAACGGGCTTGGGCTGAGTTGAAAAATTCTCCAAAAAAACAATCTGCACGAGCTTCAATCGATCGAGTCTAATTTTCGATGGATCGAGTCTAATTTTCGATCGATCAAGCCTTGTAGAAATTGAATAGTAATTTCGTGCAATTACTCAATTTCAACTTTACACATAAACACACTTTGAGCAGCCTATATCTATACTCTAAGTTTTGATCATGGTTTGCCAACATATACATATTGAAGTTCTAATACATTAGTTCCTAATTTCTTAGAACCTAACAAACTCCCCCTTTGGCAATCCGTGACAAAACACATACCAAACACAAAAATGCTCAAAGTTACAAAACAACCCATTACAACAAAATTTCCTAAAACAATTCAATCAACTATTATCTATCAATATGTAGACAGCAGCACGACCGAATCAACCTGTATATTGTTGTAACACTCAACAAATACATAAACGTATGTGTGGAAAATACAAGTAAAAACAAAATATATTCGTGATCTCACAAAACAGAAAATAAAAGACATATATCATGAATAACATTATAATATAAATCAATAATCAATGTAGCACATGTGAAACAAGAAACAATAAAAGAGATTAAAAAATATGTCTCCCCCTAAAAAAATGTCTCCCCCTAACATATACATCCCATATCATGAAACAATAACAAAAATACATCATGAATCTCCTAAATACAATCTAAAGCACCAAAGCTCAAAACCATCAAAACATCAAAATCTCCCCCTATCTCCATCAATATGTACTCCCCATTTTTGTGACGAATTGCCAAAGGACAATTAAGGCTCATCATCATCAAAAGGAGGTGGTGGAGTAGATCGCCGAAAACTCGTCAAATCTGCACGGAAAGCCTGAAGCTCCGTGAGCACATCCACCAAATGCTGTCCATGCGCCGCCTAAATTGTTATGACAGTATCCAACACACTCCGAATGGATGAATTATCCTAAGTAGTAGGTGGAGCATTAACTGAGGCGGTGGGATCAACAAACTCCTTAGTAGATGCATCACCAGATGTAGGAGGCCAAGATGCATCACCTGTAGAATACTCTACACAGGAGCGTTTAAAGCTAACTTTCATCTAAGCCGCTCTTTACCTAAGAAAGGTGGCACCTATGGGGGCGATGATATGAGCAAGCTCGGATGCAGGAAAATCCTCTAAACCCAAATCTAACAAAATCCTATGAATGAAAACCAGAAAGAAAAGAGCATGAGACCTAGAACTACTCCTATGAACCTCAACCAAGTAACAAATGAAAAGAGACAAAAAACACATAGAAGCATTAGTCACAAAGGCATACAAAAATGTACAACGCTCAATAGGAATGGTGTGCAAGAGAGAGATAGGCCAAATAAAATGACATGAAATCTAGAAAAACAAGTAATGAACCTCAGTAAGCTCATGGAGGTGATACGACAATCAGTACCCCACTGAATGGTAGTACCAATGATGAGGGACATGATGTCGTCCAAGGGAGGAGACTCATCATAAGGATAAATAGGCTGTTGTGCCAAAGGTACACCAAGAGCAGAAGCCACTCCCTGAGGAGTAGTGACATACTCTTCTCCCTTTATCCACCTCTTTACAAACTAAATGTTAGATGAAGTGGAGTGAATAGAGAGGTTCGAATAGAACTCTCTGATCTGAATAGCCAAAGGAGGATGATATACATCTAAAAGAGGCAACCAACCCCTACAATCAAAACTCCTACGAATCTTAGGATCGACCTCATCTAAAATCACTTTCCTCTCAGCCCACACCTTGCTATATACATTCAACTTCTTTAAGGTTTCTTGATATTTCGGGCTAAGGAATCTATCACTCTGGAAATCAGGGGTAGAGGAGGAGGTGGGTTTCTTATTGGCTCTAATCTTACTAACCATGATGCTAAGGGAAGGAAAGGAAAGACCAAAATAAAAACCAAAGAAAGAAAAACAAAGAAAACCAAGGGCAGACTGCATCAGACAGGGTTAGAGAGAAAACAACAATAGAAAATATCATTCTATATGATGCTTGAGCTAAATGAACAAATGATGCATGCTCTAATGCATTGAAAACAGTTCAATTATTCTTTAGAAACCAACAATTGACTTGAACATAGAGTTTTAATACAAAAACCCCAAATTTTGAAGAACAAAATTTCAAAAAGTAACCCATATTGAGTAATTAACCATCATACTAGTTAATAAGCATCATATAATGAATTAATCAATCAATTACACAAGTCACTTTTACCAATTACAACCCAATTGAACAAAATTCCCAATTTCATGTAGTTTCAAGCCCTAGAATTTCAAATTGTTTTCAAAACATCAAATTAATCAACTTAATGCATGGGAAACATGTTTATAGAATCTAAGAACAAAAATCCAAAGATTAATTTTGAAAGAAACCAACTCAAAAATCAAAAACCTCAAATTCCTATGGGTTCAAAAATCTCACCTAAAATGCATGAAAAATGCATGAAAATGTAAATAAAATGAAAAGGAAAGGGTAATAAGGTCTTACTGGCACAAGAAGACAAAAACCTTGAGAAAAATTTGGAAGAAAACGACAAAAATCTGACTGGAAGTGGATCGGTAGAAGAGAGAGAGCAAAAAACTTTTTGAAAAGTTTGAATAAAGTGAAGAACACGTGGGAAAAGCTTGATTTAAAAAACTCTTAGACTGATTTTCAATCTGTCAAAAAAATATGTTCGATCTATCAAAGAACATCCTCGATCGATCCAGCACCAATCGAGCACTGATCGAGCCAGACAGATTATAACCAAAATTTTAATCGCATTTTCGATCGGTCGAGCAATAGGTTCGATCGATCAAAAATCTTGAAAAATCTGTTTTTTGAAAAACATAACATTTGAATGCAAAAACTCCTCAAAACACATTGTTTTATGTATGAAATGTATGAGTATGAGATGAAAATTTTTTCAAAAACTCTTGAATTCAACCCAGATCTTCCAAAAACAAGATTTTCAATCAATTTGTCTTCAAAATACAAACATTAAAACATATTTTGCATTAGAATCCACACACATTTAAACTAGGATGGCCACAACAAGATCACACACAATATTATGTACTAAGTTTAGCAAAGAGTAACTTGTGTAGTGTGTGCAACTAGTAAAAACTTGAGATACATGTGAGGTGATAAGTAAATAGAAATCAATCACATTTTCTACAGAATTCATCACATGAATTTGAAAGTAACTATCGCCTAAAGAGTTACATCATATGACTCCCACATCTCCTAGAAAACAAGCTTGCGATCATGTAAGTTTCTTGATTTGCCTCATAATGTCGCACCAATTTTTATTTCAATTTGAATTTAGTATCGCCCAATAATGTACACACCAATTTTATTAAATTTGAATTCATTATAACCGAGGCTACACCTTATGTTCTTTTTATGCATATCCTACACTTTCTCGTGCACAAAATCGTATGATATGCACTAAGGTGTTCATAATTGGCTAGTAAACAGTGGTGAGATGGTTATTTATGCCTTTCTCTTAGGATTTTTTAGTCCTTACAATCAAAAGCATGTGACTTCAAAATTAAGATCATGTGATCAAAAACTATGAACAACTCCACAAAACATGCACAACATAACCAAAACTAATAAAGTGCAATAAAATAAGCTCATCCAAGCTAAACAAAAGACATAAACATGTTATGTAAAAATAATATGGCCAGCCTTGATCTCAAGTCCAAAAACAATAATGCAAAACACATTTTAAAACAAAAACAAAAACAACCTAACATGAAATGCATGAATGTTATGCAATACAAATCCTAAAAGCAAAAAGAAACCAAAACAACAAAGGAAGAATGGTCACAAAGAATAGAGAGATGAAGCAAAAGGACCATGTAAGCCAAGAATGACTAGGACACAAAATTACACCAATTACTTGATGAAGCATCTCAAACTTACTTCTATCAAAAGGCTTGGTGAAGATGTCAACATTCTGACGTTCAATAGGGATATATTCAAGAGCCAAAATCTTTCTTTCAACCAGATCCCTAATAAAGCGATATCTAATCTCTATGTGTTTTTTCTTAGAGTGTTGAACAGGGTTCTTAGAGATATCGATAGCACTAGAATTATCACAATAGACAACCATGGTGTCTTGTGACATCCCTGTTAAGATTAGTGCCCTTAAATCTTATTGTATAATGTCATGTATGATATTATGTATGACATTATGTATGTTATGATGTATGACTTAATATTACTATTAATAAAGTTGTTTTATTATTATCTAAAATAATGGTAACATGAATATGGGACATTATCATATAGTCCATGAGATGCATAGTATATGATTTATGTGAATAGTCACAGAAGATATAAATCACAAGTTTTTTGTAAAATCAGAATTATAGTTCGTAGTCGGTGATGAAATGGGGCATTTCATGCGAAGACTATAACATATCAACTAAGATGATTTGTCTTGATCATGGAAGTGTAGACTTCTAGTTGATATGTTTTAAGAGTTAAGATATATTGAACTGGACCGCTGTGAGATTTATTATTCTCCAAACGACTGTCAAATGAATAATAAATCTCACGGCTTCTATTTACATGAACTCTTAATCTTGAGAGAATAATGGACCTGAATATGAAATGTAGGTTACTTTGATATATCAAGAGTGAGATCTAAGGTAACGGTCAAAACCTCAGTATGCTAGGCAGCCACATTTAATATTGATTGAACATATATTCTCAAGATGGAATACATAGTCTCTTAACGGAGATATAAAATATTCCCTTGAGATAAGTTTAATGGGTTCAGTTATTCAAAGAATTAGGCCTAACAACTTTGGTAAGAAGCTACTAAAGTATATATTTATGAAATTGGATTTCATAAATATATGTTGAATAACTTTTAAAAGGATTTAACCGGATACTCAAGGATAAGAAGTAGTATTTACAAAGTGGCAGTCTACTTTCATGACTTTGTATTACTACGAATATTTATGAAGGGGTTGCATGTATAATAATTTCTTGGGATATAATTTATAAATAAGGCCTAGAGTGCAACTATATTTATATAGTGGTATTAAATATAGTTAATGGTAACTTTGGACTTGTCAAGAGTTGAAAAAAAAGCACAATGGCCATTGGAGCTAATGTCTTATTGGTCCCTTTTGGTCCCACACTAAACCACATACTAAATGCCCAATTGGAAAGGCCCAAAATGTTAGCCCAATTAGATAACCAGTTATAAGAAGAGAAACATACAGAATTTTATAGAAAAAAAAGGAGAGACATCATTGTGAAATGGTGTATATGTGAGTGTTGGACACTCTCTCATTCTCCCTTGAACAAAAACTGATTGAGAGACCACACATCTTGGGCGTTAGTGGAATTGGAGTGAAGATTAAAAGTGTTCTCAAAAACTTATGATCTTTAGTTTTGAAATTCACCTTACCAAGGTACACTCTTGATTCTATATTCTGAAATTTACATAGTGCATGCTATCAATTACGATTGAAGTAGATCCGTTTATTTTCCGCTGCGTATGTTTTGTATGCAATACAAACATGTATCTGCATGTACTTAAGGCTGTTCTATGTATAACAAACTACACCATTAATTGGTAACTTGTGGTGTGTGTGCGTTTTATTGCAAGCTCAAAATGGCGTCGAAATGAAGGCATTATATATATATATATATATATATACATACATACATACATACATACATATATATATATATATATATATATGTATGTATGTATATTAAATATCCAGATGTTTGCCTAACCGAATCTTGCTAGCTAGTTATTTTCCTGGTTTTATTTATTATCTCTTTCTTTCTTTTTTACTTGAAATGCAAAAGTTACTTCGATATTGAGGCAGGCTAGATGACAAGTTTGGCTCTGTGCCCTTAATTTTATTCTGAAGTATTTAACTTATCAATTTACAAACTCTAATTTTCCCATTGGTTTAGTTTAAGGGTGGAAATTCCTCAAATCTAAGTTATTTGAGTTGTGTCAAGGACTGTGATGTTGTAATATATATAGGCCATTCATTTGAGAGAATGAAGTTTTCCTTGAAAGGATTTATAACCACCCATTACTTTGGGTTGAGTTAAATCATGTTCATAAACCGATCGACCACTCAAATGGAGCAAAACTATGACTTTTCCTCCTGGTAACATTGAATTAACTTCTGCTGCCAAACTCAATGATGACGACATGTTTCTTAATTCCTATCTAAAAAAATAAAACATGTTTCATAATTTAATCATTTTCAGCATGAGCAAAACATGCATAACATCCATTTTATCTTGACAACCTTACATGTTACGTTGCTACATGCAATATGTTAGCTTCCACGGTGCTTTTAACAACTTATCTTTGTCTTTTAGTTACCAATAAATAGATCTTCTGCCTAGAAATATATAACTTGGGGTCTACTTTCCATCGTTTGTACTCAACTCAACTCAACTTAATTGAGGCTTAATCCCAATTAAATTGAGATTGGGTATATGAATACTCCTCAATTAATTGGAAGTCAACAAAAATATCATCATACGAATTTTTTTTAAAAAAAAAAAACCTTCTTTCAAGCCTTCCTCATTAATGTTATTAACGCCTAAGTTTTTTCTTTCTTCTAATGTCTCAAAAATTCTTTTTTCACCAAACCAATAGGTATTACCTAGATTACTTTGAAATTTACTTACATGGCTATGACAACAAATTGTGGTAATGTCTACTACATATAGTATTGCATAGATTAAGCTACCAACAATTTCAACATTTACTCAGTAAAAAAAAAAAAGTCTAAACATATAGTTTATTGTGCATTTTCTTTTGAGTGGTGTTTATTTTACACAAGTTATTGCATATAACATACACACGCACGATTTCACTTTGAACTCGTGATTCAAAATTACAATTTTCAAGTTGATCATCTTGACTTCAAGTCATGAGTTCAATGTAAAATCGTGTGTGTTCGGAATCGTGACTTTGAGTCAAGAGTTCAGCACAAAATCGTGCATGTATATTTTATGTGCAAGTGTGTGTGCACTAGTTATTATTCTTTTCTTTATATCTTCTTCATTTGTTGGGCATTTCTTTTCATACAACCTTGTTGGTAGTGAATAAGAGTATCCAGTTGTTCTAGAATTTCTACGATATAATTAAAGATTAAGTGGCAACTTTATATAAGTCCACTTTATTTGGATCGAAAAGACTATACATAAGAGGTTATCCATCTCATGTCGACCACCCAAAAAAAACGTTGTGCATTTGTCATGGTTTTCGCAACATGTTAACAATTAAAAAAAAAAAAAAAAATCAGTAATAGAGATAAATTTAAACTCTACATGTTTTTATTAAAAATACTAGAAAGTACCAATTTTGCTACAATGCTTTTGGCGATACTTGTAATAATATTAAATTCATGCTACAAATGCCAAATCCAAATACCCAATTATAGATGCAACATGATTTCTCTAACCTTATGTTCTAATAATTAAATATCATCACAAATGTGTGTATGTATATATGAACATAGAATTATAAAAATACTCACATGATTCTGTTAATACACATTATCTTCACTAACTTTAAAGCCGTATCTAATAATTGCATTATGAAAAATTGAAAGTACCATTGCTCGAGACTTGTTTAAAGCCCTACAATAAATTCGCAAGCTTACAAACCTTGTGTTCTATGAGAAATTATTAAGTTCACCAAGAGGATTGTTGAACTGGTCATCTCAACCAATGAAATGATGCTACCTATATAAGTAAATATCTGAGTCAACTTTCTAATCAGCATAAGAAATTAAAAACCAAAAATTAACAAGTGAGGTAGTGGCGTTTAATTGGTTGGGAGGATCACTTTGGCAGTCATTCAGTGGACCTAATAATTTCTCGTGATCTAGAACTTCAATTTAGCAATCCATAAAATACTTTTGTTTCTCTTTTTTAGTTTTCACTTATCTATGCAATTTTTTTGTATCCATTGGATTTAATTCAAAATACAATCGAATTTAAAAAAAAAAAAAAAAATTTAGGGACTGATGTATTTGTTTGATTTATAATCTAAACTAGCCAGGCTTGGGTGTACATCTGGTTGCCAATAATATAGATTTATCTTTTTAGTTTTCCTCACATTAAATATTTTATTATTTTATTATTGGATTTCAAAATTTTAGGAAATTCATTAATTCCCCACATTTTTTATGGCATCCAATATTATGCGAGACTCCGATATACACAAAATCCTAATTTTAAGAATTATGAAATATTCTGTGGATTATTATTTATAAACAACACTGGTTTTGGAAATATTATTCAAAGATATTGGTCATTTAATTGGTGGGAAGACACCTTTTATTTTAGGAAAAATTACACTTTACCACTTTAAATTATATTTATGATTACACTTTACACCATAAACTTTTCGAATACATTTTTTATATCCTAAACTATGATCTTGTTATACTTTGCACCTCGACATCAAGTTTGTTGTTAATTGGGATAGAAAATTATAACATCACATGAAAAGACCTAATTGTCCATCTTCTCAGTACTTTAAAAATAAAAGATAAATTACACTTTATCATCCTAAACTATACTCTTAATAACACTTTACACCCTAAACTTTGAATTTTCATCCAAGATAACAGCAAACTTAACGTCGGGGTGTAAATTATAACAAATGTCATAGTTTAAGGTGCAAAACAAACATTCGAAAAGTTTAAGGTGCAAAGTGTAATATGTGGTATAATTTATGGTGGTGAAGTGTAATTTCCCTTTTATTTTTTACCCAATAATTAGAGATTAATTGTGCTAATAAAAAAGGGTAAAATATTTTTGTTTCTCTTTTGGTCTCTAAACTTTATCAAAATTTTATTTTTCATTTCTATACTATAAAAAATTCATTTTTTGTCTTTAAACTATTGGAAAAAAGTTTTTTTAGTCCCTATTTTTTCTCTCTAAACTATATTAAAAAAAAATTGTTTACAAAGTTTAAGCATGAAAAAAGAAAATTTTAAATTTTAGGAATGAAAAAAAAAAATTGGTAAAGTTTAGGGATTAAAATAATATTTACAAGATTAGTTAAATATCTTGAAATAATTACCCTCCATACAGATTCATTCCGGTCGTTCACTGGAGAGTTGCAAGACATCTTTGATTAGGATGGCTTAGAAAATTAGGTGAAGTTTCTTTTCCCTGCTTCATTTTCTTTAATTGATTTTGGATTTGTGTGCTTCTTAGTTGTGTATGATGTGGTCATGATGGGTGTATGGTGGCTATTGCGTCTTGTTAGTTGGAGACTTGGAGGTCTGTGGTCTTAAAAAATTTTATGGCCTGAAGTGTACAGAACCTTATGGCTTGAAAGAGCCAAGGCCCAAAAATCATAACATTTTTGGGCTTGGTGTGTATGAAATTCGAGGGAAATGGTTCCAAACCCATGAGAAATTAAACAAGTTTAAGCCTTTTAATGAATTGATTGAGGCTGAAACCCGTCGGTTTCTTGACGACAGAAAATTTCTGTTAAATTTGGGAACATGAATCATATTGAACTTTGACATTGTTTGTCTATTCTATAATTTAAGGAATTGTTTAAGCTTAGGTTTTGCCAATTTGTTAAGAGCTTATGCTTTTTTGAGAGAGAGAGAGAGAGAGAGAGAGAGAAAAGAGAATGGATTTTATAAAAATTGGTTGTGAGTGAATTTAAGAGGCCATGAAAGTTGGTACTCGGTATTTCATTACACATGCAGTTACAAGAGTCTTCATTTACCCATGTGCACTCTCTAAATCTAAGAGTGAGTTTAGTTCAGTTTTTTTTGAAAAAACACCTTTTGAAACCAAACTCTTACTTTATATTTCCGGCCTCAAAAAACGCATTTTGGCTTCTAAAAACCAAAACAAACACACACTAAGCACTTAAAAATAAGTTATTTGGGGAATACTTAGACTTAAAATCTTGGTTTAGTTTAAATGTCGACAATGGAATGGGAATTTATGACCTCAGGGATGGAGCTACATATGGCCATGGCCCTCCTTTAGGCTCAATTTTTTTTTTCTTTAATAAAAAAAGTAATAATAATATTTATAGTTTTTGTTAAAATTAAAATTTTTAATTGTTTGGCATCCTGCAATGTATGAATTGGTTCCCCCTAAAAAAAAAAAACTTTTATGGAACTTAAAAATAGTGACAAAATTATTAAAAAAAATTATGATACTAAAAAATAAATTATACAAATGATATAAAAACCTCACTTAAATTCATTATTTTTGTGAGAATAAGACATTAATATTCATTCCCAAATCTAAAATAAAATTCCTATTTGATATGAGTAATAAAATATTGTCAAAAAGTTTTTAAGTTTTTATAGTGGGTCATTCTACCGTACTCACCTCTTTTTGTGTGGGTACGGTACCCACTTATAGATCTAACCATTGATTTCACTTATTTTAATTCTGGCCGTTTATGTGATTTTAATGAATTACCAATTACCGGTCAAGCAGGTAACGTATAAAATCAAATACAGGGAAAAAAATGTCTTTTCTTTTTCCTCTCTTGCCGTCTCGCGTTCTCTTTCTCTACTTCTCTAGTTTTCTTGTGCTTCATCAATATCTTGCATTCTTTCAAATCCGCTCCTCATCGATCACCTCATCTATATAAAAATCTTAGGTAAGCATTTTCCATACCTTTTCCTTGAATTTATCGTCAAGATTTGAGTTTTTGAATGGTGGGTTTAACAATTTATTTCAAGTGAAAGTGAGAGTAGGATAGGTTTTTTCTTCATCCCTTTTTCCTTTTCCTTGGATTTGTTGTCAAGACTTGGGCCTATTTGATTGGTTTTTGTTTTCCTCTAGGAATTTTGGAGGACTAGCATTAGGATGTTGTGAAATCTGAACTGAAATTTCGTAATAGGCAAATTCAAATCACAAATCAAGCCACTTGCTTCGATTTTTCCCAATGAAAACCCATGTGAAAATTTCCCATTGAACAATCCTCCGGCAAATTTGTAATGTGAACTTTAATTTTATATATTTATTTATTATATAGAAAATTTGATTTCATTACATAAACCATTGCACTCATTCTGGTTTTTCATTTACTATTACTAGTGTATCTTCCTTTTTGTTAAGTGGCTTTGAAGTTTTTCGTTTATGATTACTATTGTATTTTGACTATCAGCCATATTAGTTTTTACTTTTTAGTCAAATTCGATAGTACCGCCTAATGCTTCGTTGGTACCATCCAATGTGACTAATGTACCATCCAATTTGATTAAACAAAAATAATGGAACCACTAAATGTGACATTGATACTGACTAATGTGATGTTGGTACTATCTAATATGACTAAAAAAATAAGAGAGCCACTGAATATCATAATGGTACGATAATATGTGATTTTTTTTTTTATAATAATATGTGATGTTAATACTACCTAATGTGAATAAAAAAAATAAGGAAACCATCAAATCTAATAATGGTACAATCATATGTGATTTTGGTATTTTCTAATGTCACTAAAAAAATAAGAGAACCATCAAATGTGAAAAAAGTAAGATCATATGTGACATTAGTACTGCCTAGTGTAACAATGGAACACTCAAATGTGAGAAAAAAAAAAAACATTGAATGAGATAAAAGTATGGTTACATGTGATGTTGGTACTGCCCAATGTAATGATGAAACTTTCAAATGTGAGAAAAAAAATAAAGGTGCTACTAAATGTGACAAAAGTACGGTTAAATGTGATATTGATACTGCCTAATGTGACAATGGAACCATCAAATGTGAGAAACAATAAGGGAATTATCGAATGTGATAAATGTACAGCCACATATGATGTTGGTACTATTGATACTGTATTTTGTCCAGCCCCGATTTACATGTCAAAACAAAAACCAAAAAATTTGAAAAAAAAAGATGTAAAATCATTAATTTTAAAGGGTACAAATAAATACAACATGATGGGATGGTGAATCAAAAGGTGACAATTTTTTAAAATCATTTTTGTAGTAATAAGGCCAAAACCCTAGTTGAGTATGGTCTAAAAGTTGGCTTTTAATCCGACCGTCAAATTGTGTTGAATTTTGGACTGTCTCGTAGGACATATTTTTCCATTCAAAACGATAGTTTACGGGCCAAAATCGGCGTTAAAACAGATGAGATATCACCAAAATACCAAAAATCCTAATAAAATTCTCACTTTTTATAAGGAAAAATTGGCAGTTTTTTACCCGACTTCGCGCAATAATTTGTACCAATTGGGCAAGAACTAGAGCGAGCAAGCTGGACCATTTTGAAGAACCAAGTCTTAGCTATATTTCATCAAAAGGGATCAACAATATCTGCTCCAAATTAGAAGATATGAATTTTTAAAGAAAAAACGTTACAGAATTTTTCAGCACTGCGTCACCTTTTTTAGCGTGATATCTCAACGACAGTAGCTCTAAATTGAGCAAGGCCATGACCATTACTAGACATCCAAAGCTTTCCTAGCATATAAAGTTTGAAGAAAACATAGCTCAGATTTTCCTCCAAAGAGCTTTCCAAACAACTGCGCGAAGATCGGACCAAAAATTAAAGGAAAAAAAAAAAAAAAACCGAAATATGCTAATGAGGTGGCAAAAATGGAAGGCTAGCTTAGGTGCAACATGTTACACCTAGAGCTAGCCTCCCATTTCCTCATTCTCCTATAAATACCTCCTCATTTTCTTGTAAAAAAATATGAACTTTTCATGAGAGAAAAATAAGAAAATAGGGAGAAAAAGTGAGGAAAGTCAGGAAAAAGTAAGAAAATTCTGGAAAAATAGACCCAAAAATTCTGAAAAAAGTTCTCTCTCTCTCTCTCTCTCTCAAGAAAATCCACAAAAAAAAAAAAGCCTCATGCATTGTTGTTTATTTTTGTGGGTAAGCTTGTAGGGATGGGTTAGTTTCTTTAATAATTACACCCATCCCATCCTCTCTTATTATCTTGTAAACATCATTTCAATTGGCTTGTCTTGATATTTTCAAAAGAGACATTCAAGATACAATTCCAACTCCTCATGTAAAATAAAAAAATTGTTGTCTAAACCATACAAAGACAAAAATGACGTTAGACCACCATGGCCAAACAACACTCGACCACCATGGCCAGTTCACCCACGCACACTGCCATCTCCATGGATAGCTAACCAAACCCACACATATTACACAACTATAGCTACAAATCCACCCACCAAAATCTCAGCAACCCCCAAATTTAGCCATTACTGCCGGATCAACAATTCCTCACCCCTATCTACAATTTTCTACATATCAACATTATCTCCTGCAACTTTTCGTCCCCTGCATCTCTTACGATCAAAGACCCAAAACACTAATGCAAAGTCAAGCAAAAAGGTGAGATAGAGGAGGTAAATGAAAATGGTACAAATGAGCAGAAAATCATGAGGCCAGTTAAGGTGATCAGAGTAAGCTAAGAGGCACAAAAAAGGAACAAAAGTTGGAGGCAACTCAATCTCCTTCAAATTCACCTTCCTACTCTATTGTGTTCTGTTCTAATCCAAAATTTGCCAACGATGACTCAGGCCAGCGAATCAACCCCCGTGATTGGGCTTCTGGCCAATGCTCTTCCTCATGTTTGTAAATTGTCCACCAAATCTCATCCAAGATCCAACCCTCTCAAGAGTCCGGCTTTTGTATGTTGTGAATAGTGTAATATTAAACCTAGGTTTCCACTCTCCTCTGTGTGTGTGTATTCAGTCCGTGTCTTTCTCCAAAATAAAAAAAAATAAAAATTAGAGCCTTCAACTTGATGAGAAGACATAAGGTTGGAGTGCATGGCAGTATGATAATTAAGGGGGGGGAAAAAGAGCGGAAACAATAAACAGCTAATTTTTATGACATGGCAACATCCGACATGTGAGTCTCACTTATACACGAATCAACTGCTATTTAGACATTTGCCGGTCACATCACTAACAGATATGGACGGAAATGACCATTTTGAAAAAAGTACAATGTGAGAAAAAAGAAAATTTTCCAACATAAAAGAACCAAAATGAAAACACCCCCAAACATAAAGGGGCAAAAGTGTAATCCGGTCTTATATTTGAAGTTGACTTTGTCAAAGCACTAAACATCAAAACAAAAGAGAAGAAGAGGCTCAAAAGCAAGAGTTGGTGTTGAAGATTAAATCTGCAGCTAAACCACAGAAGCAGCACCTAAACAACAGAGGCTAGTGTAAACTGCAAGTAGTTTAGTATTTTAATTATTTCACACGTACATACACGTGGGCTGTGTTCACACATGCTATAACTAATTGCATATAGAGTTAGTTAGTTAGTTTTGTACTTAGTGTATATACATAGTGCTTTAGCGTAAATGATTATACAATTTAATTGAATACAAATTTCAGATATTTTCCAAACTCTCTCCCTCTCAGTTTCTTTCAATAATGTTACAATTCTGTTACTTCTCCATGCATTTTTTTTTTTCTTTTAATAGATATAAGAATTTCAATTTATGGCACCTACTTTATAATGATTGCTCTTTACTAATAGATTAAAAGACCAATTGATTTTTAATGTAAGCAGAGTTTGAATCCCATATCTCCATACATGTTTCTTTTTTTACTCCACTCATGAACCTCATTTAATAAAAATAATTTAAATTGTTTTCAAAGAGAAACGACTTCAATTTCTGTGCATTTTTTCACCAGCACTCGTAGAAAAGAGGATGCCATATACTTACTATTTTAAATGCTTTTCTTTCATGCTAGTGACCCATGAAATCAAGATTTTGCACTTCTTCAATCTGTACAATTTTTCAATTTCTTGCCTGCTAGAAGCAGAATAAGAAATGGCCAGAAAGAATTTCATGGTATGAGGTCATCTTGCAAAAGGATCTCGTAAATGTCTGTCCTCAGATTCAATTCTTTATCCCGCATGACTTCTTGGAGATCTGACAGCTCTTTTCCAGTTAGGATGCTGTTCAGCTTGAGAAAACCATCAAGCCATAGACTTTTAGACCTGACAATTATACAAAACAAAATGGTGTTCAAAGACGGAACAAGCAAATCTCTTGGATTACACTGGAAGTTCAAAATATATATGCTCCATATCTGAGAGCAGTCACTCCAGAGCATTCACTTACATGCAGACTAAAATTTCACCAATACATTAAGGGCTAGGTGATATAATCCCACAATTGACTCCTCTATGAGTTGTATTTTTGTTTTAATTTTATTGTTGGCATTGGGGACAAGTGCAATGTCACATGGGAGTTTGCAGCAGGGCAAGCCCACATATGGCAACAATTTCAGTTCCAAGAAAATATCATTAGAACAACCCACATGGCTTTGATCCACAAAGATATACTCGAACTGGGAAAGACAGCAGGAAAAAAAAGGGGACCGGGGTGGGGGGTTTTGGTTAAGTCTTTCAAAGAGGGTCACGAGACACATTCAGAATAAGTAGTATAAAAGGAATCTAACCTGGCCACAAAAGAAAGAGAGAAGAATAAGAGACAAAAAGATAGGAATAAAGGAAAACTAAAGGAAAAAAAGAAAAAGAAAAAAAAAGACAGAGACAGAGAGAGAGTAAAAACAGGATGAAACAGAAAAATATAAATCACAATAGGAACAAAGCAAAAACATCCGTTTGTTTGAAGGCTGAGGGGAACAATATGATCTCAATAATCCTTACCATGGGCAGGCATGGATAGCTCGGAAGAAAATTCGTCTGGCTGCAGAAGGGTTGCAGGCTATGTTAATCTCATATGCAACATAGCAACGCCAGAGTACAACTGAGTTATGCAAAATCTCATTTGCCAATGCTCTTTCAAATAATCCATGGATCCTATGCTGGGAACTTCCTCTACTCATCTCGAACAACAGAGCAAAAATCCAGACAATCACAGATGGCTTCCTGACAATATTGGATGAAGTTAAAATAAGAAAATGAATAAAAATTATGGAACAATCATGATCATGTACCAAAAAACTGAAATGCAACAAAATATTGAACCTTGGAAATGGGAAATGCAACGTCCATCCAAATCAAATACACGCATCAAATGCATTTATTATTATTTTCTAGTGCATTGGTAAGTCTTGACTTTTGGACCTACATAATGTAACAGCCTTTATTTGCCAAAAAAGCTTGGACAGCTATGGAAATTAATATGAATACCTCATGCAAATTGCAAGCATTGTCAAACAAGGATTTTATTGTAGAAAATAGCTATAAAGGCTAATTCCTTCTAAAACATAGGTTATATCCAAAAGCATAAAAAGTTCACAGAAAAAAAATATAACTATGACTACAGTTTAAAAATATGACTTCTCTCTTTTTTTTTTAATAAATAATTAGAAATATGACACATTAGAAAATGGGAAGTATTTTATTTTGGTTATCTCCAAATCTTTTATTTTGGTTACGAAAGCCTTAATCTGTTAATCAGGATGATACAAAGGGCTTTGGCAGAAGGCTTTCTGGCAGGACTTAAGGTGGCAGGCGAGAACAGAGGGGTTACAGAGATCTCCCATCTTCTTTTTGCAAATGAACCAATTCTATTTTTTGATGCAAACATAACTCAATTTAGATACCTTCGCGGTGTACTAAATTTTGAAGCAATTTCAGCCTGAAAGTTAATCTGAGTAAGAGTGAACTGGTCCCAGAAGGAGATGTGAGAAGGGTCATAGCACTGGCTTCAATTTTGGGCTGTAAGCTAGGACATTTGCTCATAACTTTTTTGGGATTGCCACTGGGGTCAAAATTAAGGCTTTTGCAGTGTGAAATCCTATCATAGAAAGGATGGAAAGAATACTTGTAGAGTGGAATTTTATAAATAAATAAACGACCAGCTGCCTTGTGCCATTAAGCAATGTAGTTAAAGATGCTTGATTAACTCCCCATTATTCTTGCACATACAACACCAGTCAACAAGTATGAGATGTTGCTACTAGAGATTGTTAACCATTAAGATCTTACCCAAAGTTATCGAAGTGAAAAATGCAACATTATGAGAGACCTTAGGCTGATGCTTCTCAAAATATCACAGTATGAACTAACCACCAAAAAACCATGTTTAGATCAAATCAATGCCAAATGGTATTCTCCCTGACTAGGCAAAAAGTAAAGAGATTCTCCATAGATTCAATTTCCAAGTCCTGAAATGACCAATTAAATTGAGGATACCAACTCCACATATTTTGATGATACCCATTAACCAAATAAAATGGATAAAATTCCATTGAAGCCTCCTTATCCACTGCTATCTGAACAACTCTGGGAAAAGGTCTTTGAGAGGACAACTCCCATACCATAAATTCAAATTCCTCCCCAACCCAACCCAAAAGAATTTCTGTTGCAATTTCTTCAACCTATTTTTGAAATGAGTGAATATATAAGTGAATTTTCAACATTTTCATTACAAAACAAAATGGACTTGGATATAGGTGTCAAGTCAAGAGCTGGTTCTAAGTGTTAGACTCAGTTTATGTTCGAACTTGAAACACAAAGCAATATAAAAAATTAGGGTATGGATACTTGGATGCACTACATATAAAATAGAACAACATTGTGTTAAATTTAGGTAATACCTAATACAACAACATTTAGTCCTAAAATGTACCAACTTTTTTACCATCTAAATAAGAATTTAGGAAATTCTTTCATTTATTTAGTTTAAATGATAGGAATGAAAACTTGAATTAATTTCAGTACACAATCCAAAGGAGGAAAAATACCAAGAAATGAAAAATAAGCATTTGCTGTCTGGCAAATCCTTTTTTTTTTGTCCCCCCAATAATGTAGGAAACCTTTCTAAAGAAGGGCCCTTTGGACTCGCTTTTAGCTAATAAAGCCCACGGGCAAAGCTTATACATAGTTTGTCAGCCAGCCTTCTTGTCACCCAATTGCATCTGCCTCCATTGCTGCCACCTAACTCAAGAAGTGGTTCCAGGCCAGGAAACAGAAAATTAATTTAGAATGTCGCCTAATATTGACCACTGCTTTGTCATCTAAAAAAACCAAAAAAGCTTGCAGGCACGTGGTGCATTGTGAGCAGCTTGGTATCAGGGATCAAAGTGGGAAAAGACACGAAGAAACTAGTTATCGACATGGCACTGTCAGACTTAGATTAAGATATAAAAGAAAGAAAAGGACAATCGGAGGAGGCTATAATGATTAAGATCTTTAGCTAAAGGGAATTTCAATGATGAGGGGTTTCAGGGTCGAATCATTGCACTCCAATGAACCATTTGAGTCATACATATTAGCCCCTTGCCTCCCTTTTGACCTCTTGATCTCTTCAGATAGGAACATAAAGTTGTCAGATAATCCAGCTGTGTGTCAGACTTAGATTTCATACTATTACTCATTTTATGTCATGTTGGTAGAGGTACCACTGGTTATTTACACATCTGCGTAACATAGCAACCTAGAGTTTTAGAAATCATTTTAGGTCTAGTAATTTATGTCAGGTAGGTCTCCCTTTTCCACATAGTATGTACTCTACAATAAGGAATTTTAGAATCTAAAAGTCCAATCCAGCTTTCCACAAATTGGCAGTTAGATTGTATAAGAGAGAAATATATCGGCCTATTTCATGAAGGGGTTGCAAAAATGCCCTGTACCATGGAACCTACCTTGCCCCGCCCTGAATGGGTTTTCCCTGCCCCTAAGAGGGAATGGGGCGGATGGATTTTGTCCACCCTGTCCCAAGCATGTGTTATTTGAGGACAAAATTTTCCACCAAACCAAGTTGGAGGAATCTCCTCCAGCCCATTACGCGATGGTTTATATGAACATCCATGTATATTAAATCACGTGATTTGTTAAATCATTTAAATAAGTCGCATGACTATTAAATAGATCTGAGGTCATGTGACTAAAAGTACACATGGATAATCTTTTAAATTGCCGTGTAGTGAGTTGGAGGAACTGTCCTCTATCCGTTATTTAATATTTTTTTGATAAGTAATAATATTTCATTAAGAACATTCTCACTATCCCCTCTCTCTCATCACAAGAGTCTCATTAGGGATGCCAAAAATGCCTCCACCCACACTTTGCCTAGCATGCCACTCCTACACCATGCGGTGTTAACCACCCCAAAGAGGTGCTGAGCAAGGATAAAGCGCCCATGATCCGACCCCATCCCGCGGCCTTGCCGTCCTTAATTTCATGGGATGGGTCCCATTAAAACCTATTCACTAGTTTTTGTTTTTTTCAAAATAGGGGGGACACACCTTAACTCCTTTTTTTTTATATAAGTAAGAGTTTATTGATGTCAAAAAAAGGGAAACACCCTAGTACACAGGGAGTGTACAAGGGGTCAAACAATCAAGAAAACACACCTTAACTCCTTATGAAGGTGGGAGAGATTTCAACAACAAAAACAAAGTAGCTTTTGTTCATATGTCTTCCACAAAGGAATGTTGTTGATTGTATTTTCCCCCTTAGTCGTCAAGCAAATTTAACCTCTCAAGAGTCTTTCTTGCTATTGGCAGGCAAACAAGCCAGTCAGGTCATTTGGACAAACCACGAGGCCTCACCACCCAGGAGAACACAGGCCCTCACCGAGCAATTCAAGCCTATGGAAAGCCCAAAGGACCAACTATATCAAATCATCAGCTATTGTAATTCGGGGCTCTGGATTGTTGAAATTAGGCTAGCAACAGATTCAAGGTATGGAGTTGGAAGACATGCATATCTACAGCCCAATTCTCGGTATTGTTTAATGGGTCTCCGGCTGATTTTTTTGGGAGTTCGAGGGGATTGAGACAAGGGGACCTGCTTTCGCCCATGTTGTTTTTGGTTATGATGGAGGTTCTCAGTAAGATGATGAAAAGAGCTGAAGGGGCTGGTTTGTTTCGAGGCTTTAGGGCCCACGGTAGACAAGGGGGAGGGGTAGGTGTATTACATCTTTTGTTTGCGGATGATACGATTCTGTTTTACGATGCTGATGAGGAGCAGATTCTTCATATTCGGATGCTTCTTCTTTGTTTCCAGGCAATGACAAGTTTAAAGGTTAATGTGCTGAAAAGTGAGATGGTTCCTATTGGGGAGGTTCCTAATGTCCACATCCTAGCAGAGCTTTTGGGATGCCGAATTGGATCTTTGCCTATGACCTATCTTGGTATGCCTTTGGGGGCGTCCTTCAAGTCCCTAACTATTTGGAATCCTATCTTGGAGAATTTTGAGCGTAAGTTGGCCGGTTGGAAGAAGATGTATTTGTCAAAAGGTAGAAGACTAACGTTGCTTAAAAGCACTTTATCTAGTCTCCCCACTTATTATTTGTCTCTTTTTACCATCCCTACGCATGTGGCCAATAAAATTGAGAGGTTGCAAAGGGATTTCTTGTGGGGGGACTCCAAGTTTCATTTGGTGGGATGGGACAAGGTGTGTGCACCTTTGAAAAATGGTGGGTTAGGGGTAAGGAAATTAACTACTTTTAATAAAGTTTTACTAGGGAAGTGGTTATGGCGGTTTGGAATTGAGGAGACAAGGCTTTGGAGAAGGGTCATAGCCCTCAAGTTTGGGGAAGAATGGGGGGGATGGAAGTCCAAGCTAGGTAGAAGGGTGCATGGGTGTGGCTTGTGGAGAAGTATCTGCGTGGGATGGGAGGATTTTAGCAAGAATACTCGCTTTGAGGTAGGGGTGGGAGATAGAGTGAAGTTTTGGACTGATCATTGGTGTGGGGAGTCTCCACTTCAGCTGTCTTTTCCAAGCGTGTATGGGATTGCATCCAATAAAGAGGCATTGGTGGCCTCTTCTCTTGAACGGTTGGGGATTGAGGAGTGGAGAAGCTAGAATGTTCATTTTATTTAGAGACCAAATGATTGGAAAATGGGTGGGGTGAATGATTTTCTCCGTATCTTGGGTTCTAATCTTCCTCCCACTGAGAATGTAGATCGTATGCAATGGTAGTTGACAAAGAATGGGGACTTTGATATTCGTTCGTTTTACAATAAGTTGAGAAGCCCCGCGCCTATTATTTTCCCTTGGAAAGGTGTTTGGAAGGTTAAAGCTCCTCGGCGTGTTTCCTTCTTTGTGTGGACTACTGTATGGGATAGGATCCTTACAGGAGATAATTTGAGGGGTAGAGGGTTGGATTTTGTCGATTGGTGTATCATGTGCCGCAGTAATCGGGAGACGAAGGATCATTTGTTACTACATTGTGGAAAGGCTTCTCGACTGTGGAGTTTGGTATTTAGATCATTTGGGTTTTCTTGGGTCTTGCCTAGATCAGTTGCAGATACTCTATTCAATTGGTGGAATTGGCCTGGAAAACATTTGTCTAGCATTTGGAATTTAGCTCCTTTATGCTTGATGTGGTGTCTCTGGAGGGAGCGCAATAGGAGGACATTCGAGGACATGGAAAGCTCAGATAACCAGCTATTGGCCTCTCTTAGTGGCACTCTATTTGATTGGTTTAGGGCTTGGGGACTCACCTCTAGTGATTCTCTCTCTATGTTCCTTAGTTCTCTCTTGTGTACTTAGTTTCTTTTCCTTTCCTTTTCTTTTTACTCTTTCTTTTCCCTTTGTATTTATCTCTCTGCCTTATGTTTTTCTGCATAAGGTAGTGTTCTTGAATATATATCTTTTTTACCTATCAAAAAAAATATTTCTCTCTCATAACATTCACAAACACCTAACGTTCATTTAATAAATTATAAGTATGATTAGACATATGGATGAAGATCTTACTTGTGACAGAAGTCATCAAACATCCACCGCAATTTATTAGGAGTTGTGTAAAGATGGCCAATCTCCAATAAAGCTCCAAAAAGTTCTGGACTGAAAGGATATATTTGCAGCCCCCGAATAATGGACTCCCAGACTTTTGATAGGCTCGATTGTTTATGATGTCTCTGAAGCATCTTCACATAATAGTTGAACAAATACTCAAGTTGATAACTATGACTTTGTCTTTCTGTGGGATTGTAACATAGAGATAAAGAGAAAAAAAATCAACAAGATAAATTGAATTATAATTGGAAAATGTCGAGATTTTCTAAAATGCATAAAATTAATTTCTCCAGTGATGATAACAGTTAATCACAGCAAAATGCCATTACTTGTGTTCTGTTGTAATATAATGAATTCATAAGACTGATTATTACTTGTCCTCTATGGTAATGGAAATCATTATTGAATTGAAACTCATATCTCAGCTGTTAATTACAGATTCCAAAGCTTGTAGGATGGCTCATAAAAGTTCTAAAATACAAGTGACAATTTCTTTTCCCTGTCCACAATGAAATATAGGTCAATGTGTGCAATTTCTATTTTTTGAGAGGAGAAGCACACGTGTAGCATTGTTGAAAGCAATGCCTGACTATCTGACAACATGGGTTTGGGTCCAGTTGTTAAAGGAGATCATCTGCAAGAGCCAGCTATTAAAGATTGACTTTCAGTGTTAACTATTTCTTTAGCATTAGATTTAGAACTTCTTCATCCATCAAAGTGGTTCCCAATGTGTTACCCAGTACAGGCAGCACCAGAATTATTCCAAAGAAGCCGATGTTGGAAAATAGCCAATCAGCTTTGACTAGTCTGGATCAATAGTTAATCATAGATAATTAGGCCCTTGATTTTCTATTATTTTCATAGCCCTTTGGGGGCCCAGGTGTAGAGTTTAGACAAACCACTATGCCCAATAAGGTCTGAAGGTCTTATCTCATGGAGATTGTCAACCTATATGAGACATTTTGAACATTTCGAGAATAATCTTCAACCTAAATTAGGAATTTGAGCTTCAATGGGGAAGTTTAAAAATCTACCATAAAAAAATCTAATCATTGAATTTTTTTTTTAAAGAACAAAAAAAAAATTGTATCATTTAAATTTTGCATCGGTATCATTGTGTCCATGTCCTAGTTTCCAAAATTTGCAGGATTAATTCATGCCTTATACTCCATTAGCCCCAAACAGAGTGTCTTCCTTAGCATGTTCATTATCAACACCAAAAACAAACAAACAAACAAACAAAACATAACAAAACTCTCTTTGCACTTGTATTGCTAATCTTTTAGCTTTCTTTTCTTTCTTTTGTTTCTTTCTATTTTTCAAATCTTTGTATACTTCCTGTATACGCATTTCCTTTTTAATAAATTACAATTACTTATAAAATTATAATAATAATAATAATAATAATAATAATAATAATAATAATAATAAAAATTTCTCTTTACCACATTACTTATTACTCATTCACTTGACTTTTAATCAAAAACAAAAACTGTCTTTCCTAACCTACTGCTGACCCCACTTGAGCTACATCACAAGTAGAAGTTTTATACTAGAAAATAGGAGGTGTTGATTGCTAAACTGTATAGCTTGTGCTATGATGATCATTTGTAGGGCAGAAAGTAGAAATTTACAGTCAAATAAAGCAATGCATCAATTTAACTTTGAAAGAAAAGGTACTAGCATGACATATGTAGAGATTGAAAAAGAGGTAGAAGTACAAAGTAATATTAATAACCTGGAAGCACAGCTGCAAAAGCCTGATCCAGAACTTCAATACCCGCAGCCCATCCAGATGTCAACTCCTCAAATAAAGCTGCTGAACATATGAGAGCAACAGATTGATCATCTATAAGACCACGTACCCATGCTGATCTTACCATTCTTATTCTTTCTTTGAACCCTTGGTGTGCTCTCAGCAGTTTCAAACTTGACGGTTGACTTTTAAATGGACTATATGGTTCACCACTTCCTAAGCACGATAATATGTGCAGTGCACGAAATGATGTTTCACCACTGTCGGCAGGATTGTTGGCAAGCTCTGCCTCAGCATACCAAAAATATAGAAGAGGCGCATTAGACCGTAGTTCCTGCCAGTTGTTTAATGGTTAATACAATATTATATCCTGATAGTTCATGCACCAACAAATTAAAAAATTGAAAATAAAAAATATTATTATAATAACTCCATAAAACAAATTCAGATCTCAACTTCATTAATTTTTAACTTCAAATTCTCCATTGCAACTAATACTATAACTACTACTTCTTTGAAAAGATCACATCTAAAATGAAAAGGATAACCCCAGACCCAGGGAAAAAAGAAAAAGAAAAAGGAAAGCAATATTTGGATTGCAATTCTAGATATGATCAATTACAAAGAGCAAATGTACAATAGCAATTTATATGATGGAAATGTTTCAGAAACAGACCATTGATCAACCCATTAATTCGAGTGGGTCACAGGTCCTGGATTCCAGTCTAGTCAAAGTATAAATACTTGCCAATAAAAAATATAACCATTTCTCTAACTTATAAAGCCAAAAGAAATTATAAGTTAAGGAGAAGCACCTAAGTCAACTACAATAATTGCATTGTTTAAAAATTAAAAATTAAAAACCCATAATGTCTACAGTTAAAAGGAAGAAATTTTTTTATTATCAAGAATCAGTACAATCTAAGCAAAATTCAGGTAATAAGTACTGAGCCATCTGTTAAATCGACAAGGCCCATAATCACTAAGAGTACAAAAAACAAGCCCAAGGGTTCACAACTATCAACTCTTTACACATACACTAGGCCTGTGAATCACATTCTAGAAACCAGTTAATTTAATAATAAGGATATTTTTCTACTTTCCAGTATTACAAATGTCTACAGTTAAAAGGAAGAAAAATATGCAATTTAAAGCAACATTGAGCCAGATTTTTTATTACATTCTTTTTATTAGCAGAAATGCAAGAGAATAAATAAATAAATAAATAAAAAGGGAGGCACATGTGGTAATGAACTATGAAAGTTTCTTTTGGGGGAGAATATTTAGTGAAAAATCTTATATTTACCCAAACCAGGATTCAAATAACATCCCTGCAATAAGCAAATTTTATATAAATAAAATCATATTACAAGTCAAAAGCTTTTAGATAAAGATTAAGTATGGTCTGTACCAAAACTCAACGGTGCTCTAGTTATGAAATGCAAATAGCAAAAGACATGGGCATTTCATAAGAAGGTATACGTTGAATCTTCAAAATTATCTTTTATGTAATTATCAAGAAGAGCAACATGACACCTTGTAGTCAGTGATCACATAGCAACTTGTCAACCACTTGCATTATAGGCTTCATATTACCAATAATTCTATTTACCCACAAACATATAAAAGTTGTTTTTCTAGATAGTTGGCAAGTGAAACCCATCCAAAGGCAGACTTCATTTTGTATCAATAAATGTGCTACAGAGACCAGCGAAAATAAACTAATTGTTCTTTGACATAACAAAACAAAACACATTCTTCGGCAAACCAAACTAAATTTTATTTTTTGTGAAAAAAAAAACGGAGAACTTACCATTGGAAGCCCTTCAATTAATGACAGTGCCATGTCAAACACTCTTCTTGCGTGATCAATATTCCCATAAGCAGCCTCCCTTCGTGCATAAACCCCACATAGTAATACATCCTACAACAAAGACCAAAATAGACAACTAAAAAAGAAATTTCACACTCAGGTAGAACTAAGATAATTAAAATGCAACACAAGAACAAGAGAAAACTCTGCATAGCATTAAACATTGACAAGATTGCCTCTTTCAAGCATCTCATTTGTGCAATTAGTTTCAGTTATGATTAAGCCACCTTACTTGCCACCTTTAAAGAAAGACAAAGTGAAAGAGAATTACTGTAACTAGCTATCCTATGCCAGGATCCCAAGCTTATAAAATCCCAGTAGCTGTCTTAGACAGCGTATGTAAGGGAATGAAAATATACTTCCATAATTAATCATGCCTCCTAGACTGCATTGCTTGCACCACAACCTCAAGCATGATAATGATATATCTCAAAAATGCAGCTTTATGTTTTCTTTTATGTAGGTGGGAACTCGAATACAGAGTTTTATGTTTCCTTTATGTGGGTGGGATGAGAAGTGTTTGGCTTATGTACAAAAAAAAGAGGGGGGGGGGGGGGGGGGGGGGCGTCCTTATCTTATTGGAACTCTGTCAAACATTAACTTTTTAACAAATTAAACTTATCTTGTCAACTAGTGAACCACAGAAATGGAATGGGGAATCACAGCCTATGGCTATCAGCCTGTCTAAAGTGTAACACCCCAAACCCGTACCAAGGATTTAGATGCTCGACCTGTCTTATAAATAATCCACATTTGCTATAATGGAACAGATCGTAATTAGATATCCACAAATAAGAATCAAACCATCAAGTCTTTCTTATAAAATCCATCAAACTAAACTTTAACAATAAAGTCTCCAAATACAATCCCAAATAGTTTCAAGAATACTAAACTCACTATCCTAAGAAAACATAATAAAACAGTCTATCAACTAACATAGCTCCAAAAGAAATCTTCAATCTATGGCTTCACTGATCTACCACCAAATATATTTCACTGCTCTAATCTGAAAGGGTGGAGAAAGGGGGGTGAGCTAGAAGCTCAATAAGAGACTACATAATATGAGGATGTCTTTCAAAACAAAACAATAGTATCATTGGCAAAATATAATCTTTACAAAACATTTACAAATAGTTTTAACAGTAATATAATATACTCTATAAAACTGTCAGGAAGAAAACATTTAACTATAACACTATAATCAATAAATAAAATAATAACCACTTTAATTGGCCAAATTACACTAAATAGGTAGAAACAATATATTATAGTAATAAACAATTTTTCCACTTATAAAGGTCAGTAGCAATAAAACAGTAGTTCGATATGGAAAACATTAGTCAGACAAAGACATAAACTGCTCAACACTCGGTGAGTGATTCCCATGAGAAACAATAACACTAACCTCAAAGAGGTTACACTAGCTCCAAAAAGCAAACGATTACATTGGCTCCAAAGAGCAAACGATAACACTACACCATACCACAATAACACTACTTCGGCCGAAGACCAACACTTAACCCTGTGTTGACAAAGGTTGCAAACTGTCTAGTTGACCATTTGAAAACATTCTTGCTTTACTATAATATTGTCAATACCAATCATATATAATATAACAAATACTTTCTCAAAAATATAGTTTTTGAGTCCTTAACATATACGGATTCAAAATAACACACAAGAAATAATAAATTAGGTATGTATAAAGCATTGACAATGGTATAAGTTTTTGAAACTTCACTTTTGCAAATATGTGTGTGTGTGTATATATATATATATACACGTCTCGAGAGACATTATGTTCTGAAGTCTACTTACCTCTAGTTGCTAAACCAAGTTTCATTTCAATTGTCCAGAACAATGTCAACTAGAACCTAATTAAGGATCAAATAACTCAATAAAGGCAGGTTTCGAATAACCAAAAAGTCCTCTTATAAAACTTTTCCTTAGCCGCTGTGAAGATTTCACAATATTAAATCTAACATAACTTTCTAATATACATCATGTCTATACTATATGTTATATAATTGTAGCATAAACCCTAATACTACAATCTGTTATACCTATATATACACCATTGAACACCACCTATGGATGTCTATGTAGGCTTAACTTATAAAGAATGGTGATACTACCCCACATATACATTAGGATCTCTTTCAAAATCAATAAACTAATGTACGTTTATATAGATACTTTCATGATAGCCTATTTTCCCTTTAATATATTAATATAATTTCTTAGACATCCATGCAACTATGAGATGATGAATCCTAAATCAAAAATGCGTTTAATGATTCCAATAAAGCATGTATAGTGAGATGTTTACCTCAAAACAATATGAACTTGCTGACTGCTTTAGTTGTACCACGTTATTCTATTCTTTTCAATGTAGAGAAACCCAAATTCTCTGCTCCTAAACCTTTACACACTAAGTACTGACTTCTTCTCTTCTTCTTCTTCTTCTTCTTCTTTTTTTTTTTTTTTTTTTTTTCAGAATCTTGCAACCTCTCTCTACCTTTCACGTGGCCGACTTACAAAGACCTAGTACACACACACACACACATATAGCTCTAAAATAACACTCCAATTCAGTCTAGGAAGACCAATCCCACTCCAATTATTACTCTTAAATAAAATCAGCTTTACACGTTAAGTATGTTTCCTACTTGGGTTGGAGTTTAAGACCCACTAAAACTTATCTCTTTAGCTTCCAAGAAACCCATAAAACTTAAATAAGCTTCCAAGACTTTAATTCCCAATTAAACTCAAATTAAGGTTGTTTAGATAGACTAGAACTCTAAAAGATTCCAATAACACTTAAACTCCTAATCCAAATAGGTTTTAATTTTTTGTTCTTTTCCTTAACTAACAAGGAGTCTAAAATTTAAATATGAATAATCCACAAAAGAAGTCTCCACGTTACATCTTCTTTTGTAGATATCATAATATAAAATAATTATCACCTTCTCTCCCTAAGTTTTTGTCCTCTCTTAGCTTAGTTTCCTGACTTCCCTCTGGTTGTTGTGCTGTTTGTTACTTTTTTTGTTTTTTCTAGTTGTTCATCATCATGAACTCCTTGTATTCATTTTTTTCTTTCATTTATAAAAGTTTTCTGATTACTTATAAAAAAAAAGTACTCGTCAAGTCGGGGGAGTAATTGAAATTTGAATGGGGAACAAAGACGTGCATGAGAGTTGCAGCCGGTCTTGCAAGACATTAGGAAGAATACTGGTAGAATGGAGTGTTAAGTTCAAAGTGGTGGATGGGAGAATCATAGATGAAGTTTCGAAGCTACCAAACATGTCTATGCCTATATGAAGACCTGCTGGTTAAGACTGCAGCAAAGATCCGGTTTAGATGGAAAGTCTCAAGTTCAACACACAAAAAATGATGATAGGTATTCAAACATCAGATACTGATAGAATTTAATTGCAGAATCTACTTTTCAAAAAAAATTTAATTACAAAACCTGCAACACGATAAAATATTAGCCAAAAGCGCAAAAGATTATAAAATCTATTTCCTTTCTTCTGTTTGTTATTTTAGGTGAAAGGTCAATTTGCTAAAAAATACTCACTATGTTGTTTGATACAAAATATGGAAAGCTCTAATAAACAATCAATTTTGAGAAATCATAGAAGAACAAAGTTTCTCTCCAAACTAGTTTGGAGAAAAACCTTACAAACTCATCATATATTTTTATATTGAGTGTAAATTTTAAAAATCTAACCATTAGATTATATATTCTTATTACATTTTTAATGCTTACAAAATTTTAAGAAGATCAAAAATCAATTGCTACGTCATCAAATAAACGTTATAATTTTAAGTTTTTGTGATTTAAAATTGTATATAAAAAATAAGTTAATTAGTCAAATAGTAAATAATATCCAATTTGAACGAAATTTGATACGTATGTTAAGAACATAAAGAACATGAAATTCAACGGTTAGATTCTCAAAATTCAAACCCAAGAAAGAAATATATGAGAAGTTTGAAGAGTTTCTCTCCAAACTAGTTTGGAGAGAAACTTTGTTCATCATAGAATTGAAAGGCACTACATTTTTTTTTTTTTGATAGGTAATCAAAGAACTAATATTAATTAGAAAAAAAAAAAAAGAATAGTACAAGGTGTTCATGATGATGAACAGTAAGAGACAAAGAAAGAAAAACTAAGGGAAGGTGGCGCTATTAGACGTGGTTGTAGTGCCTTTAAATTTGAAAACATGTGGTTGAAAGTTGAGGGTTTTGTTGATAGAGTTCAGCAATGGTGGAATGGGTATAGTTTTGTGGGTTTACCAGGTTTTATTTTGGCTCAAAAATTGAAGGCTTTGAAAGCAAATTTAAAAAAGTGGAACAGGGAGGAGTTTGGTGACTTGGCACTCAGAAAGAAAAATTTGCTGACTGAATTGAGGGGTCTAGATGCAAGAGAGGAGCTGCGGGGTCTCTCGAATGAGGATCAGATTCATCGTATTCAACTCAAAGCTGACATAGAACTGTTGGCTTCTCTTGAGGAAATTTCCTGGAGACAAAAATCTCGAGCTTTGTATGTGAAGAAGGGAGATAATAATACTCGCTTCTTTCATAGATTAGCAAACTCTCATACAAATGCTAATCATATTAAGAGGATTGAGGTGGATGGTGTTCTTTATGAGGATGAGTCAGATGTGCGCTCTCAGTTAGTTCGCTTCTATCAGGGGTTGTATGAGGAATCTGAATTGGGTCGCCCTACTATGGATGGATTAGAATTTGCTTGTATTGAAGAGGAGGAGAGGTTGACCCTAGAGAAGGAGTTCACAAAGGAGGAAGTATTACACGTCTTAAGGGAGATGGAGGGTGATAAAGCCCCTGGTCCTGACGGGTTCACCATGGCTTTCTTTCACAATTGTTGGAGTGTGGTGGAAAAGGATGTCATGGATTTCTTTGATTACTTTCATTGGCACTCTGTGTTTGAACGGTCTTTGAATGCTTCGTTTCTCACTTTAATTCCTAAGAAGAGTAATGCTGCTAACATTAAAGATTTCCGCCCTATCAGTCTGGTGGGCAGTGCGTACAAGTTGTTGTCCAAGGTATTGACTAACACGTTAAGGGTGGTTTTGGATAAACTCGTCTCTGAGACTCAAAATTCGTTTGTTGGTGGTAGGCAGATTTTGGATTCAGTGCTCATTGCAAATGAGTGTCTGGATAGTAGGTTGAAGAGTCGGTTACCGGGTGTGGTTTGCAAGCTTGATATTGAAAAAGCATATGACCATGTAAACTGGGAGGCCTTGTTTTATCTGTTGGACCGGATGGGGTTTGGGTTGAAATGGAGGGGGTGGATTAAGGCTTGTGTTACTTTTGTCCGTTTTTCTGTCCTGGTAAATGGTTCCCCTGAAGGTTTTTTTGAAAGCTCTCATGCGTTAAGACAAGGAGACCCTTTATCCTCGCTTTTTTTTCTCTTGATTATGGAGGTTTTAAGCAGAATTTTGAAGAAGATAGAGGAGAATAATCTTATTCGGGGGTTTCATGTGGGAGCAGTGAATTCTGTTGGTGTACAGATTTCCCATTTGTTGTTTGCGGACGACACTATCTTATTTTGTGATGCCTCTAGGGATCAGTTGCTATCCATAAGGTTGGCGATGTCTTGTTTTCAAGCTTTTATGGGTTTGAAGGTCAATGTTGGGAAAAGTGAGATTGTTCCTGTTGGGGAGGTGAATAATATAGTTGCATTGGCTAGTACTTCAATGTAGAGTGGGGAGTTTGCCTATGAAATACTTGGGGATGCCTTTGGGAACTTCTTTTAAGACCATTTCGATTTGGAATCCTATTTTGGAGAAGAGACTATCAGTGTGGAAACGTCTCTACTTATCTAAGGGTGGTAGGCTCACTTTACTAAAAAGTACTCTATCGAGTCTTCTTACGTACTTTTTATCTCTCTTCACTATTCCTAAAGCTGTGGCTGCTAGAATGGAAAGGATTCAGAGGAATTTTCTTTGGGGGTCTTCTGAGGGGAGTTTCAAATATCCTTTGGTGGCTTGAGATAAGGTGTGTTTACCTATTAAATTGGGGGGGCTGGGGATAAGGTGTGTGGCGTCGTTTAATCAAGCTCTATTAGGGAAATGGTTGTGGCGTTTTGGGCAAGAAGTTAGCCATTTCTGGCGGAGAGTTATCTCCACAAAATATGGTGAGGGTCAAGGGAGGTGGTGTACTAAAGTGTGCAGGAGGACCCATGGTTGTGGCCTTTGGAGAAGCATTCATTAAGGGTGGGAGAGTTTTTCTAAGCACCTATCTTTTGTAGTGGGTGAAGGCACCCACATCCGCTTCTGGCATGATAGGTGGATTGGGGATTATACCCTAAAAGATCTCTACCCTGAGCTCTATGTGTGTTCAGTTGCCAAGAATGCTTGCAATTCTGAGGTTTTGTGGCTTCCGGAAGGAGGTACTACTAGAGTGTGGAATTTAAGGTTCTTTAGAGCTTTTGAAGACTGGAGCTTGCTGCTTCTTTTTCTCTTCTTCATTTTATCCAACCTCATATTCCTCGGGGGGATAGGAGGGATAATCTTTGTTGGCGGCTCAAAGGCAATGGTAAGTTTGACACCCGCTCTTATTACCAAGCAATTCAGGGTTCCTCGAATTTTTTGTTTCCTTGGAAGGGTGTCTAGAAACCAAAAGTTCCTAAGCGAGTAGCTTTCTTCTTGTGGACAGCTGTACACGGTCGGATTCTCACATTGGATAATCTCATGATTAGGGGGTCGTCGCCCTTTGGTAAATCGGTGTTGTGTGTGTTGTTGTGATGGGGAGTCGGTAGACCACCTTCTTCTTCATTGTACTGTTTCACATACCTTATGGACTCTTATGCTTTAAGCTTTTGGTATTCACTGGGTTATGCCAAGATCAATGACGGGGTTGTTATCTTGTTGGCATCAGTGGCTTGGGAAGCATAATTCGAATATTTGGAATTTGATTCCAGGGTGTTTAATGTGGATTGTTTGGTTGGAACAGAATCATCGCTACTTTGAGAACATGGAGAAGACGTTGGATGAGTTAAAATCAAATTAAAAGGCACAAGCACTACCAAATCGTCTCTTGAAACAAGATTAGTTAAAGAAATTTCAAGAAATCTATAGTAATGAATCAAAATTGTGTTATATAATAAAACATTAATAGAAATAATGTAAAGACAAATTCAAACCAACGCAATAGAGGAAGCACTCATGATCAGAGATAACCACGTGTTCTATATGACTAATAAAGTAAACATGCTAACATGGGGCCAAGTAAATTGCTGCAGAGAATTTGCAAGAAATTACAATTCTGCCACGGTGTCTAAGGACGCAAATCAAAATGATCTAATTCTAGATTATTAATTTTTCCTTAAAATTAAAATTATAAATAAATAAATAAAAATAGAGAGAGAGATGATCATTTAATAGTAAACTCATTAATAGGACTCCTCTCCATCAGAATGAGCCCCACAAATGACAATTAAAGTAGCCAAAATTTATTTAACACTCAAAATAGAAGCTAAAAGTTTAAGTGTCTGTTTGGAAACAATTTATCTAGCTTTTTGCTGAATTTTTTTTTATAAAAGTATGCTAAAGTATACTTGTACCTTGTAAGAGTGAGAAAAAGTGGGAAAAAAAATGAGGTTTTAAAAAACTATACATAAAATTTAAAAGCTAAAAGCTAAAGCTTAAAGCTTATGCCAAACTTACCCTAAGTCTCAACAGACATATCAAACTAAATTAAGGAAAATGAGATAGATAGTAACCAATCCTGGTGGTTTAGGGATTCGGCGGCTGAGAAGATTTAATTTAGCTTTGTTAGGCAAATGGTTGTGGAGATATGGAATGGAGAGAGATGCCCTTCGGAGGAAGGTCATTGAGGCTAAATATGGGGATGAAGGGGGTGGTTGGTGTACCAAACCGGTGTTAGGGACCTATGGTGTTCATGTGCGAAAATCCATTAGAGGTGGTTGGTTGGACTTTTCTAAATTTCTTTGGTTTGATGTGGATGATGGTACTAGGATAAAGTTTTGGGAGGATGTATGGTGTAAAGATTGTTCTCTTAAGGATTTCCAAAATTGTATAGTATTAGTCGGACAAGGGAGTTTTTTGTGTCAGAGTTTATGCGTTTATCTAATGGGAGGCTTCATTGAGACATTCGAATCTGTCGTCCACCACAAGATTGGGAGTCAGAATCGTTGGATCTTTTTTGGGTTGTGCTTTATTCCACAAATGTGCGGGGTGTTTGTGATGACAAACTTTGCTAGAAACCAGCAATAAGGAGAGGTTTTGAGGTTCGAGGCTTCTATCACTCTTTATCTCCTTCTGTCATTGATTTTCCTTGGAAAATGGTGTGACAATCAAAGATTCCTCCTAGAGTAGTGTTCTTTTCTTGGACTGCTGTCTTAGGTAAGATCTTAACTATGGACAATCTTTGGAAGAGGCATATTGCAGTGTTAGAGCGGTGGGGAATCGGTGGATCATCATCTTCTTCATTATCCTATAGCATATGAGTTGTAGTCTATGGTTTTTTTTTTTGTTTGGTATACATTGTGTTATGCCGTATAAAGTTAGTGAGTTGTTAGCTTCTTGGCAAGGGAAGTTTGGTAGACATCGAAATATAAGTTAATGGAGGTTTGTGCCACATTGTTTGTTTTGGTGCTTATGGCGGAAGTACAACGCTAGATGGTTTAAGGATTGTGAACGGTCTATTCTTGACATTAAGTTTCTCTTTTTCCATACTCTCCTTGAGTGGAGTTTAGTTTTGCCTTCCTATTCTTGTTTTTCTCTCATTGATTTTATTGATCATTGTAATCTGGGTTCTTGATTTGTGTCACTGTAGTACACTTCTATTGTACTTGGTTTTTTTTAATAAAATTTCTTACGTTACTTATCAATAACAAAACAAAAAAATCTAAAAGGAACTCAAGAAAAGGTATTTTGTTATTATAAACTAAAAACTATTATGCTTTGAGAACATTCCAGAAAACTAAAAACCTCTTTCAATAAAAATTTTCACACTTTGAAAATATATACCAGCCAACGTGTTTAAGTGATAACCAAAGATAACATTTTTTGGATAAGTAATAAGTTTTATTGATATCAAAAAAGGGACACCCTAGTACAATAACCAAGATAACATGATGGAATAATGAAAGCTATTATTGTCATAATACCAAAGTAACCAGTCAACATACATAATACTAGACATGCAGAAAATAAGATAACTTAGTACAGTGAATAGCGCAAGACTACGAAATATTCAAGTATATACGGTTGACTTACACATTCAGAAACTCTAGGCATATCAATTATAGAGGAATATGACCATAAATAAATTAGCAAATGAGAAATATATTCTTGAAGGAAAGATTAAAAATTTGCATCCTATCACCATGTGATCTGTGTGTCTTTCTAGCAATTGCCAATTTTACAAAGGAACTTCTCAATTTCTCTTCAAAAGACTACTTCAAAACCCTATTTTCAGAAACTAGTTGTTTCAATTAATACCAACAGAAGCTCACAGAACAGACCAAAGGACTTCAAGCAAGCAGTACATCAGCATTTCTGTAGTTTTGCAGCAAACTCCAGTGAAATAATAACATATCAGGTGCTTAGCTGAAAGGAAAGAAAAGTTTTTTTGTATTTTGCAAATGGGAGATATAACATGCACATGTGTGCCCCCTTCATGGATGAAATATAACAACAAAAATATAATACCTGTCGATCACTTTTTAGCAGACGCTTCGCTAGAACTCGACATGGGGTATCTGAACTGCGGGAAGAGTTCATTTTCGTAGCAGATAGCTCTTCAGCAACTAAAGCAGCTTCTTCCAAGATGTAATTACGTGGAAAAGCAGTTAAACAAAGTAAGGTAGCATTGCGGAGAAATTTCATCATGTCAGTTCTCTTAGAAATATCATTGGTGCTGCCCAAAAGCTCTTCCAAACTGAAACTACTCAAATTGCTTTGAGCCTTGGTTAAAGCGTCATGAACCCTTCTCAAAGTACTTAATATCACATCTGGCAATGCCTCCAAGCTAAGGATTTTCTCAATCCAACTAGAATTGTTTGTGCAAATGCTGCTGGGGGAGAAAGCTTAGTGTCACTGATCAGTTATTATTACATTTTATATAAGAATTTATACAAAACAGTATATACTGATTTCAGTTGCACACATAATATAAACATTAATAAAACCTAGGAAATCCTCTGATGCAACCATGGAATATCATTTGTTGCTACTTGGAGTTTCATCCATTCAAGATTTAATTTCTTGAGTCAATGTGTAAAATCCAATTGAAGCAAAAGTCACATGGTTTTAAAGATCTCATTTAAGTACACTATACCAAAGAGTGAGAACACGTGGCCAACCTTGATTAGTTTGTTGAGGATTCATAGCCTACCCCAAAGTTATGCAACTAAAGCTTTGTTGATGATGCCTTTGTAGTTATAAGTATGCTAGGGTTAAAACAATTTTAGATTTAGGATATCATGTTGTAAGTTATGGTTAATTCTTTAATTAGGGACAAATCTATTTTTTGATAAGTAAATAATTTCAACAAAAAACCCAAAAAAAAGAAGAAGAAGCAGGTGCCCGTGTATATGGGCACTGGCAGTATACAACGGGGAACTCAAAAAAAAAAGAACAAAAAGGGAAAAGAAAAAAAAATCCACAACTAATGAGAAGGCAAAGATGCCAAGAAATCAAGAAACCCATCCATGAAGAACGAGGGAGTCAGTGAGGTCCATTCATACAAATTCTTCAGGAAAACTTTCTTCAATTAAACCACACTGTGTTCATCTCCCTCAAAGCACTGCGCATTCCGCTCACACGAAATACAATACATAAGACACGCTAGAACAGCTCGCCACAGCCTCCCACTACCTCCTCTACCAGACCAGCCCTCCTTCCAAGACGCAAAGACTTTCCAGATGTAGATCACCCAAAAATCTCCAAACAAGCAGAAAATCAAAGCCCATAGATCTGATGCCACAGAATAATGTAAGAACAAATGGTTCACATCCTCCACATTAGCTTTGCACATGAAGCACCACTTCATAACAACTACACCCCTTTTCTTTAAGTTGTCTGCTGTCAGAACCCTACCCAAGACCACACGCCAAGATAAGAGAGCCATTCTGGGTGGGATGCAAACTCTCCAAATACACTTCTAAGAAAATTCTGTAACCCCACCCCTGCTTCCCCCCTTGCAAAGCATAATGATAACTTTTTACCTAAAACCCTTCTTTCTCCAAAGGAATCCTCACCAACTTATCAGCCTCCCCAAAACGAATGTGATTCCCATAAACTCCCATAACTGAGTCACAGCCTCTTCTTCCCAGTCCTGCATAGCAGGATTGAACACCGGGTGCCAATAAATCTGATCATGTCTAAATTCTACATAATCAGCCACAGTAGCTTCACTATCCCAAGCTAGGAGGTACAAGCCAGGAAATCAATCCTTAAAATTAGCTTTCCCCCACAAATCATGCCAAAATTGGACTCTAGCACCACAACCAACATCAGATCTGATGAAATGCACAAAATTATCCCACCAACAATGGATATATTTCCACAGACCCACACCATACGAGCCCCAAACCTCTCTTGAACACCAATACATACTAGGAGAACCATACTTTAACTCAATAATCCTCCTCCATAATGCCGATTTGTTACTTCCATACCACCACAACCATTTTCCCAACAATGCTTGGTTAAATATTGTTAATTTCTTAATGCCCAATCCCCCATGACAAACAGGAGCACAGCAAGAATCCCAATTAACTAAGTGAAATTTGAATTCATCACCCATGCCACCCCATGGGAAATCTCTTTGAAGTTTTTTTTCTCTACCCCACATAGGGAATTAAGATCCATAATTTCTGCAGCATGAATGATAAGGATATTTTGATAATTGAGATAGGATATCTTAGGTTTATTTTCATTGAGTCTAAGTTGGTCTTTGGTCTGTTAATACCTTTATTAATCATATTCAGAGCTTTAATGCTACTACAAGAAAGAGTTCTTAAATATTTGTTCTTGATTTACTCAAACAATTAATGGTGATATATATATATATATATATATATATATATATATATATGTATGTATATATCTATAATATTGAGGTATGTTCACCTAAGTGTGTTCTTTTCCTTGTTTCTCTTCATCCTTCCACTTTGCCTTTGGCACTCTGTCACTTCAAACAGTATTGTTGAGTGTTCACAGTAACATTCATGTTCAATTGGATTTATTTGTCCATTGAAGATTTATTTTGGCAAGCACAAAACTGCAATTCTGGACATAAAAATTATGTTTCTATATGAATGAACGGTTGTAATGGTTTGTTTTCTTTCATTAATATGTTGGATTTCAAAGACACTTATTTAAAAAATAAAAAAATAAAATTGACAAGTAAGCTTGTTCTTTGATAAGTAACAGTAGTTTTATTAATTAAAATTAAATTACAAAGAATACATAATCCGTTCCCAATGTTTTTTTTTTTTTTTTTACTTATCAAAAAAAGAATACATTGGGAACAGATTATGTATAGTACATATATACCCCCAAAGTTCCCTAAGATGATCAAAAACATTACTACTTATAAAAAAAAATGTTGTGTGTATTAGGATCACACATCCTTTTTGCACTCATCTAATATATTTTATTTTCTTATGGAGAAAATATGAAGTGATTTGTTCACCCAGCTGTAGTGTCTGTGTACTTAGGTTCATCCAATTATACCTTCTAACCAAGCCTCAAAAGTTCCCATTAACAAGATAGGCACCCAGGAATATGTGCAAGGGTGCAAAGGAAGTTATGGGAAAATGTCACAATCGCATGTTAAAACAAGAGTCAATTGGCCTTTCTAATTCTAAAAGCTGTATGAGAAGATAGCCAAAAAAAAAAAGAACAAAAAACTCAGAAGTTCCCCACATATTGTCGTGGTTCCATTCAGAAATGAATTCTTGAAGAACTACTCCCAAAGATACTCTTTCTGTGTGTATACAGCCCCCCCCCCCCCCCCCCCTCCCAAAAAAAGTTATAATTACTATTAACAAACCCAACTCTATAGATTAACTGTATGAGTTCATTTTTCATAACAATATAACCCATAATCAATTTAAACCACTTAATGACACCAACCCTCAGTTATGCTAGTTATTTTCTAAAACTAGGGCTCCACTACACAGCCACAGACTACCCATACCATGCCACTGTTTCACATTTCAGATTGCTTACTAATGATTTTATATTATACCCATAAGGTTCCAAGCAATGGGACAAAACAATTCATATGCAAAAAATTGGTTCAGTATTTATACCTATCCAAAAGAAAAAAAATCAATATTTGTTGAAAAAGAAAAACATGATCTATTATTTCATTGCAAAACTCAAATTTCAATTTATGTTTGGATGTTTCTAGGAAACGGGAAAAGGGGAAAAAAAAGAAAGAAAAAAAGACAAGGAAACAAACAAGTACAAATCAAGCTTAGAGTAAGAGCACAAATAGATGATGAGGAAATTAGGTATGGTATCAATAGAGAACTTACCGTTGAGATATTTTCCCATCAAAGAAATCAATGAATTGGGACATGAGAGATAAACGGGCCTCTACTGAGCTTAATGAAAACAGGTATTCATTGACATCTTCATACAATATAACCCTCAAAAGTTGCTCATCACCTTCTCTATAAGGTGTCCCATCACTATGCGAGCCCCCAGCTGTTTCATGGTCAAATTCAGTCTTCAAAACATGAGTATTTATTTGTGAAGAACAGATACAAATAACTTCAGAAAAGAACATCTAAGAAAAGCTTTGATACAGTAAATCTCATAGATACACAAGAGGAGGGAAGGAGGAAGAGAGAAACCAGATTTCCTGCGAAGAGGCATCCATTGATCACAGTCCCTTGATGACTCTTCTTCTGACCATCTAGTCCAAGTTGAAGTTTCTTTAACCTCACAACTAGCCTCAGCTTCAACATCGATACCTAATTTTTTCAGCAAAGCTTCAGTTTCATCTTCCTGCTTGACATATTCATCCTCAAATTCCTCCTGAAGCTCCCCAACATCCAAGTAATTGTTGGCTGCATTTATTGAATTTCTACTACCATCCTGATCTTTGAAAAGTGGCTCTGACCAACCTGTCCAACCACCTTTTTCATTATCACGTGAGGCCTCCTCATCTTTGATAATCTTTTGCCTATTCTCCTCCTCTCTCTCCAACCATGTGGACCAACCAAGGGCATCTTCTTCTCCAACTCTTGCACCGTCACTATTCCAAAAGTGCTCAAAAAGTCTCCTTCTACTCTGCTCAGTCAGGAGTAAAGGACAAAACAAACTAAATTCAATTTCAGCCTGGAATAATGCAGTAGCCAACTCCCGGTAGCCAGCCTGCCACTCGAACCTGCATAGACTGAGGAATATATCAACAAGACCAAGTTCCAGCTGAACAATTGCAGTATCTGGTGGCTTTGCAGATTGATGAACCTGCATTAAACGAGAATACATAAAAACCAAAATGAGGTGACATAACATGTTCTAAGAAGGTTTTTCTAAAAAAAATTTAAAACCAATGTCATGAAAAATAAAATAAAAAGATGAAAAACATAATACTGTTAAAAATGTCAGAATATCTATTCATAACCTACTACATATTGAGAAACCACAACTACTTGCCCTTTTTTTGGTTGTTGGTTAAGTCAGATCTATATGCATCCATCATTTAAAAGATAAATTTTTGAATGACTAACATTCTATTTGTTTTTGAGGAAAATATTTTCTTGGTGAAATTATCTTCCATGAAAAACTTTTTCAGGGAAGATACATTGCTTTCGGGAGTTTGAGGCTGGCTTTTCAAAGTGATACTTCAGTAGTTCCATCCTTGCAATCAGTATGGCTGTATGGTTCGACATGTAGTAGCATAGGCATTGCGAGGTCCATGTAAGAGTGCAACAGGTCTTTTCTAGAAGCCAATACCTTGTCTCATAATCACTGAACTTCTTGCTGACATAGTATATGGCTCTTTCCTTCTACCCATTTCATTGTGATGACCTAGGACACAAGCTATCTGCCGCTTTTTAACCTGTTTCCATATGCTTGTGCACAGATTTACATTATTCAATAATCCCAGCTGCTAGGACTGAAGTTGTGAAGCAGGACCTTACGGGATTCAAAACTACAGTGAAATTTCTTCTTCTTCTTCTTCTTTTTTGTCATTTTATGGTGAAGTTTCTTGATGGGTTCTTGGTTGGGATTTGACACATAGGGGTTCAGGAATGGTTAGGTATGAGAAGCATTAGATCTTGTTGGCTTTTGAGCAACTAAAATTAGAGATCAAGGATGCAGGATTTTCTAGCATCAGGTTTTTTGAAGCAAAATCTCAAAAAAGGAGAAGAAAATTATAGCCTAAATATCGCACCAAGGTTTCCTATGCTTACACTTAGGAAGGGGCAATCTGACCTTAAAAACATTAAAAAAATAAAAAAATTTCATTGAACTCTCTTTGAATTTACACCTCCTTTGCACTCAAATCTTTTTTCCCAATTCCTGATGGTAACTTTGAATATAGTAAATCAAAAAAGGGAGCAATGGATTCAATTCTCAATCCTAAAAGGCTTGAACAAAACCAGGATTAAGAAAAAAGGTGAATCACAAAAGGATCCAGTTAACGGGTGCTCTTATAAGGAATTTGTTAATAGACTATTTTAGGAAAATTTTAATACCACTTTCAGGAGAAATATAAAATGCCGTCAAAAAAATCAATTGTTTTCTTCATATCCCATAAAAAGTCTGTAAAAATATTTAACAAATCAATGCCCTTAGGGCATTTGTTAACTTTTCCCATTACAAAAACCTCAAAAAGTTTCCAAAAAAATAAAGTTTTCCTGTTGACTTTTCCCATTACAAGAATTGGAGGAATAACACTTTGCCCCAAAAAGAGATATGACACTCCCTTCCCTTGAGGTTGAAGGAAATCAACACATCAGTCCTTCCATTAATAATAGTAACAATATATTCCAAATTTTTTTTATAACAATATATTCCAGATTTTGAAAAGATGCTCTTGACCAGCCCTAACCATGGCTAGTAAACGCTTTTTGGGTTAAATATTACTGTTCCTTGTCACTAGGGGTCTGTTTGGTTGGGAGGATGGAAAAGTGGGAATAGAAAAGATTTTAGTTTCCCTTATTTTTGTTTGGTTGGGAAGGTGAAAATGTGGAGGGATGAAAAACTTTGTTGGTTGGTTAAGATGAAAAATGAGAGTATTGAAAATAGAATTGGTATAAATTTACCAACAAAAACAAAAACAACAACCAACAAAACTGAAGAGAAGAGAGACAATAATAATAATAGAAAGAAGAAGAAGAAGAACGCAACGTCCAAAAATATGCCAAAATTTTTTTTTTTAGAAAAAAAGCCAAAAGCCCAAACGTCCAGAATGTATGCTAGGGTATATTTGTCCAAAAGCAACAAGGAGCAAGCTCCTTGTTATCTCTCCTATTATCTCCCAAATTTAGGGAGATAGATTTTTGGTGGGCCCAGGGAGAAAACACCCAGACCCCACCAGTTTTCTCTTCCTCTCCCCTCCTAGCCAAACAACCACTCCAACCATTCTCCCCACTTTTCTCTCCTTTATTTTCCATCCACCCACTTTTCACTCCAACCGAACATACCCTAGATTTCTTTGGGGGGGGGGGAGAGAGGGAAACCACACACACTCTTCCAACAGCAAATTTTCTGCACAACCAAAAAGCAAGCAACTTCAAGCAAGTATACTGAACCACAATTCTTCTCTAAACCTCCATAACTTATAAATATTTTTTTTTACCATCCTGCTAACCTCTGTTCCATTGTTTTCACAATAAAACTAACCATTCCTTACAATAAATCCTGCTGTCTCAATTCTCCTTGGAACATGGATAGCCATGGCAAAAAGAGAAAAATGAAAAATAAAAACAGGCCAAAGACTAGACCAAGAACCCTTTTTTTTCTTCTTATATATATATATATATATATATAAGTACTCTTCAAAAGAGAAAACCTCCCACCCTTCAAAATAGTGGCCTTTATATGTTAGGTTCTGCCCACCAACCTCTTCCACTAAACTATATATTTAAAGTTCTCTTTTTCTTTTTCTTTTTTAAGATTTAATCTATTATATTTTTACTATTACTTTCAATAAGGAAAATTAGAAAAATTGTGTATTCTTTGAGTCACCAAAACCTGGTGGCGCAAATAAAATCCTACAATGCATAGGAACCTGGTCCAGGCATCCTGCAATCTAGATAATCCTATGTTGCCTATGTAGATAACCTTCTAATATCCAAATGCAAAAGCCTTGTTTTGTCTTTTTCAGGAAAGCAATATCGCAAAAGCTTGAGCTAACTTTGGAAAATATGTCCAAAAATGTAAATTAAATTTGCACCAACATTTTCCCTCATGTGCAAGCTCACTAACTGTCCTGAATGAAGAACAGGCCTTACAAGTATGCAGCCCTCACATGTATGAACAGAAGGAAGCCAAAACTTGAATAAAAAACGCATAGGCAAACAGGGCTCTGATACCATGTTAGGAAATCAATCATCGCAAAAGCTTATGATATTAAAAACAGTTCCAACAATGTATACAAAGCTTGAACCCAAAGCCAGAACATATGAATAGAGACACTGCAGTATGTATGCGAAATGAACTATTGAAATCTGAAACTTAAACTATCCACAAGCATCAATAGGAACCATGTGTTAGTGGCTTTGATTGTCCAAAACAGTAAAAGTAGAGATATAAAAGATGATTTCATCTATATATTATTTATTTATCCATCCTCATGAAAAAGAAAAGCTGGAATATGTTAGATTGAGAACCTGCCTAAAGTGCTTGCTGCATGCAGCAGATAGAGCCTGGATTGCATGTGCATACATCTTTCTCATGTCTGAAACCTTGAACCTGGAGAACTCTCCTTGAACAACATGAAGGAACTCCCTCCACAATTTGTAACTCCCTGGATGCTGCATGAGTATCTTTTCCCATCTACTAATCAAGACATCAATGTTATCTCTGCTCTGATAAGCCTTCAGAAGACAAACTAACAAATCTTCATTATCTGGGTTAAGCTCAGCTGCCTTCTCCAGTATGCTTATCTTCTTTTCAAGTGTCTGCAAGCGAGCACCTTTCTGGGGTTGCATACCTGCAACCCTGTCCTGGAACTCTGCAAAAGCTAACCAGACCTTTTCATCATGCGGGTTCTCCCTTGTCAATTTGTTGAAGTCCCGTGTTCTGCGTAGAACTTCATCTTCCCAAGATTCTTCAATTATTGAAGCTCTTGAGACACAACCACTACCCACACCTTCATGGGAGGTTTGAATGTCTGATAAAGGAATGAAATCATCTTCTATCGACTTTATGGGTGCAAGAAGACGAACACGCTTTAAGTTCTTATGGCGCTCCAAAGCTGTGTACTTTGCAGACCAATAACGACCAGCAGATACTAGTTTACTATCCAATGCATCAACATCACCATCTCTGTCCAACATTGCACCTGTCCGGTTCCACCAGTACAAACCTTGATAATAAAGTCCGGATAGCTTCAAAGGGTTATGAGGTTTGTAGCGGGCAATATCCATCCTGCAGTAAAGTGAGAACTTTAAACCTTCAGCCTTTAAACCAATAACATCAAAGTGCATCAATTGTTTTCTTAGGGGGAAAGAAGAGTCCGCCTGCAGACACAACTACTTCAAAACCCAAATCCACAACATGCTCGGGTGTCAACTTGTGGTTAGATATCAACACTTGCACATTGGTACTTGTGAAAAAGTGAACTTGAATTCACCAATCACAAACCGACATTTAAGCATATTTTGAATTTGGGTGTCCAAAATTTGAATTTAAGAAATGAATGTACTAGGCTTTTTAGAGAAACCACTAGAATACAAGTCAAACTAAGAATCCTAAAACTAAAAAGAGTTCGTGTATATATGTTTGTGCATGATGTAGTAAATATGCAATCGAAGGTAAGCTAACCTGTAAAGGGAGCCGAAAGCCAAATTATCGGGATCGCCACGAGATTCGAAGTAATAATCTTTGGAATTGGAATTCGAATTGGAATCGGAACCAGCCCAAGCTCGAACACCGGACTTTCTGGCACCGTCTTCTCTCTCTTTGGGCCGTTTCCGTTTCTTCTTCTTCTTCTTCTTAGAATTCTTTTTGTTATCGTCTTGGTCGGATTCAAGAAACTCATACTCCTTCGATTTAGGTTGCTTCTCTTCTGCTTCTTCTTCTTCTTCGTCTTCTTCTTCTTCTTCTAATTGTGGTTGTGGTTGGATGGAAACGGCGTCGTTGATGACGGAGAGGTCGGCGGTGAAGCTGGAGTTTGAGAGCCATTGACTTGGAGGGGTTGGAGTGATGAGTTGGTGAGACTGGGATTGAGAGGCGTCCGAAGCAGGAAATAGAGGAAATAGAGAGGGTTTTGGTTCTTCTGATTCTGCTAAACCCTTCTCCTCTTCCATTGCGTGGGTTTTTACGACTTCCACGTTTTCGTATTCGGATTTTGCAACTGATCACTTCTATGACTATGACTATGATAAGCACCCATTCTGGGGAAAAATATATTCCACAGTACCTTCTTTTTTCTTTTCTTTTTTTCAAAAAACTTATCATCTATCTTTCGGTTTTTTTTTTTTTTTTTTTCATTTCAGTCCCCTAACTTTCAGTTTTGCTATTTCAGTCCTCTAATTTTTAATTATGTTAATTTGGTTTTCTGCTAAACCTCAGTTACCTACTGAGGTTAAGTGAGCTAAAACCACATCGTTTTGGCTCTTTTTTTAATTTTGTAATTAAAAAAAATTAAGAAAACTGTTATTATAAAAAAAAAAACATTCATTTTTTTCTCATTTTCTCTCTCATTGGACTCTCTCTCGCTTTCTCATTATCTCTCTCTCACAGTGCCATGGTGCAAAGCCTCATCGCCGCCGACAGCCTCCACCCACAATCTCCTTGCCGCCGCCGGCCTCTACCTCTCCATCTCTCTCTCTCTTCGTCACTCACTCCACCAAAACCTGAAACCCAAAGAAAATAATCTCACACCCTCTCCCCCAATAATCTCAAACCCAAACTCTATACCCAAAATCCCATGATCATCTCCTTCACAATTTAGGTAGTACTGACCATAGCCCTAAACTGCGAATTGTGGGGAAAGATTCGAGTCCATCTGGGTCGACAGCGGCAAGAAAAGCGAGAAGAAAGAGAGTGAGAATACAAACCGGGAAGAGTGGGTATGGCACAAGAGGCGACAGGTTTGGGCGTTTCTCGACCTCGACGAAGCACATGCGGTAGTTTCCGACAATGGAGAGGCGACAGTGGTAGCAGAATCGAGGGATATCGACGCCAACGATTTCACCGTACCCATCGACGAACACTTCGATCGCGTCTTCCGGGTTGGGGAAATGGACTCAGGCTCCGGCCACAGGGGACCGGGGCGAAGGAGGAGGGGGACCTGGAGTCCGGTCAAGTTATGGCTGGGATTGGGCTAACAAGGTCTCAGGAGTACAGACAATGGGTCGAAAGCAGTGATGAGGACCTCAAATAATTCTTAGAAAAGGATCAACAAGAAAATGACGCACTGGACTATGGAATGGAATTCGATTCAGCAGTCTTTATAAATGTTTTTTTTTAATAACAGTTTTCTTAATTTTTTTAATTATGAAATTTTTTTTTTTTAAAAAGCCAAAACGACGTCGTTTTTGGCTCACTTAATGGCAGTAGGTAACTGAAGTCTAACAGAATACCAAATTGACAACAATTAAAAGTTAGATGACTGAAATGACAAAACTGAAAGTTAGAGGACTGAAATGAAAAAGACTGAAAATTAGAGGGTCAGTTTTGGATTTTTGCCTTTTTTTTTTTTTTTAAGATAGGATACCCACGAGTAAGCAACTCATTTGCAAAAATTTGCAGAGGCTAGCATAATGGGGGGAAACAATATAATAAGTTAACGTGCACTTGAAAGATTTTTGTAAACTAGCATCTTGAGTTTTATAAACTCAAGTTCAATAAAACTCGAGGCTTAGAGACACGATTCCCAGTTGCTGAGTTGGAACTCTTATGCCACATAGATCTCAAGTTTTATAGACTCGAGTTCTACAAAACAGAACCAAGTCTTTAACGCTTTCTGTTTGTTTCGATGTAAAATATTTTCAGGAAAATATTTTCCAATTTTACGGCATTTGTTTTGCAATAAAATATTTGGTCAAAAGTAAAATATTTTCAGTCAACCAAATCAACCTAAGCAAATTTATGTAAAATATTTTACACTTAAAATTTTGGTAAAATATTTTACATTTTCTCACTCCCTCGTAGCTCAATACTTATCACTCCATTCACTCCCAAATCAGATTTCTCTCCAAAAAAAACCCAACCACCTCAGATCCCCTCTCCCATCAATCCCAAGCTCCAGGTCTATAGCACCACCAGCCAGCTCCAACTTCCGCCGGCACTGCTCATCGCCGGCGATAACTCTCCCTTTCACTCTCAAGTTCTGTCTTCCCACAAGCCAGAGCCACCAAGAAGCTCATCACTCTCAGGTTCATCGTAGCTCTTACCATTCTCTCTTACCCATCTCAAACAGACAAAGAAAGTCACAAAGAGGCTTCTTGAGAGTTGTGATGCTGGTGGTGGTCAAGGTAGCTTTTGGGCATGATCTGCAAGCAGCGGTTAAAGGAGGTGTTACGGTGAAGATCTAGGTCTTTGTGGGTTGGTTCTAAATTGGGTTTTTTTTTCCTAATATAGAGATCTGATGACTGTGTTTCAGTTTGTTTCGTTGGTCTTAGGTGTTTGGGTTGTTGATGACGGTGGTCAATTGGATGGGATAACAGTGGGTAGGTGGATGATGGTGGCCGAAAATGTTGAGATTATGGTCAGTAGGTGGATGACAGTGAGTGCGGTGGCTGGATTTGGGGCGATTGGTAACTGCTAGCTTTGCAATGGTTGGTGGTTGCTGGGTATGGAGTGGTTGGTGGATGATGGTAACTGTGTTGGTTGGGTTTGTGGTGGCTGGCTTTGCAATGGTTAGTAGTGGCTGGTTTATGTTGGCATTTTCAAATGTTTAGGTTACATTAAACATTTGCCAAACACTTGAAAATAAAAATATTTTACTTCAAAGCAAACAGAGCGTGACTCGATTTTTTTCGGGAAATTCAATTAAAATATACATAGATCTCGAGTCTTATAGGCTTGATTTTTGCTGGGCAAAATTTTAAAAACCCAAATACAAACCTCAGTAACTCACTGCACACTCTTTCACCCATAACACTCCCAGCCTCTAACACTTCTCACACTCCTCAGTTTTCTCACCGCCTCACTCACCCATAACACTCACACTTCTCACACCACACTGCCTCTCTCTGTCACTGCTCCTCCTTCTCAACAAATTTACATCTTGGGTAAGGGTTGGGATTCTATTGTCATTGCAATTGGGTATTATTTGTTGTTGGGTGTGGGTTAAAGAGTTTGACTATTTATTTGGTAGATACTTAACATAACTTAGTTAAGATACCAATATTGTTATACAACTTTGTTTTGTTAGTGTAAATCTTTTGAGTATTTATTTGAATGGTTTTTGTTAACAAAATTTATTCATCATTTCTAGGCTTTTATCTTTATCATGATCTTACAAGGATTTTGGCTTTTTTCTTTTCTTTTTCTTTTTTTGTATTGGGTACGAAATAGGTAGTGAAATTCATGCCCTTCGAATGAATTGTAATGAAATGGGTATGTAAAATGTGTAATGAAATGACTTTTTTTTTGTATTGAGTATGAAATGGGTATGTAAATGTTATGAGTATGTAACTAGATAAAATGTTGTATACTTGTATACTTTTACAAGGATTTTGTTTTTTTTTTGTTTTTTTTTTTTTTTGTATTGGGTATGAAATGGGTAGTCTTAGCATGACCGAAAAAGGATTTGGGTATGAAATGTGTAACGAATGTGTAATAAAATTCATGCCCTTTTAATGAATTGGAATTTGTATTTTGTGTAGTTTGACTAGATAAAATGTTTTCTAACTAACATACTACACTTGAGTCTAACAGGTTCACAATGACTGTAATTGATATAATTCTACACCACGGTGGGTCGCTTAAGAATGCCAATGCGAACAAGAGATTGCCATTTGAAGGGCTAGGTATAAAGTGTTATTATACTCAAATTAATCGTAGGTTGAAGACCCTTGATGAATTGAAGATGATAGTTATGGAAGAATTGTGTGTGAATCTGTTGTGCACAACATACAAATTACTTATCTTTCTCCACATGAAGTCCTGAAGCACCGGATTAATTACCAGTATATGGCAATAGAAGCAGACAAACATGTAAAGATCACGTTTGTCAATTTGAAGAGAATACCCGAAGTAAGTGGTATTGAGTTGTACATACAGTTGAAGCCGCATGCAGAAGTTGGTATCGAGGAAATCCAACAAACAACCACAAGTTTACAGGTTATAGTTCTGAATACTCAATTTGAGTATTTTACACGTGTAGAGGATGATGATGTTGATGACGATGATGACGATCATGATGACTATGTTGATGAGACTGCCATTAATGGTGAAGATTTTTTTAATAGAGATGAGTATGAAGAGAGGATTGAACGAGGGGACTTTGAGAGAAACATTGATAACAATGAGATATTTGACTGTAGTGAACTTGATGCAGACAATGTTATTAGTGTCCAGAACATTACAAACACAATTCCTGCCTACGCACCTCCTACCTTGTCATTTTCTGTAAATACTTGGACAAATATGGTTGATCCTTCAAATATTGAGATACTATTTGTGTTGAGAGGGGATGAATTTGTGCAAAGGGTTGACTATTGCCAATAAAGTGGAGGTGAAGCGCGCATTAACGATTTATGCCCCAAAGCCATGTAATTTTTTATTTTTCAAACATTTTTTTTTATGCAATCAATGACAAGGATACTATTTAGTCATGTATTTTATTTTTATTTTTTCTTATTTTTTTTTTATAAAAAATAAGTGGCGACTCCACACCACTTACCCAAAAAGAGAGGTGCCCTAAAAAGCACTCCAAAAATCTCTCTTTTTTGAGAGGCACTTTCAGCGAGGTCTCTCACAAGAGTATATATGTATACGTTCTTGTTGTGTACTGATGAGTGTGTGATAATACAAAATTTCAATCCCTTTGGATTCTCTCAATTCTCTTTAGAATCAAGGTTTTCTTTCAATTTATTCTTAGCATATCAATTCAAAACTTTGTTTGAATTCTGTATGCCAAAAACAAAGTAGTAAAATATTTTTGAACTATTAAAATAGTTTCAATAGTTTCAATAGTTAGTTTATGTGCGGTGAAGATGCGTTTGACACTCCACAACATTTGTTTAATGATAGTTAAGATATTTTACTTATCCTTTAATCTTAATAATTCATAGGATTTTTTTATTGATTCAATAATAAATAAAGCATGCTAAAATAAATGATGACATAAGTTGTCTTATTACTTCATTCTCTTAACAAAATTGTGTTTGCTTTTGTGAGGAAATCTCAGAGAGGGAGATGTTTAATAAACATATTTCATTTAGCATCTTTATAGGAGTTAGAGAGACTAAAGGCCCGCAATTTCTTGGGTAACAATTTGATCATTAAGTACCTTGGAAAAATGGTTTACAATTTTTTATTATCTTTAAACAAATCAAGTTAAAAATGTGCAAAATCTGAAAAATAGTATTCAAACTCATATTGTGGAGACAATTTGGGATAGTAAGAGCATTTGCATTAGCTCATGCAAAAACTCTTGTCTATTTTAACATAAGTAGCTACTTTTCTATTTTATAAAACCACTTTTCAAAATATCCTACATTAGTAGATTATCTATTTTATTTCTTCTAAAAAAAAGATTATCTAATTTATTCTACATTTTATTAAATTATTATTTCTTTATCAAATCTTTATTATTTTCCTAAATCATACTCTCTCTCTCTCTCTCTCTCTCTCTCTCTCTCTCTCTCTCTCTCTTATTTTTTATTATTTCTTTTTCAATTTACACGTCAATAGTGACATTGTATATTTGTACGGTTGTTGTAGCTCTAATGCTAATTTACACAAGTTTGACTAAACTGATGTTAGTGATTTTTGGGGTTAAATGTGCAAAAATGAATTCTTATACTATTTTGCATTCACTAATGTTGATGCTCTAAATGTGCAAAATTAGGTAAATTATGGACTATCTTGTATATCATGAAACTCCCTTCAAAACGATAGCTCACGGGCCAAAATCAAAGTTAAAACGGATAAGATATAAAAAAAAAAAAAAACCAAAATCCTGATTAAATGTATTATTATTTTAAGATAAAAAGAGTTGTTTTTAGAACATTTTTGCTCAAAAAACTATACCAATTCACCCACAATTGGAGCAATCTACCTTAACAAGATTGAAGTATTATAGATGCTCATTTTTTGTGGAAGCCCAGCAGGTTGAAAGACCCAAAGACATGGGCAAAAGAGAGTATGATGGAAATGTCATTAAGCTAAGTGGCAGAAATAATGGATAACGGGTCCATAAAGCAAATAAATGGACCATGAAGAAGTAAATGGGCCTAAAAAGGCCCAGAAGAAAGAAATAACAAACTCATGGGCTGTATGGATGTAGAAAAGTGAGAATGGGTCATGGCTGTCACAGCAGGCCCAAGGCAATGTAAGTAAAGAAAGTAAGGGGCAATGAAGAATCCATGAGCCCCAAGGAAAAAGTAAGAAGCACTTGGGCCAAGGAAGCCCAAGGAGTTAGTAAAGCCCATGGGAAACACGGAATTGGAAAGGGTTAAGGATGCCCCAAGAAAGTAAATAAGTCAAGGATGCTCAAAGGAAAGTAGGTGGGACGAGGGAGCCCACAAGTAGTAAAGGACCCAATGAGTTTATTGGGCCTTCAGAGAAAAGAATGAATAGAAAAGCTCGGAGAGGCCTAGCAGACTTGTGTCAAGCAAACCTTACGACAGACATAGTAGAATGATGCGGCAGGAAACAAATAACAAGGGCTGAAAGCATAAGAACAGCCCACATTCGGGCAAGGCCCAACCCCTAAGAGAAGCAAACCATAAATGCGAAGTTAGGGAAAGTAGCCCACGCCATAAGAAGCCAAAGATGAACGGCAGCTAGGGCAAATTGACTTACAGACCGCGGCAGACACATGAGCAGCGGGCAGAACCTGGATGAGCATGAGGCAAGGCATGTGTAAGGCTCAGGCACCACCAGCCTGTACCCAGCCAATACAGGAGAATGGTGAGGTCATGGGTCAGAGGTAAGGGGGTATGGTCTGGTGGTGGGGAGGGGGAAAAACTCATTTTCATGTTTTCTGCTCAAGTCCTTTTGGAGGCAATGTCCTGCTAGGATGACATACCACCCAAAAGAGGCAAAGCTGAGTTGGAACCATTAGGTGCATACTATGAGGGATGGAGAGAAGGAGAGTACTTACACCGTGGCAGGTAAGAATGCCACGGCGAGCAAGCAAACAAAAGAGCTTTCTTTGTCTAGTGAAGTAGAATGGCACGGCTAGCGCAAGTAAGGGGTGCTGGCTGGGTGACTGACCAGTCAGTAAGGGTCAGCAAGAACACTCACACCAGACAAAAACGGTTAAGGGCTAAAATGGTAAAAACCTACTATGGCTGACCCCTATATAAGGGACCTTTGCTGTGCACAACAAGGGGGGACAGCAACCTCTGGGAGATAATCGCTAGAATCACAAAAGACAGTAAGAGTAAGAAAACGAGAAGAAAAAGAGAGAAAGAATTAGAGATAATAAGAAGGAGAGTAAAAAACGAAAAGAAAGAAAGGAAAGGATTAAAGAATAGAGAAAAGGAGTAAAAGAAAACAGAGAGAACAGAGTGGTAAGCATGCACCGAATGGGTCAAATCTCCCTCTCCCTCTCCAACCCATGCTCTCTAGTAACGGAAAAAGACCTCCTTAAATACAAGTCATTCAGGCCCGCCCCTTCAAAGCAGTTAATTTCTCCTTCAGAGAGGTTAATCGTGTTGAAGAGGTGATTCCCCTTCTTAACTTAGGCTTGGCAACATAACTTGATGCGGCAGACTAACATTCATTTCCTTTAAGCTTACTGTTATTCATTCAATACCTGTTCTCTTGTTGTTGTTTTCATAAAGCGAGCATCCCTTATCAAAGCCCATTACTTGCTTTTATCTGAATCATAAAGGAATTTATTATTATCTTTATTATATTTGTTTGTCGTAGTTAACGTAACAATTCTGCCTACCATGGGCATATGATCAAAGCCTGATTAACAGTGGCATTTTTTGCGCACAAGCCGGACCAAGGAGGTTTGCTCTTGGACTGGTCTCAACTCCTTGATCCAAATATCTTCGGGCCTAGTGTAGCGGCAGGCGGCCCAGCCCAACATTTGAAAAAAAGGCCCACACATTTAAATTGGCGACTCCACTAAGGAGTTAGGAAACAGACGGATACAGAGATCCTTGCAAACAAATGCCACCAAAATTCAGGACAACACGTAATATGAGTGCAATCCCCTCCCAGGCTGAGTCGAGGCCAACAACGCTTCATCAGCCCAATCAGGCAGAAAAAATCAATGAACTGGGGGCTGAACCCCAACCACAGGCAAGGAAGCTCGTTGACGGTATCAATGCTTTTGTTGAGGTGCTACAAGCATTACAACACTCACAACAGTAGATGATGGAGGAAATACATCAGTTAAAGACAGAAAAGACCAAGGAAAAAGGAAGCCAGCATGTCCGAGAGCATGCAGCTGACAAAGAAGAGATGCTAGTCGGAGATGCCCCTCAGACTGAAGGACAACGTTATATCACCATGGCCGAGGTGGCAGCTCTCTTAGAGCAGGAGAGGGCCAGAGCACCCAAGGAAAGGTTCTACGCACGGAGACCTCCTTATCCCTTAAGGGTGCTTAGCAAACCATATCCGAAAAGATACGAACCACGCGCTTTTGCGTAATACGACTGCAGGAAGGGAAGTGCTGTCGAGCACGTAAGCAAAGTTCATCAATACTCTTGGCCCATATGCGGCAGACGAGGACTTGTGTCTGTGGGAGTTCTCAAAATCACTACGCGACCGTGCCTACACCTGGTACATAGGCCTGAAACCAGGATCCATACCAACCTGGGATGATATGGTGGATGTATTTTGCACTAAGTACTTCCACGGAGAGGAAACAGTGACACTTGCCACTTTGCAAGCTACTAAGCAGAGAAACGAAGAAGATTTAATGGAGTACATCAAGAGATTCAAGGACATAGCACTGGATTGAAATGACCATTGCGAGGAGAAGACATTAGTGGAGATGTGTATGACGAATATGATTAGAGAATACAGAGCTGTTCTAGAAAATCTGGAGATTTCCCAGTTTGCACAGCTGTTACAGAAAGCCAGAAAGATCGCCTAGTCGGTGAAGCCAAGTTCCAACAAAAGGAACGCCCCACAAGCTATGGCGGCATCCACCAACGAAAGGAAAAGGAAGATAGACGGGAGGGAGTACAATACCCCTCCACCAATACCATGCAATCCTAAGGAGCTGGATGTGCTTTTTGATAGGTGGATAGCAGATGGAGTTTTTAAACCCAATCAAGTTACCAACGAGCCCACAAAGGAAGAGCGGAGGGACCCATACTTCTACCGCTTGCACAATTATGTGCAACATCCTACCACAGAATGTTGGGCGCTCTGCAGGCTGGTGCACCACAGGATGAAAGAAGGGACCCTAGAGTTGACACAACAGGAAGTTCAAAGGAACCCACGCCCGAACCACAAAGGGAAGGGCG